>NC_081408.1:722373618-722740172 GCF_030272615.1 Cryptomeria japonica
TTCTTTGTCTGCACCTCTGTACTATCCACTAATGGTATCTCAATAGGTTTCTCTGTAGCCGGTATCTCTGTCTCTGTTGGTTTTTCAGTGCTTGCATTGATAGTATCAGTAACCATTTCACTAACCAAGTGTTCCACTATATGCTTTGCATGTGTCTCAATGTTTTTTGTTGTATGTTCTACTTGTTTAACTTGTGTCTCTACCTCAATATTTTTAGCTTGTGTTCCAATCTCAACATTATCACCCAGTTGCTTAGTAGCAACATCTTTCTTCTTCTCAGTACTATCTTTATCAACTACAATACTAACCTCCTAAGTATCTATGTTCATAGTATACAAAATTTCAGACTTAGGGTTTGTGTCCTCATGTGGAGTCTCTACATCCTCAGTAGCCGGTGTAGCATCTGTTTGTACCAGTGGAGTAACTGAAGGTGGTGGTAGGTTATCAGTCACTCTTACCTTACCTTTTTCCTTGTCACGGTCCTTTTGGCATACCTTAAAAGTTTTGGGTCTTTTTAGCTCTTCTTGTTTCTCCTTCTCATCAAAGAAGATGTCCCATTTATCTGCTATCTCTTCTAAGATCTCATTAACCTCACCGACCATTAGAATTACATGTTGGTGTCCATTTGAAAAGACTGTCCTGTTTGCTTCACTGATCAACTCATCAATTTCCTCAACTGGTTTATCTAGATGAAAAGCAAGTAGTTTCTCAATCTTGATTTTCTTGTCAAGTTCCATAATAGCTAACCTTTTAGCATCTAACCGCCTATATAGATCACTAGGAAAATCACCTACAACCTCTATTAAAACTATCTTATAAATATCAAGGTGTAAGATGATACTATTTTCTATGCTTTCTTTTTCCTCATTGGTAAATGTATCATACAATTTGCTTACATTTGATAAATTTCCATCATCTGTTATCTCATTTAGTAGGTTGTCAAGTGGAGGAATAACCTATTTTTCCTTTTTCTTTCTAGGTGTCATTTTCTTAGCTGGGGGCCTCATTGCTTGTTGTTTCTTTCTTGTCTTGTTAGGTGTGGGAGAGGGTGCCAGTGAAGGTTTTCTCTTCCTATCTACTCTTTTAAACTTTGCAAGGATTTCACTGTCTGATGAAGTTCCAACCGGTGAGAAATGAGCTTCCAGTTGTAAACCTTCCAAGTCACTCTCCTTGATACCAATGATATTCATTATGTTTTCCTTTATCTCTTTGACCTGCTTGGTTGCACTTCTGATATATTTCTCCCTTTCCTTCCTCTATTTAAGTGTTTGTACACCACTTTCTATTGATTCAGCATTACCAAACACTTTTTCTTTTGGTTCTCTAGGGGCTTCAATTAGGGCTTTAGCATATGTTTCAATTATGTTTACATCTGCCTCATATCCCATCTCTGTTACCCAAACAGTTCTAGGAAGAACTTCCTCCATCCAAATCTCATCTTTCTTAATCACAAAACAAATTTCCTTTTGATACTTGTCAACAATACTTTGTGGTAATCTTTCCCTAGCCTTCATTTTTGCTTTAAAGGCTTGGAAATATTCTATTATTTTGTTTTCCTTATCTGTCCCCATAATGGTGAAGATATCCAACATTTGTTTCCCTAGTACACCAATATGTCATAACCAAAGTCCTTCTTGCCTATACTGGGAACCTCTTTTGTAAGATATAACATTAAACATATAAGAAGATTGCCAAAACAGAAAGTACCTTTCTTATCTCCTTTTATTTTCTTCAAATTATCAATCAACTCATATTTCAACCACTCACATACATCTATCTTAGCATCATTGTTAACCATTTTATATGCACTTTTGATACATAGACTGGAAACTGAGTTCAGTCAGTTAGCATGTGTGGCCTTATATCCCAATATCATGCTAATGAATCTAACATTCTCATCCTTTACATCATTAACTCTTAGGGATCTATTGTCATAGGTCGCACCAGTTAAAGTCATCACTATGTTATTTGTAACTTTCTTGGTCTTATCTAGCTTGCTACGGGTGGAGGGCAAGCCAGTCACAACCCTAACTTCTTCCTTAGTGATTTTGTGAATAGAGTCCAACCAAAATAATTCACCATGAACTCTACTAAGTACAATCAATACAACTTCCTTAGGAAATTCTGGGATGTCAAGAATTTCCACAAAACCTAGGGTTTCAATAACCTTATGTTCGGATTTCACAATTCCATTTTCATCACAGATAACATTCTTATACATTTTCATGATTTCTTTTGAACCTAATTCCTCAATGTGGCAATGTATGTAAATTCTAGGATCTTCTACATATGCAACTCTTTTAGGGATTTTTGAAAGTGCTCCTAGGGTATCATTCTATTTTGCTACTTCAGGGATAATCTTAAAAATTGGCCTAGGGCGATTAACCACTTCAATAGCAAGAGGGTTTGCAATGAATTCTAGAGCAAAGGAGGAAGCCATTGATAAATACCTTAATCTACCTGATTGGTTTGGATGCTTGAAAGAACTTGCTTCAATTATCACTAAGGATTCCTTCACTCAGGTTTTTCGTGCTCTTAGGAAGTTTGAATGCTTGGTGAATGAAAAAGAGGGAAAAACACTTATTTATAATGTCTTTTCTTTCAACAACCACAATAAATGCTTTCCAGTTAAGTGAAACTTAACACATCTACTAGTAAAGAAGAAGTTCATCTTCTCACCATCAACTAAGGGTAAACTTACATGATTTTGAATTTGTTACCATACCCCCAAAAGGTTTTAGTTCAGTTGGATGAAGAATCTCCTGCCGATGGAGTAATACTTTGTTCTACCGGTAAAGGAATAGTCTCATCAATATTCTGATATCTGTTTCTAATCCATTGTTTTGAAAATTCTTTCTTTACCTCATCTACCTTCTCTTTGCCTTTCAAACTGGGTCCTTTATTTGTCGGTGATGCCTTACTTCTACAAAATTTTGCAATATGTCCAATCTTGTTACAAGCATAATAAGTCACATTGTTCTTTTGAATAGCCTTTCCATATCCTATGTCAGTATGTGTTCTGCATTGATTAGATAGGTGTCCAAATCTTCCACAAACATAACATCTTATATTCATTCTGCAATTTTCTCATTTTTGACCAATTTTGTTGCATTTGGAGCTTTGACCGGTGGGTACATTAATGTTCTGATTATTTCTAGATCTACATTTATTTGCTCTATGACCATACTTGTTATAGTTAAAGCATTCCCCATTAAATTTGTAAGCATTAGGTTGTCTTACCGGTTTACTGTGATCATGATTGTTTGCAGTACCAGAGCTTTCACCAACTTCAAATCCAAGTCCATTAGTATCTCCATTAGGTCTCTGACTTTTCAGCATATTATCAAGTTCTTCTGAACTTTTCTTGAATTTCTCTTTGTGTTGATTTACAGTAGCCAACTCATTTTCCATGATTCCCTTTTGCCTCATAAGTTTAGTTTTATCATGTTCCATGTGAATCAAATTTGTCTTTAACATATCATTTTCATGATTGAGTCTTAGATTTTTAGTTCCAGCATCATTGAGTCTCTTATTCAAGTCATCTTCATTCTTCTTTCTGTCCTCAATGTGTTTACAAAACCTCATAGTCATATCTTGCATTTGATTCCTCATAGCACTGTTTTCTTGTCTCAATTTGTTCACAAGGTCATTAAGAGTTTCCTTTTCATCATCATCACTCTGCATCTTCTCATGAAGTTCTCTTCTTTTGTTTGTAGCAATAGTGAGATTTTCTTGAAGTCCTTGAATGAATTCTTGTGCAGTCTTCAGATCATCCTCAAGTTTTATATTCTTCAACTTTTCTGCATCAAAGTCTGCAAGAGCTGTTTCCAATTGCTTTCTCAAGTTTTCCATCTATACCAGTGTCAGAATCTCCCTCAAGCTATTAGGCTTTTGAAAATAGAGGACTAGGCTTTGATACCAATTGTTAGGATTGATGATAGTCCCAAAGATACTGAGAGGGGGGGTGAATCAGTATCTAACTAGTTAACAAATTTTCTGACCTTATTAACTATTTTGCATTCTAAAACAATGTACCAGTAAACAAGAATTATTGCAATAAATATGAACAATAAAGACAACATAGAAAGCACACCATAACACAAGATTTTTGGCGAGGAAACCTGGTGTGGGAAAAACCTCGATGGGATTTGTGACCCACAATATTCACTCATTGGCCAATGAATGGATATAAATTACAATAATGTGCGTGCACATACAGGAAGACCAACTGCCTAGAGCTCACTGCTCAAATACAAAAAGAAGTCTCACTGACTTACAAAATGAATTATGAGAATCCAATAAAATGTACTACTACAAAAAGCATTTTCTATGCCAGGTTCAGTACCAGTTTAAACTTATACAATAACCATAAACCTTTCTACAAAATCTACCTTAATATACGCTCTACATATCCATCATGTCATGTGTATGTCAAAATGATCTACAAGATCTCATACTTATATATGAGTCTTATTACAATATTCCATGTTGGCTTACAAAAAGATATTACAATTAAATACAATACAATAATCAAAATCCTATTGGCTAGGGTGTCAATAAACATTATTGTCGCTGCCGGTGAACTATCTATCGGTGTAGAGTCTGCCGATGTCAGTGCCATAAGATTACAAGGTTGCCATAAATGACAACACCTTCAATCATCTTTAACTACCATTAGAGTGTGCAATGCCAATAATAAGGGTGACAACCACCCATTATAATTATTAATATATGATATTATTTTTCATAATATTATGATTAAAAAATGAATTAAATGCAATAAAGAGAAACAAACTCCTTGCAAAGAGATGCATATGAAATTTAGGTTATATCTGTTATCTTCAATAAGGTTAAGTTTACAAGACTTCACATAGTTGAAACAAAGATAAATTAAAATATATTTTCTTTTGTAGATTTTAAATAGTTAAAAAGTACACAATTCTATAGTTATCCATTTTTCATATAACAAGAATGAGAATTATTTGAGAGAAATGATGACCTCCTTATATACTCGTGAAGACCCCTTATATATTTCAGGGTCTAATCCATTCCACATAAATATATATCAAATTGGTATGTAGCTATAAATATGAGGCCAAAATAGATTATTCTTATAATGTAGATTCTACACAAATATTCTTAAAACTTTTCATCATGTGGCACACAACCATTTATATTCCATATAAAAAACTATTAAAAGATATGTGCATTAGTTCTCTAGCAATTGAGAATCACTCAAATGTGTCCCTAAGTATCATTTTTCTATTATGAGGTAAACATTAAACTTGAGATTTTTGTCAATATATGAACACCATACATATCAATACACTAAAAGACCATATGAGATTATACATTTCATTTCCACCTTCCATTAGGTGCATTAATATTTTTTGTTAGCATATTTGTGTAAGCTCTTTTTTATTTTATAGTAATTCTTTGTATACTCCAATGTTTAATGTTATTCCTTTGTATATTTTTAAATGGACTCAAGCATTAACTATCCTAGTTTACTAATAATAAATTTACTCCAATATGTGAAAAACTTAAATCTCTCAATATTTACTAGGCTATATAGGCAATGTATGAATTTTACTAAGGTAATGAAAATGTACATATAAAGGTATTATGCTTTAACATCTCATAATCATAATTAATAATAAAGAATTGTGAGTGTGATGTTGATCATTTTAAATGACTTTTTTAATATATGTAGCACTGGTATGTATCTTCTTTTCCATTCACATAATTTTCATCTCTACAATTTAGAGCTGATTAATATCTTAAGGATACACAATTGATGCTTATAACATACCAAATTATGGTCACACTTTTATGGATTGATTTTTTTTATTTCCTAAAGAAAGTCTTATAGGGTTGAATATTGTCTACAATTGACATGGGACACCATAATTGTTATGTTGTGGAGTCTGATCAATCTCCAAGTGGGAAATTGTTGTTGTGTGGAGCCTAATCAGACTTGGAGGTTAATTTTTTCCCACTTCTATCAACACAGTTTCCCCCCAGATTATTTAATGGGGATTTGGGGGCAACATATAAATCCAGACTATAATCCGAAGAAGTATTGAACTACTAAGATAGCATCTTCTATGCCAGAATACAGTTCTAGTTTAAGCTTTGTCTATTTCGATCTGAAACCCTAAACCCTTTACCAGAATAACCCTTACATAAATATCCTCACATAGATAATCTCTCTGATATATTTCACATTGTATCACATTTAGATATCCATAATCTCCTATTTCATGTCGATATCAAACTGATCTAATCCAACTAACCTATATACCCTATACAACTTATCATGCCTTATGTCAGCTTACAAAGATAATTATAATATCAAATTACATGTTGGCTAGATAACATGATAGCATAAATATTAAAATAATTACCAATGTCAGATCCAAGATATGTCAACCTCTAATACCAATAACTATATTCTTAACCATGTCGACCTATATTGCCAGTAACCAAAGAAATCCTTTTGTCTTGTCGGTGTTGGTGTCGTGTCTGCGAAGTGCTTGCCGGTACACAACTGAACCAAAATATGAAGACAAAATAAGATACCATGTTGCCATGAATGACAACATAGTGAAACCAATCAATTGAGTGTCAATTACCAACATTTATGGAGGTCATTGGAAGGAACAACCAGGAAAGGCACAATGAGTGATGAGGATTGGAATATTTTGAGCATAAAGGAACTGGGAACCATTTGGTTGTGCATGGCACCGTTTGTAGCATTCAATATAAAAAAATTAACAACGACTACAGAAATAATGTCAGCATTGGCTAAATTGTATGAAAAAACCCTCAGGCTCAAATAAGATATTTCTCATGAAGTGCCTATTTAATCTAAAAATGATTAAAGGTGGATCTGTGACAGATCATTTAAATGAGTAATACGATTACTAGTCAATTGACTTCTCTAAAGGTAAATTTTGAAGAAGAAGTTAGAGCTCTCCTGATATTATATTTTTTTCCTAAAACACGGAATAGTTTGGTAATGGTGGTTAGTAACTCTATTTCTAGTTCAAATGCCCTGAAATTTGATGATGTTGTTGGTATTATTCTGAGGAAAATCATAGGAAAAGCTTAGGTGGATCCACATCAGGTAGTGTTTTGAATGTAAAAACTAGGGGTAGATCAAAGGAGAGAGGAAAAGGTTCTGAAGGTCATGGGAAGACATGAGCAAAATCAAAGGACAAGAGATCCCAATCTAGAGGGCTGAAAGATTGTTGGTACTATGGGAAACTAGGTCATTTGAAGAAAGATTGTTGGTCTCAGAAGAATAAAGGAGACAAACAAGAAGGTAATAAGAAGGCTAATGTGGGAAGTAATAAATCTAAAGACAATGCTTTGATTCTTTCCCTAGATAATTGTAATGTGAAAAATTGGATCCTAGTGACTCCCTACCTAGGAGAGAGAAAGGAAGCCATAAGGATGATTTTCACTTGGGAAGGACTTTACATTAAAAAGAGGGGTTGAATCCAATAGATCCAAATCCAAGGGAAACAAGGATATGAATTCTGAGTGGATTATAAGTGGTTGGAGTGTGATCTACCCTATTTTGTAAATGAGAAAGTTGACTTGTTGACTATGTGGAAAAGAGAGAGGAAATGAGTGAAATGAAGTGCTACTAGTTTGGGATCGCATTGTAGCTTTGTATCTGAGCTAATTAAGCTAACGCAAATCTCTCCTACAAATTTGGACAAAAGTTGCTAAGACCGTGGTGGGAATGTACATGGTCCGTCAAAAAATTTGCGAAACAAAAAGGGTTCTTGCATCTCTGCAAATGAAGCCCAAACCTATAATTACAACTATGCACCTACAGCCTACACACATAAAAGAGAAGAAAAGGGGGGTTATGGAGAGGGGTTTGCCTTAGTCAAACCTTGGTTGAGGAATCAACCTAGAAAGAAAGTAATTGCAAATGCTTGAATGTAAAACAATGGAGATGTATACCTTGTAGATCTGAAATTTGTTGATGATGGTTGCTTTTCTTCTTGAATATAATCACAAATGTTGTATGAAATGACATGTAACATGACAAAACCCTAACAAACACACATGCTTGCAAATGAATGTTGTAATGTTTCTCCAATGAATGAATGAAGAAGACTTGAATGTTTGATAATGACCTTGAAATCTTGTATCTTCTCCTTATTCTCTCTATCTCTTATCCTTTATCATCCATCCCTAAATGAGGGTATTGAATTTCTTTTTATACATGCCTCAAGGATTAATTTTCAACCACCAAAGGCCAACAGAGAGGAATAACAAACCCCAAAGACAAGAAATGCATAGGAGATCAAGCAACCCACACATAGGACCACCCTAAGAGGTGGGGACAGGGGTGCCACGCCATTGTCCTAGGGGGGGCATGAGCACTATGCTCCTATCCTAACCTATTTTGGGCCCTAGATAGGGTCTAAAGAAGACACAAGACATTAGGAGAGAGAGAGAAGGGTTGGAAATGCAGAAATAGGTCCTCATTAAGGAAGAATATGTCATCTCCAAGGTGAGGACCCAAAATATGGTTAAAATTGCATGGGTCATAATTCTCTAACACTATATTTAGACCCCACTTTAGCAAGAGTATGGATTATGCCACTACTACCAGTAAACTAGAAGAAAAGAGAGATGAAGATGAGATATGTGAAGCAAAAACCACAAGGAGTATAATCTGACACCACTAATATTGAGGAGCAAAAAGCACCCAATCTTAGGGTCTTAACTCATGCTGACATATGTAAGAGCACACAAAACAAAGACAAAGCACAAAAAGACACACAACAAGAATAAGACACAAGATGATAATCTAACTAGATAAAGAGATCTTGAGCTCAGATGTCTCAACAACTAATTAGGATAGAAAGACCAATGCCATCACATAAACATGAGTGATCACATAAACGAGAAAAGATGACATCCTCCATGAACTATCAATAGTAAAACTATGAGTTCATGAGAGGAAGAAGAGAGAGAACATGAATACAATGTTTAGTGATCCATGAGAAGAAAGGAGAATAAGAAAGAAACCATGGGCTTCTCACCCCTAAAAATAGGTGATCCATGGAGAGAAGGACATGGAAAATCTTGCCCCTAGAGCTTGCCTAGGTGATCCATGTAAAGAGAGAGAGAGTCAGAACTCCATTAGTTCCACTCAACCTCATGTGCGTGTGTGCAAGTGAGGTTCAAAGTTCCTCATAGGAGTCTATTCCTGAGTATGCTACAACCTATATAGAATGTATAGTACAAATATCAAGAAAGGTGTGATATCTCTCTCTAAGAGACTATGCTCTGGTTTTGAGAATAATCACCCCACATAAGAGAAAAGTGGCGTCATCTTTCTCTAAGAGACCATGCTCTGGTTCCAAGAATTACCCACTATACAAGAGAAAAGTGATGACATATTTCTCTAAGAGGTTTCCCCCTAGTTCTAAGAATGTCCCACTATACAAGACAAGAAGATTTGAAGACACCTCCCTCTAAGAGACCGTGCTCTAGTTCCGAGAATGACCCATTGTACAAAAAGTGACAACATATGCCTCTAAGAGGTTTCCCTCTAGTTCCAAGAATGTCCCACTATTCAATACATGAGAGAAGTATAGTACAAAGGAGTAGTGTGGGTGCCCCCCCCTTAAGATGTCAACATAGGCTAATGTTGATATCCTAAGGAAAGTAGAACAAGGATACCTACCTTAATCACAAAGAAGATATCCACCATACAACAATGTCATAAATCCAATCAAGAGAGGGAATACTATTCAAGCAAGGATAAGATAGTTGAAAAGAGATATCTTGATGTAAGTGTAAAGGTGATCCTTGGAGGAGAAGAGATATTTTCTCAAAAGACATGTACCTCAAAAAGGTGTTTTCTTAAACAAATATAACATCTTCTAGAATAAGAAAAGGAAAGAATAAGAATGAAATCCTTCCTCCTATTTCTAGGTGAAAGGGATTCTTGATGAGGGATGACTCACTTTTAGCCTCCAGAGGGATGGTTGGATATATCATAGATCTTCATAACCAAGTGTAAAATAGGTCATAGTCAAGGATTAACACTTCTTGTATAAGAGAGAATCCTTAAACCAATAACCAACAACTCTGCACAAGGAATGACATCAAGTAATAGAACTTAAACCATCCACTTAATAGGAAAAATTGTATTCCTAGAGAAAGAGAAAGAGAAGGATCATTTCCCCCCAAGCCAAGGGACAATGAGAAGATCTTACAAAATATACTAGAGAAAGATTAGAAATAAGAAAATGTACAACGAACTTACATGAACACATGCCAAAAAAGACATTAGTAAATCTAAAATACAGGTCTCAAGAAGTGGCAATCTTTGAGAAGAAGAGAGAGAAAGCATCACATATTCCCCAAGGGGGATTAGACATAAAAGCATATCATTGTAAGAAATCACATATGAGAAATGTAGCCCCTAAAATAAATAATGATAAGAAAGAAAAGGGAAAATCCTTTCCCCCCAAGTGAGGAGAACAAGGAGAAATATTACACACTTTTTTATGGTAATTAGTTTCAAGTGATATGTCGGCTAAGTGGAACAAAATCCTCTCAAGGAAAGGATACATACTTCCCAAGAGATCATTCCCTACTAAGGGGCATATCATACTTGTGAATAATTAAAACCATAGAAGAGGTAAGATTTCCAAAAGAATGAAGGAAAGAGAAGAAGTGCAGTACTCATTAAAGATGCCCCTCTCCAAGTAAAGAGGGAAACCAAAGGACAATTATATGCTCACATAAGAATAACCCTATGCAAGAAAAGAGATCTAAGAATGAATAATGCACAAAGGTAGAGAAAAATGCATAAAAAGAAGAAGAAAAATGACTTCATGTTGCTGCCCCAAACTATGTTAAAGTAAAATACTACCACCACTAATGATAAAGAGCCCCCATTACATGGGCTAATTATACCATAGGGTGAAGAGCAAGATGAAGGGAAAGGAAGTGCTAAGGCACAATGTTTTTACCAAGAAAGACAACTAGATTTTCTATGGGACAAATGTGGGCAAGATCATATTGTAGTTGAACAAATTTCTTAAATGCATATCATTTTCCAATAGAATGTGAATATAAATCATGAAAAATGCAATATTCAATACCTTTCACTTTCTTAAGATTTTTGTTTTTATTTTGAGGAAAGGAAATGTTCTTGTCATATTTCAACCTCCAATAGATTCTTGCAACTAATCTGTCAAGATGGTAAATATCATTTTCCCATGAAGAAGAAGGTTTTTTAGGAGGAGTTTTATTATCCACAATTCTAATTTTGCTATTATCTATGCCATCTTGAATAGATTTTTGAAAATTGGGGCAATCATCAGCATTATGGTCATGGGTTTGATGAAATGAACAAAAAGGATGCTTTGAAGAAGAAGTATTCTTGTGGGCTCTCTTGATTTTTTGTTTTTGAAGGTAATCTTTAAAGTTTTTAAGTCTAAGGAATTCGTTCATAGAAAGAGGGGTACCACTTCCTTAGCCTCTTCTAGCAGTTTGTGTAGTAGGGTTTATAGGGACACAAATTCCATGCTCAAATTTCCCAATTCCTTGTCCTTTAAAACCTTTTTTTTTAATTATATGAAAGCCACGACTATAAGAATGTTGTAATTGACTAGATGGAGGAACAAGATCATGAATTTCTTTGAAATCTGATGTGTAAGGAAGCATAAAAGGATTTATAGATGAAGGAGGAGTATCATATGAAATGACACTCTCATTTCCTTTATCAAGCTTATCCTTTTTGGAAGATTGGGGAGGAATATCTTCATCATCTAAAATATCATTTTTAGTGATTTCTATGTGAGGAGAAATGTCCTAAATAAAATACATGACATCAGCCTCTCTACATAGACTTTGATGTTGAAGATAAGTCTTAAGAGAATAAGGAGGATCTAAATATGTAAGAATGTTAATGTTTTCATATCGCCCCCCTTTCTCAAAGGTGTGTGTAGAAGAAGAAGATGGATCCATATTACTTTCCAATGCTTGTTCTCTTGTAGAAAGATCATTGGGGAAAGCATTAGATCTCATTTCTTTCACACAATATACCCTAGGAGAGGTACACAGATTAGGATGTCTGGGTTTAGGATCTACAAAAGCTTTAAGATGATTAACATAGGAAATGTGTTTTGTTAACAACATCACCATAATGTAACATAAATGATACCTGAAAGCTTTGAGATTTAATAATTTGGAAATCCTAACAACACAATATGACCAAGTGCTATGAAGAAAAAGAAGCAACAGGAAATGAAAGAAACTCTTATCTAACACATGATAAATATATGCAAAAATTAATGTAATCACATGTGAAAGAGAAAGTAAATCCAATTTATTAATTGCCATTAAAAGTCTCTTAAATGAAATTTGAATTTGTTGTAAAAACAGATCTAAAATTAGGACCTTTTTATGAAAATTAATTTTAAGATGTGAATTTGATGAAATTTGAATTTGTGTTTAACCTTAGAGAGTGTTAAAATTGATAAAGTACTCTGATTTTATGAATTTGAGCAGAAAAATACAATTAATTCCGTCTCCCGAAATTTCAAGAAAAAAACCGAGGATCGTGGTGGGAACACACATAGTCGGACCAACTTTTTTTGAATTTTTTAGGGATGATAGAGATTGTGATTTTAATGCAGAATCCAAAAAAACAGTCGATTTGGAGATGTGTAGATCGATCAAAATTGTAGTCAAATGTCAAAAATGAGAAGATCTTAAAAATTAGGGTTTTATGATTTATCCACTGAATTTTTAGAATAATGAGAAAAATTTAAATTGCAATTGTAATATAGAAATTAGATCTGAAATAAGCAATTAAAATTTTACACCTCACAAGCTTAATTTTCTCAAAATGAAAAATTAGGGTTTTTTATGCAATTAACCTCTAAAATTTGCAAATAGATCAAACTTGAAAATGAAAATTTGAAATTCAAATTGCAATTAATCAGATCTAAGAATGAGAAATCAGAATTAATGTAAGATGTCAGGTTCACAAAAATGTAAAGTGGAAAATTGGATCCTAGTGACTCCCCACCTAGGAGAGAGAAAGGAAGCCACTAGGATGATTTTCAATTGGAAAGGACTTTACATTCAAAATAGGGGTTGAATCCACTAGATCCAAATCTAAGGGAAACAAGGATGTGAATTCTCAGTGGATTGCAAGTTGCTGGTGTGTGATCTACCCTCTTTTGTAAATGAGAAAGTTGACTTGTTGACTATGTGGAAAAGAGAGAGGAAATGAGTGAAAAAAGTACTACCAATGCGGGATCACGCTATAACTTTGGATTTGAGCTTGTATACAGTGAAAATGGATACAACAATGATGAAAGACTAAATGAATTCAACCACAAAACCCTAGCCTAACAACAACAAAGATCCACCATAACATATGAAGATTACCTAAGACAATACAAATCAAATGAAATCACAAAGATCATACCATCACATGTCCAATAGGGTTTGAATCTCCATTCTTCCTATCTACATTGATCTTGCTTGATATATTTGCTCTCAAATTTTATGTATGCACAAGAGCTTAACAAAGAACGAAAATGTGGTTGCAAGTAGGATCGTATATGAAAAGCGTAGTGTAGTCAAGTAGTCAATTGATCAAGTAGTTAGTTAGGGTTTGATAATGAAGAAAGCATCTCCTTATATAGAAGACACCATAAGAAATGGAGGGATAAGATTGAGAGGTGTAAAAGGAGGTTGGCTATGATTAGAGGGTAGGTAGAGAAAATAAGAAAATAATGAGAAGGTAGGTAGTGTATGAAGTAAGAGATGAATGACATGTGTCATGGGTAGAAATGGCTAATGAATTAATTAAATAAATAAAGATTTATTTAATTAATAGAGGAAGTGGGATCAATTAAATAAGTAAAATATTTATTTAATTTAGGAAAAGGATAATTTAAATAAATAAAGGTATTTATTTAAATGAGAAATAAGGCTAGAAGAGGATAAATGAATTAAATAAATAAATAAAGATTTATTTAATTAATAGAAGAATTAGGCTTAGATAATTAAATAAATAAAATATTTATTTAATTAGACTGGACAATTTTAGGTGTCTACATTTTGCCCCTCTTTGAGACAATGCAGCTTGTTGCATTGTTTCAAAGAAGATAATATGAACTGATACAAAGTTGCCCCAAGATGGGAATGATATGCCCCCTCGAGAGATTGGATGAAAATGTCTGGAAAGATCGCAGACAATCTCTCGATAAGAAAGAATGGCTAGAATGGACTGACCGGATAGAGTGACAGAGTCACAGGATAAAGAAGATTGAATCAGGAAATGAGGGCCAGGGCAGTCTATAAAATAGACCACAAGGGGAATACATCCTCATTGTCATCCACAAATCCAAGAGATTAGAGTGTAGAGAGAGAATACAGCAGCAGTAGTTAGCAACGATGGCATTGGTGCATAGATTCGATCGCATTTGCCAATTTCAGAGGCTAGCAGATGCAAGAGAGCTAGTGAGTACCGCAAAACCTCCTCGTACTTTGTTGTATTAATTGTTATCATTAATGCATGTCAAGTAGTGCAATAAATGTGCTCTAGGTAGGTCTAGAATAGCAAATAGGGCTAGGATTGACAATTCTATGATAGAACATACATTACCAATTAGGAAACTACTCAAGAGGATTCACTCAAGCAGAGGCCCTAAGATAGGATAGATCAAGACACTTTGTGATGAACAGTGAGTACCAAGACATAGTAATTTGTGATGAACAGGGAGTACCAATAGGAGCAACACTTTGTGATGAACAGTGAGTGCAAATATGAGCAACACTTTGTGATGAACAGGGAGTGCAAAACACATAGTACTCTATGATGAATAGGGAGTACCACTAGGATAATCAGCAACACTTTGTGATGAGCATTGAGTGTCACTAGAATAGAAGCAACACTTTGTGATGAACAGGGAGTGTTACTAGGATAGCGTACCATATGCACTTAGATTAAAAAGTAGCATTTTGTGATGAACAGTGAATGCCACTATGACTGACATGATTGATTTGCTTGACTGTAGGAGTATTTGCCTATGCTGGAGTCATGGGAGAGATTCCCACCGACTCAGAGGTTGCGGCTAGAGTTGATGTTTGAGGACAGAGCTACCATTGAGGGTATGGGCCTACGATATATTATGTATGTGCCTAAGTTTCGGGTGAACATGGGTTTGCTGACTGCATTAGCTGAGAGATGGCACTCAGAGACTTGTAGTTTCCATTTGTCGATGGGTGAGATGACAGTCACCTTGGAGGATGTTTATAGGATTCTGCAGATATCGATCGATGGGGAGCTAATTCCTTATGATCAAGAGGGAGATAGGGAGGCCTTGAGATGAGTGTTTCAGGATCCAAGACTAGAGATGAGAGCTGGACACGTGGCATGGGATACCATGACACAGATAGGACTAGCACTACCAGCAGTGCTAGGAGGAGTGATCAGTGGGTTCCTATGTCTAGATAGGGTGACACGAGGATTGGATGTGGGCTGGGGGAGCACCTTGGAGACACTAGTTACACAACACACCAGATATGCCTGGGGACCATGTGTGCTAGCACAATTGTATTATGAGCTGCATCAGTTTGTGTATCATGGATCTGTAGGATTGGGCTACGGAGTCACATTGCTGTAGGTATGGACCTATGAGTATTTGTCGGTTACTCGATCGATACACTTCAAGGGCAGGGGTCATGGACACAGTTTTGTACATCTATATGATATGATTACCTCACAACCATAGATTGGTAGGTTGGAGCATTGGCATTGAGTCCTAGATGAGATCGACACTATGATATGGAGGCCATACCTTGGGTGTGAGCAGTGGGAGGATGATGCAGTAGAGTTACCATACACCTTCCGGAGCAGATATCTGATTGGGTGGATGCCCTATGTATTGAAGAGGCAGCTTGTAGATAGAGTGGGCAGATAGTTTGGTAGGATTCAGTGGATGCCATGGGGTTTCAAGATGTATGCTCAGACAATCAGAGATCAAGCACACTTTGGGCCATTATTGTTGTATGATCAAGCTGTGATGTAGCTAGTGGAGATGGTTCCCTTACCATGGGATATGTGGTCAGTTATTGAGGATGCAGGTATGGATGCAGAGTACACAACATATTGGGCTGAGCATCCCTTCCCACGACTAACAGGCCTAGGGGAGGTGATAGATGGAGATGGTGGGGGTAGAGTCCAACGGAGGAGGTAGGGTGCAGTTGGAGAGAGGAGGGTGGCTCCACAGAGAGAGAGTGGGGAGGAGAGATAGGCTTGGGTGGTGAGGGGTCATGGTGGGTTGCCACTATAGGTGCCAACAGCACAGGGTCTTAGACAAGTGCAGGGATAGGGGTAGAGGTAGGTACAGGCACCAGTACAGGGAGAGCCATAGGTAGAGGCACAAGGGGTTGAGGAGGAGGAGGATGAGTTGATTGAGCTGAGGGAGATCTACCAGGGATATGCAGATGAGATTTAGGACCTGGAGAGGGAGACAACTAGGCTCAAGAGGTGACTGAGGGAGACAAAGCATGAGCAGGATCAGGCTATCCAGCACTATACTAAGGCTAAGACAGTGCTGAGGGCTAGGAGGCAGGCGGCAGAGGATACCATGGCTAGATATGCCTATGTTCTATGGGCAAGGGAGGAGATAGGTTACTAGAGAGACCTATATTACAGGGCAATGCCACTAGAGCAGTGAGCGAGGAGCTTCCGCAGACCATCATGGACAACGACAGCTATGGGAGGGAGCCAAAGGAGACAGGCATCCAGCAGTGGGGTTATGGGTCCTCCACCACCACCAGATAGAGGGGACAGGAGGAATGATCCTAGGGCAGGTCCTTCTAGGGCTTAGACTCTGTCGAGGCTAGGAAGCTCTAAGGGAGGGAGTTCATCATAGCTATAGAGGGCTCCCTATGTATTAGTGTGTTGTACCATTTTGTATTATGATGTAGACACCTTCGAGTGATTGTAGCCATATGATTTTGACATCATTGTATCATGACACTTTATATATATATATGAGATGATTCATTATTGTGGCAACTATATGCATGTGTACCTATGTGATGAGATGTTTCATGATGTATGTGTTATGTGATGCTTATGATATGGATGCAAATATGTACATGATGGAATGCAATATTTTTGTTCTTTTATGTTTTATATGTTATGCAAATGCAAATGAATATGATAATGCAAATGATTATTTACATGATGAGAATATAAAATGTGCTAACATGTGTTGTGTACAGGATGTGATGCATTTGGAATATCTATATGTATGTATGAAATGCTTATGCATGGTAATACAGGTTAAAACTACATGAAATGCAAATGTTTTTGGTGTGTCATTATACTCAGTCATGTGATAATGGGCTACACGGACTCAAGAAGGATGATGGAAGTCAATCAAGAAAGGGGGATGAAAGATAGAAGATACGAAAGTGAAAGAGCTTCTTGTGCGTTATCATCATTGAGCTTTATTATGGCAAGTAGGTTATGACAATTGAGGCATATGTTTGACCCAGAAAGTCATTGTACCTGTTTGCATGGAGATAAGACAATCACAAACAAGGAATGCCCTAGTTCATACTAGACTCTCAGTGTCCTCATATCCTTGGACAAGTCATAGCATTACTAAGAGACAATCTACAAACAACAAAGAAAAATAGGTGATGATACCCCATCCTCCCCTTTCTAGTCAAAGACATCCTAGAGATAGAATCTCTAGTTAGAGACATCCTAGAAAAGCTAAAAGACATGTCACCAAAAAGATAAAATCAAAAGAAAACCAAGACTCGACACCAACATCCACTATAGTCCTCAAGTTTAGTGTCTCTTGTCACTTGTATAAGTCTTATTTGATTGTGGTCATAATGTTTACTTTCACAAAAAGGATAGATAGCACTGAACCATAATGTTGTCTGAGTCTATTGACAGATTTGATTTGTTGAAGTCCATTGTTGTTGTTGTGTCTCATTTGAAACTGACTGAATCCATGAAACTGATACTTTATTGCAGAGAAAATGGAATTTTATTGCAGATTGGCGATGCAAGTGTTGCTTTATTGCGGATTGTGTGTGGATAGACTGAACAAAAGTGGAAGAAACTATACTCTTTGAAACATGTGACGTCCTTAGTTCCACATGCATCACTAGACGTAGGATCTACCTTAGCCACAGATAGGAGTTGATTTATTATGAATGGAAAGAGGGGGAAAAAAGGATGTTTATTATGAATGGTGAACCAACCTTGGGTAGATCAATAACAAGCCATGATGGGAATGTGTATGTTTATTATGGATGAATAGGTTGTGAGTGTGTGCAAAGTGAAATGATGAAAGTGAATCCTGAAGGAGGGAGGAGAAATCTCTCTACACATGGCACTCGTGACCCAATTTTCACCATGGTACTTGCCTAGGGCACCACTAAACTGGTTTTCACCGTTGGACGAAATTATTTCTCTTTACTTTTTTAGATTTTTTTAAATTTTTTTGTTGTCACAAGGCACCTGTTTGCCAGGTTTTCACCAAGTAACGATTTTTTATGTTTTATGAATTTTTTTGTATTTTCGAATTAGGATATTTCAAAGAGCTATGTGTAAAACCTGCGAAGGTGCATGCTATTGATAGGATCTTTTAAAGGTTCACCCTTTGTGGTTGAGAGCTGATATGCACCAGATCCATATGTTGTTGTAATGATGTAAGGACTAAGCCAATTTGGTTTGAACTTGCCCTTCTTCTCTCTGTCTTGCTGATTTTGGGGGTTTTCTCTGAGAACCAAATCACCTACCTCAAATGTGCGAGGCTTGACTTTGTGATTGTATTTGTGACTCATTCATTGTTGATAAGCCTTGAGATGATTAAAAGCAGTCTATCTTTGTTCATCCAATAGTTCAAGTTCTTGTAAGCAGGAGACCCTATAGTCTTCATCACTGATGATGTTTTGCAAAGAGACTCATAAAGAGGGTAGCTCAACCTCAATAGGCAAGATAGCTTCAGCGCCATAAACAAGTGAATAGGGTGTAGCTCTTGTAGGTGTGTGGACACTTGTGCGATAGGCCCAAAGTGTGGGATTAAGTTGGATATGCCAATTATGGCCAGCATCGTCGACTGTATTTTTTAAGATTTTAAGGGTTGTTTTATTAGATGCCTTAGCTTGACCGTTACCTTGAGGGTAATATGGTGTGGAGAAACGATGGGAAATATGGAAGCGATCACAGAGTTCATGAATATCCTGATTTTTGAAGGGACGCCCATTATCGGTGATAATTGAAATAGGAATACCATATGGACAAATGATATAGTTGAGAATGAATGTAGCAATTTGTTTTCCAGTGACTTGCATGAGAGGCACAGCTTTGATCCATTTTTTGAAATACTCTGTGGCAGTGATAATGAATTTATGACCGTTGGAGGATGGAGGGTGAATCTTGCCTATGAGATTGAGTCCCCACTGACAAAAGGGCCAAGGAGTCACAATTGGTTGAAGTTCTTGTGCTGGTGCATGGATGAGGTCTCCATGAAGTTGACACTGCTTACATTTCCTGACAAACTGATATGAATCTTTTTCCGTATTGGGCTAGTAATATCTTCTTGGCTAAGGTAGGACCACTAAAATGTGGACCACATATCCCTTCATGTACTTCATGTAATGCAATCTAAGCTTCATCGCTTTCCAAACATGTAAGAAGAGTGCCATCTAGACCTTGATGGTATAAGATATCAGCTAAAATGATGTATCGAGAAGATTGGCAAATGAAAGTGCGATGTTGGTTATTGGATAGGTTAGGAGGAAGGGTATTATCACAAAGGTATGTGAAGATGGAACCATAGAACTGGGACTCAGGATCGATGACACATATTATCTTAGTAGGAGTGATTTCATATGAAGGAACCAAAAGGTTATCCATCAAGAACTCATAGCAGGTCTCATTCGGAGGTAGATCGATTAGTGAAGCAATTGTAGTCATGGCATCTGTGGCTCAATTATGCTCTCTTGGTATCTGCTCAAAGTCTATCTTTGTGAAATGTTGTTTCAGGTCATCCACCATTCTTTTGTAAGGAATTAATTTCTCATCCTTTGTTTGGTAATCATCAGTTGCTTGACGAATTACAAGTTGAGAGTCCCCAAAAACATGAAGTTCCTAGTGTAGACACCTAAAAATGGTCAAATGCTTGCGAGGTCATACTTTAACATTTGCGCATTGCCTCATTTTAGGTTTTTGCGTCACATTAACATTTCTCCTATGATTCGCACTTGATCTTTATCATTTGCGAGCATCGAGTCAGTCTTCTGCATTCTTCAATCATCTCGTCCTCAAATTTGGTCTTGTCGACAACATTATCCAATCATGATTTTTATTGATTTTATCTTGTTGCATCAATGTGCATGCTAATTTGTCATCATTTTGGACATCGTCAATCCTAATTAGGGTTTTGTCCTCCTATCAATCTTGCGATCGATTTGTCATCAATCATTGCTATCTTATCATCAATCTTATCATTTTGGACATCGTCAATCCTAATTAGGGTTTTGTCCTCTTTTCAATCTTATCATCAGGCGATCAGTTTATCAATCTTGTAGTTTTACAATCGATTTGTCATCGATCGTTGTCATGTTTGATTTTGTCATTTTGGCGATCGATTTGTCATCGATCGTGGTCGTTTTCAATCTTGTCATCCTGCAATCCATTTTGTCAATCTATCTTTATCCTTTTGTCAATCTTGTCATTTTGCGACCGATTTGTCATCGATCATTGTCTGTCTCAATTATGTCAATTTGGATCAATTTGTCATTGTTCCTCATCAATTGGTGCATTTTCTCAATCAAATCGTTTATCACATTGGTCATTTATCAATCCAAAATCAAATCAAATCGATATCAACTATCCTTTGTCAAGACCTAATTGTCATTTTTGCACTTCTAATTCGTCTTCTAGGGTTTTATGATTTATTCATTTAACCTAATTTGTCATTTCTTCTTCTAGGGTTACTAAATTATTTGTTAATCCTAGGTCTTCAAATTACAATTAAATCTTTATTTAATTGGCTAATTATTCTTCGTCTTGTAAATTAATTAATAAATGACAAATTGTTAATTAATTTACCTAATTTCTTCTAGTTCCTAATTTCCTATTTTTCTATCAATTTCTAATTCCTAATTTTCATCAATTTCAATTTTCTAATTTCTCAATTTTCCAATTTCTTTTCCCTTCTATTTCATCTCCTAATTCCATGGGAATGACATTTCAATTTGTCATAAATTGTCATAATTGATAATCAATCAATTTTGACATGGAATGTGTCATAATTTGTCATCAATTAACAATCAATCAAATTGTGCATGGAAAGTGCATAATTTGTCATATTGATTTGCAATTTCCATTTGAATTGCATCATGCCAATCTTGTCACTTATCCAATTCTTCTATAAATTGGATGATTTTCAATCAAAGCTAATCCCGAATCCCTAATCAAACTATCGAACTTATGCTTCTAGTACTCTTGACCAATAACCAACATCCATCTTGCTTTCAATTGTATGTGTGAACTTGTAGGTGAGATCCACAAATCCATTTGAAGAGGAAAGAAGAACAATGGAGCCGCATGGAAGAAGCATCCAAATCGTCATCTGGTTTGCATGATATTTGCTTTTGAATGCTTTGTTTTTATGTCTCTATTGAGTGTGCTTAGGATTAGATCATTGCAATGTGTGATTGAGCTAATAATGAATAATATGTCCTTTTATATATTGCTTTGATGATTCCTAATTCCGATGCTACACCTAGATCTTCCACTGAACTATTATTTGTAATCCAGTTGTTAATGCCTCATATTCTACTATATTATTAGTGCAGGGAAATGATAATTAATATGATTTTGGTATAGAATCCCCTTGAGGAGTTATGAAGAGGATGCCAACTCCTGCCCCATGCTGTGTGTATGAGCCATCAAAGTAAAGTTGCCATGGCTTTGCATGTGACACTGTTAAAATGGATTCATCTGGAAATTCTGAAATTAGAGGAGCATCATCTATCATGGGGGCATTTGCTAACTGATCTATGATAGCTTGTCCTTTTATTGCTTTTCTGTCCACATATTCGATGTCGAATTCACTCAGGATCATTACCCATTTGGCTAGTCACCCAGTAAGCGTTGCTTTATTGAGAAGGTATTTCAATGGATCTATCCTTGCAACCAACTTAGTCTTATGAGTTAGCATATAATGTCACAATTTCTGCGAAGCAAAGACCATGGTGAGACATGGACACTCAATTGGTGTGTAGTTTACCTCATATCCCACCAATGTGCGACTGATATAGTATACTGCCTTTTCTTTTCCCTCAGCAACTTGTTGTGCTAAGAGTGCCCCCAGTGCTATTGAAGTAGCTGATATGTATAGTAATAAAGGCTGATCTAAAACTGGTGGCATCAAAACTGGTGGATTCAGAAGATAATCTTTGAGTATTTGGAAAGCCTATTGACAATTATCATCCCATTTGAATTTGATGTTTTTATGTAGCAAGTGCTAAAAGGGATTACATTTATCTACAAGTTGTGCTATGAATCTTCATATGGATTGAAGTCTCCCTTGCAAAGATCAAAGCTGACTGATGTTTCATGGTGGTTGCATCTCTAGGATGGCCTTGACTTTTGTTGGATCAGCTTCAATTCCTCTTTTTGACACAATGAATCCTAGGAGCTTCTCGGAGGTTACTCCAAAGACACATTTTTTGGGGTTTAATCTTACTTTATATTTTTCCAACCGATCAAAGACAATTGAAAGTATGTCCAAATGTGTATTTCTATCTATTGATTTACCCAAGAGGTCATCCACATAATCTTCCACAGTAACGTGCATGAGATCATGAAAGATAGTAGTCATGGCTCTTTGATATGTAGCACCTGCATTTTTTAGCCCAAAGGGCATGACATTCCAATAGAAAGTTCCCCAAGGACAAGTGAATGTTGTTTTGTGTTGGTCTTTGGATGCAATTTTTATTTGATTGTAACCAGGGAATCCATCCATCAAGGATAACATCGCATGACCTGCTATGAGATCGACAATCAAGTCAATATTTGGTAATGGAAAATCATCTTTAGGACAAGCTTTGTTGATGTCTCTGAAATCTATACATATTCTGATGCTACGATCTGGTTTACTGATAGGCACTAAGTTGGAGATCCATTCAGGATAATCAATTGGGTGTATGAATCCGACATCCAGTAATTTCTCAAGTTCTGCTTTGACTAGTAATGCCACTTGTGGATGCATCTCTCTTAACTTCTGTTTCACTAGTTTTGCCCTCGGTTTAACTGTCAAATGGTGCATTACCAAATCCGGATCCAATCTAGGCATATCAGCGTATGACCATGCAAAGTTGATTTGTCATTCCATGAAGAAACTTATGAATTTTGACCTTTCTGACTCTGTCAAAGATTGAGCCAGGAATATGTTGTGTGGAACTTCTTCTGTACCAATGTTTGTTTTGATAGTCTCCTCTACCAACATGGATGACTTTTCCTCATATGATGCTAGGAGAATGTCGAGCCTTCCATCTTCGGGTGCCTCAGAGAGGTTTTCACCCTCAGATACGTCCTTTCTTTTTACTTTTTTAGGGTTAGACAGTGCCACAGTGTGGTTTTGGCCATAAGACCCTTGGTTTGTTTTTATTTTTATATTTTTGCGACTGGAAGGTCCGACACCCTCACCAAAATATGCCACACTGTTGAGTTCTATAGTGTATCCCGCTTTATGGTCCCCAGGGGGAATATCCTCTCATATGCCAAGATAGTCAATAAGGGCTTCATCATTTTGGAATGTGTCAAACTATGTAGGTCCTTCATGGTCCCAATCAATAAGTTGGTGGTGAACAAGGGGAAGGCCTTTGATGCCTTCAAAGTTGGCAAGGTTAAGAGTGAAGATGCAGTTATATTCAGGTATGTCGAGGTAGTTATCAAGGTCATCATTGACACTCTCCTCATTAGTCTCAATTGTGAATGAATCCAAATTATCATCACTAGTAGTGCATTCCAAGATAGGTGTTCTCATTCTATGTGATTTCAACCCAGGACCTAGAGGCAAAGACTATATGGGATCTTCTGGGGTTGTTTCTTGACCAACTTTGAATTTCCTATTAAATTCCTCTTCTTCTGTTGGTTCACTTGGTTCTCTGAATGTCTCGGTGAGCTCATAGTCACTAGAGGATTTGTCTGAACCCCATTCCCATTCATTGGAGTCTATGGAATAGTGATTCTCTTATTGAATTTTGGCAGCTTTGATTTGTAATGCTTCTTCTATCCTTTGAGTGTGGACCTTGGAAGTCATGAATCCAAGTCCTTTCAAACATTCCTTTTTGAATGTCAATTCAAGTTGTAAAGGTTCAATGATGCCTTCCTTTCTTAACCCAAGAGGGCTTTTGCCATCATACCCAATTTTTTGTAGAATCTTGAACCCTTTGCCATACTTATCACATGGTATACTGATGTGATCTTGTGTATCATTTTCAAGGTCTTTGTAAAGAATTTTGTATAAGTCTTCCTCTTCCAGTTCACCCCATCTTTGAAAGATAGTAGGGACCCATTTGAGTATAATGATAGATACCTACTTATTAGGATTTGGTCTTCCATATTCTTTTGGTGAACTCATGACTTGTTGTAAGTACATGGTTTGATTCAAAGTGTATTCACCCATGCCCTTGTCCTAGAATTTGCCCTTAAGTTCACCATGTTTTGATGTTGAAGGTTTTAATGACTTAGGATCAATGTATGCAGAAGAAGGAATAGCTTCGCGATTACCAGGAATGATGGTCTTAGTTTTTGGTCTCAAGTTATTGCAATATATGAATGGATTAGGATCTCCATTAACTATTATTTCAACTCCATTGTGAGGAAACTTGATGCATTGGTGATATGTAGATGGGACTGCCCTCATTTCATGAATCCAAGGACGTCCCAAAAGTATGTTGTATGTGAGATCAAGATCTAGTACTTGACAAACCACGTCCTTTGTAACTGGCCCAACTCTAAGAGGTAAGGTGATTGTGCCCTTGGATGAACGCTCTTCATCGTCATATGCTTTGATGGTAATTTTGTTTGTAGAATTCATAGCTTTGTCAAAATATCCCAATTGTTTAATAGTGCTCAATGTACAAATGTTTAGACCTACTCCTCCATCTATCAGGACTCGTTTGATTCTATGTTTGTGTATGAAGGCTTCAATGTGTAATGGTGCATTATGTGGCTGACTTATGGAGGCATCATCGGCTTCTGTGAATGTAAGAGTGTGTGGAATGGAAAGATATCCCACCATGGTTTGGAACTGGTCCATGTTCAGATTAGTAGGAATAGCAGTGTCTCTCAAGATTTTGTCCAGAATGGCTTTATGTGCGGGGGATATGCGTAAGAGCTCAAGGATAGAGATAAGTGCAGGTGTTTTCCCTAACTATTCTACAAGGTCGTATTCAGGCTTGGTTGATGAGGAAGCAGTGTTTTTGGCTGGAGCACCTTGCAAAGTGAATTTACCTTGATGGCTTGTAACATGACATTTAGAGGTAGGTTCAGAAGAAGATCCAACGCCTTTTAGGACAATCTTGGGTTTCTAGGTAGAATTCTCAGGGGTTTTGTCCTTGATGATAATAGTAGAGCCATAATTATCCATTGAGATATGATTAATAGTTGAATCATAGTTATAAGATGCTTTGGTATAGTTGGTCTGGTCATCTGTGGCTGCAGCTTTTCCCTTGTCATGTTTTGGAAATGGTTCCTTAAACATCTCATGTTCTTGATTGGATGAGTGTCCTTCAATCTCAATGTCACCTCTATCAGTGAGATCTTGTATGATGTTCTTCAGTCGATGACAATTTCCTATTTTATGACCCTTGCTCTTATGGAATTCACAATACTCATCATCATTCCACCAATTTGGTTTGACCTTTGGCTCATATGGCAGAAAATCTGGAATTGTGATTACTTTGTTTGCCACTAGCTTCTTGAAAACTAACTCAAGTGGTTCTCCCAATGGGATATACTTCCTTCATGATTTTGAAGTTGTTTGAGTATTCACTTGATTATTTGTAGAGCTTGATCTCGAAAAAATGATTTTGGGTCGCACTGTATTGGCATCAACAACACCATCATTGACTGTGTTCTTGTTTTTGTTCCAAAATCTTGGCTTGTCTTTTCCTTTAAAGTCATCTTTGTTTTCCTTGAATATTTTAATGACTCCTTGTTCAATTAGGACCTTTTCTATCGCTAGGCCTTTTTCAATGACATCCTTGAAGGTGGACAAACAAGCTTTCCTTAGATCATAGCCAATGTATTTGTTAACATTCTGGGTGAACATCTCTACCATTTGTTTTTGTGGAATTTCACAGGAGCATCTGTTGGCTAGATTTCTCCATCTTTATAAAAATGATGCAAAAGACTCTCCCTCTTTTTGCTTGGTATTGCACAAAGTAGTGACTGATATGTCTGTCTCTATGTTGTAGGAGAAATGTTGAATAAATGCCTCTGCTAAGTCACCCCATGAATTAATTCTAGGTGGAAGTTGGGAGAACCATTCCATAGCTTGATCACCTAGGCTTTGTGGGAATAATCACATCAAATATGTCTCTTCTGAAGCTACCTCAATGCAAGCTGTGAAAAACTGTCTTATGTGTGCCTTAGGATCTCCTTTTCCTCTATACTTATCAAACTTAGGCATCACAAAGTGTGTAGGAAATGGAGGCATTGGAATGCTTTTGTCAAATGGATAAGGACATATGTCTCTCATTGTGTAAGTTGGCTTCGATGTATTTATGTCCTCCATTTTCTTTTGTAAGTCCCTAATTTGCTATTCCAAATTGTTGTTAGGTGGAGACCAACTTCTTGGACCATACCCCATGCTTGAGGCACCAATTGGAGGAGGAGCATGCTGCATATATGGATGATATTGATCATACACATGTTCATATGGAGGAGGTCTATAGTGATGTTGTGTATATGGACCACTTGGTATAGAGTCATGTTGAGGAATGAAATATCTGCTTTGTCCATGTATACCATACTCTATAGGAATGTCATGAGTTTGTTCTAGTGTGTTGCCCCCAAATTTGATGCGGGGTTTCCTTGTGTCCAAATTTTGAGCATGCCTTTGAATATCCAATTGCTTTGGTGGTTGATCCTTAGCATTGGTACGTGATTGAGCATATTTTTCTGCATAAGACTTCCATAATGGTCTGCGAAGGTGAGTATCATATGCTTGACCATGTGTATGTGGGACCTTTGGTTTTTGAAATAAAGATGATGGTGATTCAGGTACCATATGTGGTCCTCTATTGCCTCCACTATTAGGCCTCCTTTGATCCATGTTGGAGTGAGATTGTTGCAAAGGTCTATGTTCCATTATTTGAGACATGTCAAAATCATGAGGGATCTTGGCTCCACTTTGTGCCATAACTTGTAAGAAGTATTGTCTATCTCTCCTCATTATTTCCTCAACCAATCAATTGAAATGGGGATTCATAATGGTGTCTTCCACTTTTGTTGAATGTACTGAAATGTTGTCCATATTGTCATTGTGTGTATCATTGTTGTTTGTAGTGTCCATGTGCTCAACATTTGGAATGTTTCTATAGGCGTCCATGTCAGGTAATGTAGTGTGATCAGAATTGAAAAAGATATCATTGTCATACTCATAAGAACTCATGTTTGCAGACTCTTGAGCATCTTTAGCTTCTCTCCTAGATTTTTGAAGACAGGTTTCAACCATGAACTAGGTATTGACCAAGATGTGTGAGACTAGATGAAAATAGAAAGAGTATGGAAGACCAAGAGTTGGATGGAATGTAAATGAATCTAAGGTTTACTTGCAATGTCCAAAGTGTAAGACCAAGTATGTATGTAGTAGAGTAGGTGTGGCTTCCAAAGAGAGGATAGTTTCTCTTGATGAGGTAAGTTTACCTTGACTCTAAGTAAGACCAAATGAGACCCAAAGGTGATAGACCTTGATGAGGGACCACTTAGCAAAATGTTGTTGTATGTAGTGTGTTGACAAAGTATGATGAGGACAAGCAAGTGACCTTTTGACTCAAGTTTAGACAAATATGAATGTAATGTAAGGTGTAAAGCAATGATGGACTTTGTGAGACCCAAAGACAGGTTGAATGCTAGATGAAACCCTAGAGAAATAACCTAGGAAGCTCAAGAATTCCGAAACTGACTGTGTGTGTTTGTTGGACTATAAAAGTTTTTCAATTCTGAATACAGACGTGCCTGTATACTACACAGACACAATTTCCTAACACAGGCGTAGTTCTATTTAACACAGACACGAGTCTGAGATTTTGTAAATGCAATGTTGATTCTGAGAATACAGATGCGTTTTGGCCCTTCACAGACACAGTTATATGACACAAACACTATTATGTCAGACACAGATGCGTTTCTGCAAAATTTGTGCAATTTTTTCCAATCTGTGAAGTTGCTTTGTTGTGACCAGATTTGAATGTTTGACTATTTTTTCATGACAAGATGACACAATGTTGATGAGGACTCAATGTTTGCAAGTGTCTAGACAAAAATGACTCAAAGAAAAGTGTGTTGTTTGATGTAAAAATGTTTTGCATACACTTGAAGACACAAAAGACACAATGTTTTTTTGTTTGGTCTTGAATGTTTGAATGTTTAAAATAAGTCAAGCACAATTCTTATGGCTAGCCAAGACAATAGTTGTTGATCCCACATGGGGTTTTACCCCCGAGGCTATGCTATTCAGAGAAGATACTTAGATGCTTGACCCCATTGGCTCCACCCTTGACACTCACTTCTTGAGGCAGCCAAGCATCAGTCCCCACAAAAACTCCTTGTGGTGAACTTTGTATCTCTACTAAGAATGATATGTGTGTGGTCCGCTACAAGAGGTTTGACCTCCTGCCCCAACAACTAGAAGGATTTTGGCTTCTAAAACAAAAAGGTCTTAGTAAGGGCATCCGCTCATGTGGCAATACCTGTGGCACTTTCAGCTCTATAAATATAGAAAGCTCCTAGCTGGTAGGGGTTACGCCCTACAAATGATCAAATAAATTTGTATCAAATGGGTTTATGAGGAGACATAGTGTCGGTATGAACTAATTAGCACATGTTATTCATAGTTTTCACCATGAATATAGTTATTTATAGTGGTTTGGAAGAAGATGACTTTTCTTTTGCTACCACTTGGGTCATTCTCTCCTCACTAGTAGTCCTAATGACCACACGGGGAGACAAGCCCTCTAAAGATGAAACAAAAAGAGCCTATTGCTCAAGACACAAAAGACAATGATTCAATTTTAAAGCACCAATTGAAGTGTTTGCTAGTGTATGAAAACAAGGCACATAATAAAGATCAAAAACCCTTGCCAATGACCTGCAACAAAGATCTATTAGTAGTTCAGATTGTTTGAAATAATCACCCCTTCATGCAAGCACACAAGTTAGGTAAATTTTGGATCCAAAAGACTTTGTGAAAATAGGGGCCTTCGACAAAATGATTTTGCTTTCAAGATAAGCTGCACCAATTTTGTTAGCTAGATCTAAAAATGTTAGCTCAAAATAAACCAGATTTGAAACATTAAATGCAAGACAAAATGGCAAAAAATGCGATTTTACCCTACACACACGATTTCGCAACATAGACATGATTTAACACCTCACAGATGCAATTCCACAACACAGACACGCTTCTATAGAAAAAAATGCAAAACAAAAAATCCTGCAAGACACAGATGTGATTAAAATGATCACAAACATGATTAGATCTCACATACATGATTAAAGTGCCCACAGATGCGCCTATAATGAAAACCTGCAATCTGGAAAATGAAAATACTACCGGAAACACAGATGTGGTTCACAGATGTGATTTGAGAACACAAACGTGACCCTGCAATCTGCAAAAAAAAGTGAAATAATGTCAAAGATGCAAACGTGATTTCAGATGTCACAGATGCAGTAGAAAATCAAAAACGCAATCCGAAAGTGCGTAAACATGAAAATGTTGAAATATTGTCGGAAATGTCAGATCTGCAACTTCAAAACACAAAATCTACAACAAAAGGGACAAGAGTCCCACCAGGCGTGCCAAAATGTATATGGTGAAAATGGATACAACAATGATGAAAGACTAAATGAATTCAACCACAAAACCCTAGCCTAACAACAACAAAGATCCACCATAACATATGAAGATTACCTAAGACAATGCAAATCAAATGAAATCACAAAGATTATATCATCACATGTCCAATAGGGTTTGAATCTCCATTCTTCCTATCTCCATTGATCTTGCTTGATATATTTGCTCTCAGATTTTATGTATGCACAAGAGCTCAATAAAGAATGGAAATGTGGTTGCAAGTAGGATCACATATGAAAAGCATAGTGTAGTCAAGTAGTCAATTGATCAAGTAGTTAGTTAGGGTTTGATAATAAAGAAAGAATCTCCTTATATACAAGACACCATAAGAAATGGAGGGATAAGATTGAGAGGTGTAAAAGGAGGTCGGCTATGATTAGAGGGTAGGTAGAGAAAATAAGAAAATAATGAGAAGGTAGGTAGTGTATGAATTAAGAGATGAATGACATGTGTCATGGGTAGAAATGGCTAATGAATTAATTAAATAAATAAAGATTTATTTAATTAATAGAGGAAGTGGGATCAATTAAATAAATAAGATATTTATTTAATTTAGGAAAAAGATAATTTAAATAATTAAAAGTATTTATTTAAATGAGAAATAAGGCTAGAAGAGGATAAATAAATTAATTAAATAAATAAAGATTTATTTAAATAATAGAAGAATTAGGCTTAGATAATTAAATAAATAAAATATTTATTTAATTAGACTGGACAATTTTAGGTGTCTACAGAGTTAATTAAATTGATGTGGATCTGCCTTACAAATTCGGAGAAAAGTTGTTGGGACTGTGGCGAGAATGTACATGGTCCGCCACAAAATCCATGAAATGAAAAGGGTCCTTCTATCTATGTAAATGAAGCCCAAACCTATAATTATAGCTACGCACCTGCAACCTACATAAAAAAGAGAAGAAAATGGAAGTTGTGGATAGGGTTTGGCTTAATCAAACCCGAGTTGAGGAATCAACCTATAACGAAAGTAATTGCAAATTCTTGAATGTAAAACAATGGAGATGTATACCTTTTAGATTTGCAACTTGCTGATGATGATTTCTTTACTTCTTGAATGTACTCACAAATGTTGTATGAAATGGCATGTAACATGACAAAACCCTAACACACACACACATTCTTACAAATTAATGTTGTAATGTTGCTCTAATGAATGAATGAACAAGACTTGAATGCTTGAATGCTTGATAAGGACCTTGAAATCTTGTATCTTCTCCTTATGCTCTCTATCTCTTATCCTCTATCAACCGTCCTTGAATGAGGGTATTGAATTCCTTTTTATACAATGCCTCAAGGACTAATTTTCAACCACCAAAGGCCAACAAAGAGGAATAACAAACCCTGAAGACAAGAAATGCATAGGAGATCGAGAAGCTTACACATAGGACCACCCTAAGAGGTGGGGATAGGGGAACCACACCAATATCCAAGGGGGATAGGGGTGCCACACCACTGTCCTAGGGGGACAGAGGCGCCATGCCCCTGTCCTGCCCTATTTTGGGGCCCGGATAGGGTCTAAAGAAGACACAAGACATGAGGAGAGAGAGAGAAGGGTTGGAAATGCAAAAATAGGTCCCAATTAAAGAAGAAGATGTCGTTGCCAAGGTGAGGAACCAAAATATGGTTAAAATTGCATGGGTCACAATTTTATGACACTAAAATAATGCTGATGATTCATAGGTTTTAGATTTAGGGGCCTCATTTCATGCTACGCCCCATAGAAGTTACTTTCTTGATTATGTCTAAGGAGCTAGGTAATGAAGGTTGCACAATTACTTTTAATGATAAAAATTAGAAGGTTTCAAGAGGTGCCTTGATAGTAGCAAAAGGTGTGAAAGTAGGCACCTTATATCTTTGTATAGGTCATACCATTCCTTCTACTTTAGTTGTTGCAGAGAACAACCAAACTTATTTAGGAACAATTATTGTAGATTCGCAAGAAAAGACTAAAATAGTTGCTGCAAGTTCCAAGACAACAATATGGCACACCAAACTTGGGCATATGATTGAAAAAGGTATGAAGGTGCTTCATTCTAAAAAAAATTTACCAAGTCTGAAATGCAATAATATGGATTTCTGTGAAATTTGTGTATGGTAAACAAAAGAGAGTTTTCTCAAGGATGGGAAGCAAAAGAAAGATGAAAAGTTGGAGCTTGTGTATACAGATGTATGGGGACCACGTCAGGTATCTTCTCTCAATGGTTCTTGGTATTATGTTACATTCATAGATGATGCAACTAGAAAGGGTTGCATTTATTTCCTTAAGCAGAAATCTGATGTATTTGAAACATTTAAGAAATGGAGAAGCTTGGTTGAAAATGAGACGAGTAAAAGACTAAAATGTCTCAGGTATGATAATGGTGGTGAGTATTGTAGTAAATAATTTGTGGATTATTGTTCCTTTAATGGAATTCATAAGTAGAAAACAATTCCAAGGACTCCAAAAGAAAATGGAGTGGTTGAGTGTATGAATAGGACAATAATGCAACCATGGGGGCTTTACTGGCTAAGCAATATATATATTACATGCATTCACATTGGGGGGTTTAATATCCCAAAAATGAGGGTGCAATATATTTCCTATTGGTGAAAATAGGGGGATTTTTAATTCCAGCTATGAAAAAATACAATATTTGGTTAAAATAGGGGGGTTTTTAATTCGGGTTGTGTATTGGGAGGGGGTGAGAAAAAAGGAGTTTAGGGCAATATTTTTTTTCAATGGGGTGATTCTTTAGTATGCCATGAACACAAGTGCTATAACGTAGGTTCACTAAGTGAAGCCCCTGTGAATGGAGTGTGCAAGGATCATGAGATTTCATGTTGGGATGCCTTTAAACATGAGGCAAAGGCTATCAATACTATTGTATATTTAATTAATAAAGGTCCTTCAACTCCTTTGGGTTGTCGTATTCCAAAGGAAGCATGGACATGTAAGAAGGTGAGTTGTTCTTTTCTCAAAACCTTTGGATATGAAGCATTTGCAGATGTAGATTTTTAAAATAGAACCAAGACAGATGCAAAATAAAAAAGATGTATCTTCATTGGATATGGCAATGACAAATTTGGTTATAGGCTTTGGGATTTTGAAAATCTAAAAAATTGTGAGAAGCAGGGATGTATTCAATGAGAAGGTGTTGTACAAAGACCAGTTACAGTAGCATGAGAAGAAAGAAAAGGATTTTGTGGTGCTAGATGATATTCTAGATAGTAATGCTCTAGTGGTTCATCATGCTTCACAACAACAATACAAAATACCACAAACTCTAGTGAATGTTAGATGGTTAACAAGGCTCAGTAGACCTTATGAATGGTTCTATCCCTCTTTGTATTCTATTTTGTTAACAGATGCTGAAGGATATGATGAAGCTATGCAGGTGGATACAAAGTTTTAGTGGGAGCTTGCAATGAAGGAAGAAATGGACTCCTTGCAAAAAAATCAAACTTGGGAATTATGTAAGTTGTCTACAGGTAAAAAGGCTTTACAAAACAAATGGTTTTATAGGCTAAAAGAGGAAGATGGTGTTGATTAATGATGAACAGTTAGTACCAAACTAATACTGAGAAGGGGGGGTGAATCAGTATAGTCAAAAACACTTTCCTAAAAAAGGTTAGACAACAAACACTGCAAATGACTGGCAAACAATAACATCGGTTTGAAATAGAGTACAACCGGTAAAGCTAAGAATGACTGTGACAAGCATTAACCAGTTAATCACTTAGCTTTCCACTCAACTTAATAATACACTTCCATTTCACCCTTATGCATAAATAGGTAATCTATCATCAGAAATATAATAACAGCTAGTTCAACATGATTTACCTTCAGACACAAATCAATTAAACCATCACATGAAAAACACCACACATGACACACAGATTTTTCATGTGGAAACCCAAGTGGGAAAAACTACGGTGGGGATGAATACCCACAAGTTGTTTTTGAACTCTTTAGAAGTCCACTATGTTAGGAGCCTAGTCTAGTTAAAGACTTATTACAACAGGTTCTGTTAGGAATCGATCTTGCTAGGGATCATCCGGTTAAGGGATGGCTAAATACCCAGTTAAGGGTTAAACCCTGTTAGAGGTTACCTTGTTAGAGGATTTCAAGAACTCAATGAATTTGAGTCACCTTGTTAAAGGATTTACAACAAGCTGGTTAAAGCTACCCTATTAAGGGATTTTCCAACTATTGAGGTGGTTAGAGATCAACAGGTATTACAATGATTTGGTAACAACACTCAATGCCAATGCAGATCCGCTTTAGTTCCTCTTCTCCTTTTGCACTCACACTCTGCAGGTATCAATCCTCTTATCCGATCTGGCAAGAATCGCATATCTCTACACTTAGATACACACACAACATTTTCCAACAACCTCAGAAAGAAACACAACATCGACCTTATAGGAAACAGATAGGTCAATAGCATAAGCCTTAAACCCTAAACTTTTTAGATTAAGCAATTCAAACAGTTCAATCCTGACCGTTGAGCATATTGCATTAAATGCAATAGTCTTGAACTGATCTCAAGACATTCTCCATCATTTGTTCTCCACTGCATTCATGGTGGCTGATAACCCATCACATGTTTTCACTGTTTACAGACGTCACACATTCCCAAGGTAGATAGGAGCAATCTCCTTCATGCAAGATCCTTCATGTGCACAAGGATGACATGGCAACACAATCTATTCTTCGTTACAATGCTAACTCATCACACAATGTCATCGGTTGAGTCACATAGGCTTGGAACATATCAACCAAAAACCCTGAAGTTGAGACTACCAACCATTAGTCATACAAAGCTTTCATGTACTGGTTCCCATACCAACATATCGGTTCACCATCATACTACTTCACTTTAGCACATATACCGGTTTGCAATCATACCGCTTCACTTTAGCACATATACCAGTTCACAATCATATCGGTTCTCTTGCGAATTAAAAACTTCAATATACCAGTTCACTCTTTAGCATATTGACATCAATGATAACATACAATGTCATCATGTTGTCATACTACCGGTTCACATAATGCTAACAATCTCCCCCTTTGGCATTGATGGTAATATACAAAGATATCTCTTTGCTTCACATCTTCTTCCCCAATTTATGTAGATATCTTCTCCGCTTCACATATTCTCCCCCTTTGACAACAATGCCAAAGTGGAGGCACAAGCTTCCCTGATCCATTATGTTGCTCCCCCTGAGGGGTAGCATCCTTCAACACATTAATCCTGAAGAGATTTGACAATGCGATACCTGACTAATGTGGAGCACATACCTTAGTTCACCTCCTGAAGGGGCAGCACCCCTAATTCATCTCTTAAGTAGGTAAATGTAGCCTTTGGGAGAGGCTTGGTGAATATGTCTGCTAACTACTCCTTACTGGAAACATGTTCCAGTGCAATTTCTTTGTTCTGAACCTTTTCCCTCAAGAAATGATACTTAAGCTCAAAGTGCTTGGTTCTAGAATGCAAAACCAGATTCTTGGAAATATTGATAGCACTTTTGTTAACACAAAATATGCTTACCAGTTCAGATACAGGAATTTTGAAGCCATTTAGTACATGCTTCATCTAGAATGTCTGAGTGCAATTCATGAAAACTGCAACATACTCTGCTTCTACTGTAGACTGAGAGATACAACTCTACTTCTTACTCATCCATGAGACTAGTCTACCACCGAGAAAGAATGCACCACCAGTTGTGCTCTTCCAATCGTCCACATTACCAGCCCAATCAGCATCTTTGAATACTTTCAAGTTGAAATCATTGCTATAAGGATACCACAATCCATAATCAACAGTTCCCTTTAGATATCTAAGAATCCGCTTGACTACAACCAAGTGGGATTCTCTTAGGCTTTTCTGGAACCTTGTAGTAATGCCAACTACATGTGCAATATCTGGTCTATTGTGTACTACATAATGAAACTTACCAATCATTGATCAGTATTCCTTCTCATCAACCAAGGTTGAGTCATCCTCTTTGGATAATTTACAACCAGTCACCATTGGTGTACCAACCAGTTTGTTGTCTTCCATGCCAAAGGTCTTCAACACCTCTTTGACATACTTGGACTAAGTAATAAAGATCCCATCTTTCATTTGTTGAATCTATAGTCCAATGAAGAACTCAATCTCCCCTATGAGTGACATTTCAAATTCCTTCTTCATCTCATTTGCAAACTCATGACTCATCTTGTCATCTCCACCAAAGATTATGTCATCAACAAATACTTTACAGATCATAATTTGATCTCCTTCTGATTTCAAGTAGATATTGCTATCTTCACTTGTTCTCTCAAATCCAATCTTCACAAGATGGGAGTGCAAGCATTCATACCATGCTCTAGGTGCCTTCTTTAGACCATAGAAGGCTTTATGTAGCCTACACACTATGTCACTATCTTCAGATAGGGAAAACCCATCTAGTTGCTCTATATACACCTCCTCTTCAAGTACTCCATTTACGAATGCAGATTTTACATCCATTTGGTATACTTTGAATCCTTTAAAAGTTGCATATGCAAGAAGCATACAAACTCCTTCCAATCTTGCTACTGGAGCAAAGGTTTCTTCATAGTCTTCTCCTTCTTCTTGGGCATATCCTTTACATACTAGTCTGGCTTTGTTCCTTACCACTTTGGCATCCTCATTCAGCTTATTTTTGAAGACCCATTTGGTTCCAATGACATTTTTATGCTCTGGTGTGGGTACCAAGGACCATGTACCATTCTTTTCTATCTGATCAAGTTCCTCTTCCATTGCCTTGATTTAGTCTTCATCTTTATGTGCCTCTTTGAATGATTTAGGCTCAAATTCAAAGATCATACATGAGTTTTCTCTGATCTTTCTTCTTGTAAGAATTCCTGCATCCTTGTCTCCTATGATCTACTTTGGATCATGATTGAGTGTGACATATCTGGGTATATTCTTAACAACTTCCTCTTGCTTTTCTTCATCATCCTCATCTTCATCATCATCAGCATCTACTAGTTTAAGAGCACTATTACTGGTGCTAGGTTGATTTGCAACCAGTTCCCAGAAGGTTACTACCAGTTCATCTCTCACTTGCTCACTGCTAGTTTCCTCTAGTTTCTCAGAGTTTTCATCAACCCTAACATTGATGCTTTCAATGATTCTCTGAGTCCTATTATTGAAACATTTGAGAGCTTTACTTTTGGTGGAATATCCTAGAAATATTCCTTCATCACATTTTGCATCGAACTTGCTCTAATGTTCACTCCTCTTGATATGGCATTTACTACCAAATACTTTAAAGTAGCTTACCACTGGTGTCTTACTAGTCTATTACTCATAAGGAATCTTATCCTTTCCTTTCTTGATGAGTACTAGGTTCATTGTGTAGACTGTAGTGCTCACCGCTTCTCTCCAAAAGGTGTGAGCAACCTTTCCTTGGATTAACATAGTTCTAGCCATTTCAACCATAGTCTGGTTGTTCCTCTTCACTAAGCCATTCTACTGAGGAGTCCGGGGGGCAGACAGTTGCCTCTTAATGCCATTCTCTTCATAATATTTGTTGAATTCACCAGAAGTGAATTCCCCTCCTTGATCAATTCTAAGGCATTTGATTCTTCTGCTGCTTTCCTTTTCTACCAGTGCTCTAAAAGCTTTGAACTTTCCAAAGGCTTCAGGCTTGTCCTTCAAGAATGTGACCCACATCATTCTTGAGCAATCATCTGTAAGTATCATAAAATACCTATCTCCCTGCACACTCCTAGTTTTCATAGGACCACACAAATCAGTATGCACAAGATCAAATAAATTGTTTGCAGTGAAAGATTTACCTTTGAAGGTTGAGGAAGAAATTTTCCCCAGTTGACATTCTCTGCACAAAAGGATTTTCCTGTTTGCTTAGCACCGACAATCCTCTAACTGCCTTTATCTTACTGGCCTTCACAATGTTATCAAAGGTTACATGGTAGAGTCTCCTATGCCATATCCAGCTATCATCAAACTTAGCCATAAGATAGGTACTGATATTTGCATTTAGCTAAAATAGGTTACCTTTGGTCTGCATACCGGTGGCCACCAATTCACCATTCTTGAATTCCAGAGTGAGTCCACTATTATTTAGTTGGGCAACACTCAAAAGGTTGTGTCTGAGACCATCAACCCAATACACATTGTTAGCACTGCTCTTTCCATTTAGAGAGATGGACCCTCTACCTTTGACCATACATGGTGCATCATTACCAAAGCAAACCACACCACCATCATACTCTTCGAAAGATAGAAACTTGCTTTGGTCACCAATCATATGGTGAGAATAGCCACTGTCAATAATCCACTCATTGGAATTATCAAAGTGGGAGACAAGAGCCTTCTTGTTTGACACATCTTCCTTGACAACAACAAACACAATATCTTCATTGTCTTCATCTTCTGATTCCTCATCAGTGACACCTTCAGCAACTGCCACAAAATAGTTTCTCTGGTTTCCTCCTTTGAACTTCTTGAACTTTTCCAGTTTGTCCTTGCTATCACCATTTGGATAGTTTACAAAAATGTGTCCTATCTAGTTAGAATAAAAAAATTTCAAGGAAGTTTACTTCTGTATTTACCGGTTCCCTTAGGAAGTCTCTTGGCAAGAAGAGCTTCAAATTCCATCAGAATCTCCTCATCATCCATTTCTCTACTCTGTCTTGGTTCACCGCTGGTGCTTGCTTCTTTGCCTTTTCTAGATGGTGTAGTTGATGCTCTAAAGGTTGATTTATTCTTCTGCATACTACCATCAAAACTTTTTAACTCATAAGTAGTCAACTTTGCAATGATGGAGTCTAGGGATACCTTAGTCTTGTCTATTGACCTCAACTCCTAAATAGTTGCAACCCTTATTGCATAGACTGGTAATAAGGATCTCAAGACTTTGCTTACAACAGTGGAGTCTTCTATTTTTCCTCCTGTACTCTTGATGCCTCCAACAATGGTTTTGATTCTTATTCCATATTGTTGAATGGTCTCTCCTTCAACCATCCGCATGTCTTCAAACTTACCCCTAAGGCTTTCTTCTTTAGCCTGTTTTACATGCTCATCTCCGCGATAGATATTTTCAAGAGTATCCCATACTTCTTTGGGATTTACTTTATCTTGGACATCAATAAACTCAATGTCAGATAAACTACTAATTAGGGCTTCCATGACTTACCCATTCTCCTACATCTCTCTCTTTTGGTCATTGGTGAGAGTACCGGTAGGGGCAACATGAATTCTCAACATAGCTCCAGTGTTGAGCATCCATGCTTCTGATGTATATCTTCATTCTGTCTTTCCATATTTTGAAATTATCTCTATTGAACTTTGGACCTTCCCTCTTCATCATTAGAAATAGGATCTTTTCCCCAAGCAGTTAAGCTTATAACATAGAGGACCTGGAGGATTGCTCTGATACCAATTGTTGATTAATGATAAACAGTTAGTACCAGACTGGTACTGAGAGGGGGGGTGAATCGGTATAGTCAAAAACACTTTCCTAAAACTGGTTAGACAACAAACACTACAAATGACTAGCAAATAGTAACACCGGTCTGAAACAGAGTACAACCGGTAAAGCTAAGAATGACTGTGACAAGTATTAACCGGTTAATCACTTAGCTTTCCACTCAACTTAATACTACACTTCCATTTCACCCTTATGCATGAACAGGTAATCTATCATCAAAAATATAATAACAGCTAGTTCAACATGATTTACCTTTAGACACAAATCACTTAAACCATCACATGAAAAACACCACATATGACACAGATTTTTCATGTGGAAACCCAACCGGAAAAAACCACGGTGGGGATGAATACCCACAAGCTATTTTTGAACTCTTTAGAAGTTTGCTCTGTTATGAGCCTAGTCTAGTTAAAGACTTATTACAACAAGTTTTGTTAGGAACCAATCTTGCTAGGGATCACCCGATTAAGGGATGGCTAAATACCCGGTTAAGGGTTAAACCCTATTAGAGGTTACCTTGTTAGAGGATTTCAAGAAAATGAATTTGAGTCACCCTGTTAAAGGATTTATAGCAAGCTGGTTAAAGCTACCCTTTTAAGGGATTTTCCAACTATTGAGGTGGTTAGAGATCAATAGGTATTACAATGATCTGGTAACAACACTCAATTCCAATGCAGATCCGCTTTAGTTCCTCTTCTCCTTCTGCACTCACACTTTTCAAGTATCAATCCTCTTATCTAGTCTGGCAAGAATCATGTATCTCTGCACTTAGATACACACACAACATTTGCCAACAACCCCAAAAAGAAACACGACATTGACCTTATAGGAAACAGATAGGTTGGTAGAATAAGCCCTAAACCCTAAAATTTTTAGATTAAGCAATTCAAATGGTTCAATCCTGACCGTTGAGCATGTTATCACTGTTTTAAAAAAATGGGTTTTCCTTTCCCATAAATCGGCTAAGTTTTGAAATTTTAAATTAGACATGCTATCAGTTGTTTCAGCTCTATGTTAGGTCCTAAGGGTTTAGGGTTTTAATCATTCAATGTTTTATCAAAAAACCCTCTGGTTTCTATTTCTTCGTTACTTTATCCACTTAAGTAATGGGTCTCAGGTTCGTAGGAAGTGTCCCCCCTTGTCATTTGCCTAGGCGGTCATTTGAATTAATCGTAAAATTTTATGCCTTATATATTTTCCTCCTAATGTTGTTGGGCCCAGTAAGTTGTGCGCATCTCTTAGGAAGATCTATGGTTTTCTCTATTTCATTAGGAGAAGTTGTGCGTGGTTTAAGACCTGTGAAATGGAAAAAAGGAAATGCGTTCTAAATGGTGATTTTGGTATGGTTTAAAGAAGTATCATCTTGTCTAAGATCCAATGGCTGGCGTTATTTTGCAACCTGAACTTGCAAGCAAAATACCTTTCACGAAATGGTCAAAGCATTTGGTGGGACCCTACATGCAAGGATTTTCTAAGTGACTAAAAGGTGATCAAGTCCTATCTGATCCGACTGTTCGCGTTGTTTCACAGGATGAAAATGCTCGATAGTTATCTTTCGCGAAGTGGCGAAATGACATGGCACTCCAAGTATATGGTCGGGCTGGTCGAGAGGTCGAGTAAGATGATGGCACGTGGCATAGGGCATAGTAGTCAGCAAGGTAGGTCCAAGGGTTAAAAGAAGGTGGGTCCCAAAAGTGAGTCATGCTGTGGGATAAGAGGTGACCTAGCAGATACAGGTGACAAGGATGAGGTGGAACCCAATGTTTTCTCTCAGCAAATGAAAGACTGACATGTCAACTTTGAAAGTGACTAGATGCCAAGTGTTTGAGGTTGAGTCGGAGGGCCCACGTTTGCCAGAGTCAGTTCAATGTTGGCAATATTACAAGGATATTGAGAAGGTTGTTGATGATTATGGACATAACTAATTAAAGATGTTTTACTATCTTGATATTATTATTTTGTCATTGATGTCAGGAAATTGATTTTCTAATTTAGTATGATGTTGCCATATTTTAAGAAATATGATATGAAGATTATAAAGAAGTCAGTAAAGACACAGGAAATAATATGATGAATAAGGGGATAAGTTATTCAATGGGCAACTCTACCGAGTTAGACAATGATGAGATCTTGATGTTTTAGATTGTTTTAACATCATACATATGTTGTAAAATGTAAAGGTTAATACTATACTATGTTATCAAGCAAAGAACCTAGTCAATAAACCCTAAGGAACCTAGTCGGTAAACCCTAAGGTTATCACAGTTTGTTAATGAAGACAGAATGTCTACCGAGTGAAGTTTAGTATTCACCGAGCTAAAACAGAATGCATTAAATGTTTACATGTGATATTTAATGAAAGATGTTGATGAGCTGGAGCGGATCAATGATTGGCAAACCATAAAAGAAGTTTGTTAAACGAATCTAAGGCAATGGAAAGTTGGCAAGAATATCTACAGCTCAGATTGAACCGCATTACCCTAACACAAGTTCCAAGATGATTGTGCAAGTTCCAAGGTGGGGTAAAACATTTTTAGATCGAAAGATACAATGAACCTGGACAAGAATGAAGATTTGACGACTATGATTGATCATGGGAAATGTGATCAAGGAGATTAAGTAGTTAGAAGATTATTTTATAAATAAGGAACTGTTCATAAACAATGTATGCGGGCAAGTGTATGCATAGGGATGCTACATAGTGATTACCAAGCACAGAAGCTTGAAGACCTGTTAGAATAACAGAGTATTGATGCCCAGTAGATAGACAAGATTAGTTCTATGTCTAGATTGTATTGAAAAAATAGGAATCTACTTTAGCATTTAAGATGTGAAGTTGCAGATAGATTGTATTACTGTTATTTTGTGAAAGTGACAGAAAATCTCTTAACTGAGTGGACTTAACAGTCTTATATGTAAATCCTCTAACAAGGTGACATTCTGATTGAGTGTTTGAAATCCTTTGACAAGGCCACTTCTAACAAAGTGAAGATCCTAACATATTTGAGGGAAATCCCTTAACCGGGTTACATCTAGCAATGTGTTTGTAATCTTTAACAGGATTTGCTTTTAACCGAGCATACTCTAGAAGAGTATATTTCTTAGTGGGTCTGAAATCCCACAGTGGTTTTTCCCTATTTGGTTTTCCACATTAAATCTGGTGTTATGAGCTTTATATTGTTCATATGCTTTTGAGTTTGCATGTTTGACAGTTTTTTATTATATGACTGATATATGTTACCGAGGTTGAATATGATGTATTTATGGATGATTAAGTTTGTATGATTCACCCCCCCCCTCTCATCTTGTTGGCTATTGGATCTATACGTATATTAAGTATCAGAAATATCAATTGGTATCAGAGCTTTGGACTCCGAAAGGAAAGTTTACAGGCACTTGAGTTAAAGATCCAAAGATGTATAAGAGGGATGCACCTAAGCTAAATAAGTCAAGTTTCTCTACATGGCAGAAAAGGATGAAGCTACATCTATCAGGAGTTGGAGAATATGATATATACTATCTGGAGAATGATTTTGTTGCACTGAGCACCTATCCATTGACTATGGAAGAGATAAAGGCGAAGCAAGAACATATTCAAGCAATGTTTGAAATAACATCTACATTGACTGATTCTGAGTTTAATGATCTAGAAGGCTGTAATGATGCAAAGGCAATGTGGACTAAGCTCATATCTATATATGGAGGAGATGAAGATGTTCAAAGAGAAAAAGTTGATAGTCTAAGAGGACAACTTGAATCTATGAGGATGAATGAAGGTGAGAACATAACCCAGTATAGTACAAGACTAAAGGAGATTGTAAATCAAATCAAAGGAGCAGGAGGAACTATTGAAGAAAAGGATGTGACAAGTAAGTTGTTAAGAACCCTTTTACCTGCCTATGCAATCCGAGTCTTTGCAATCAATGAACTGAGGTCTATACTTAATATGCCAGCTTCCTTGGATGCTACTATTGGTAAGCTACATGCATTTGAGTTAAGTAATTTTTATAATAGTGGGTCATCGGTAAATAAAGTTGAATCTGCATTTAGATCTTTTCATCTGAATGAATCTAATGATTACAATGAAAGAAAGTATAAGTACTCTGAAGGAGATCACAGTGGAGCAAGTGAAAGATTTCAGAAGAACATGGAGGAGGTACACAAACTATATGAAGAAATCAGAAAGAAAGAAGAGTTTGAAGTACTATTGGCCAAAAGTTTGCCGAGAGGAAAAGGTAAGTATAAAGGAAAACTACCTTTGAAATGTTTCAATTGTGATAAGATTGGACATATGGCTTCTAACTGTCCTGACAAAGATTTCACTGAAAAGAGAGATTACTGAGATGACAGATAGAAAGATAATCATTACAGAGGACACCAAGACTTCAAAAGAAGAAAGACATGCTTAATTTCTGATGAGGAATCTGAAGATGATAAACCAGATGAGACTGATACAGAGGAAGTTGTTTATGTGGCTATCAAGGATGGATCAGATGAAGAAAGGTATGAAGAAAAAGCCCTAATATCTCACATAAACACTAATGATTCTTGGATTATAGATAGTGGATGTTCACATCATATGATAGGAGATAAACACAAATTTGTTATGTTAGAAGATTATGATGGAGGCTATGTTAGATTTGGTAATGATGCACCATGTCTGGTAAGAGGTAAAGGATCCATAACACTTCTTGATAAAGCAAGATGCAATGATGTTTATTGGGTTGAAGGTTTGAAATATAATTTGTTGAGTGTAGCACAGCTAAACATCACAGGTTACTGAATAGAATTTCAGAAAGGAATTGTCAAAGTTCATGACAAGAATGGAAAGTTAGCTGCTACCGGGACACAAACAAAAGGTAATACATTTCACCTTGACTCAACTCACAATAAGTGTTTGCATGCAAAGATTGATAATACCTAGTTATGGCATAAAAGGTTTTGTCATGTTAATTTTGATAATCTGATCAAGATAAGCAAGAAGCACAGAGTAAGAGGTCTATTGAGTCTTGAAAAACCTGAGAATGCTATGTGCCAAGGATGCCAGATGGGTAAGATGACAAGATCTAGCTTTACAAGTAAGTCCTACACTTCTAAGGGAATCTTAGATCTTGTGCACGCTGATCTTTGTGGTCCTATGAAAGTTCAAAGTTATTATTTTGATAAGTATTTCATATTATTTATGGATGACTATTCAAGGATGATGTCAGTAATGTTTTTAAAAGAAAAATCAGAAGCTTTTCAAATGTTTAAGTGGTACAAGGCTAGAATTGAAAATGAAACAGGAAGACAACTAAAATGTCTTAGATCAGATAGAGGAGGAGAGTTCACATCTGATGAGTTCAATCTATTTTGCAATGATCATGGTATTAAAAGACAAGTCTCTGCACTGAGAACTCCACAGCAGAATGGAATAGCTGAAAGAAGAAATAAATCTATTGTGGATTGTGCTAGAACACTAATGATTGAGAAGAAGGTTCCACAAACATTTTGGAGAGAAGCAATAAGCACAGCTATTTACACCTTGAACCGAGTTCAATTGAAGAAAGGTACTTTGAAGACACCTTATGAAATCTAGTATGGAAAGAAACATAATGTAAGTGATTTTAAGATCTTTGGAAGTAAATGCTATGTTCATAAAAATGATAGAAATGGCAAGTTTGATTAGAAAAGTGAAGAAGGAACATTTCTAGGATATTCTTCTAGAAGCAAAGCATTTAAATGTCTGATCAAATCATCTAACAAAATAGTAGAAAGTGCAAATGTGAAAATTGATGAATTTGCAGAAAGAACTGATGAAAGGAATTCCAAAGAACCAGAAGACTATGATGAATTTGTCTATGTGCAACCGAGAAGTCCTACCGAGATAACTGTTGAAGAAAATGAAGAAAATATCTAGTTACTGAGTGATGAAGAAGATCATACAGAGCCTACCAAGCCTGTATTAGCCAAGTATGTCAGAAGACACCATGCACCAAGTCAGATTATAGGAGATAAGGATGATCCAGTGATGACAAGGAACAAACTAAGACAAAACACATGTTTGATATCTAAATTTGAACCGAGAATAGTGAAAGAGGCATTTAATAGTGAAGATTGGATAAATGCCATGACTGAAGAGATTGATCAAATCAAGAAGAATTACACATGGACATTGGTCCCAAGACCGAATGACAAAAATGTAATCAGTACAAAGTGGATCTTCAGAAACAAGCTAAATGAGAAAGGTGAGGTCATTCAGAAAAAAGAAAGATTGGTTTGCAAAGGTTATGCCCAAGAAGAAGGAATTGATTATGGTGAGACTTTTGCACCTGTTGCTAGACTTGAAGGAGTTAGAACATTGTTGGCATATGCTACTTTCAAGAACTTCAAGGTATATCAAATGGATGTCAAATCTACATTTCTGAATGGAATATTAGAAAAAGAAGTTTTCATTGAACAGCCTGAAGGATTTGTTGATGACAATAATAAAGATCAGGTATGTAAATTGAATAAAGCTTTATATGGTCTAAAACAAGCACCTAGAGCATGGTATGAAAGATTGCACTCTTATTTGATTAAGATTGGTTTTATAAGGACAAGTGAGAACATCAACATGTACATGAAGAATGATGAAAATGGAATACTAATCTCAGCCATATTTGTTGATGATATTATATTTTGTGGAAATGACTCTTTATGCAAGAACTTTGGAAATGAAATGAGCAAAGAATTTGAGATGTCATTAATCGATGAGATAAAGTATTTTATAGGCTTACATATACTGCAAATGAAAAATGAGATTTTCATTACTCAATCCAAATACATAAAAGAAATCTTGAAGAAATTTGGAATGGAGGATTCAAAGCCAGTAAGTACTCCCATGACTACCAACTGTAAACTATCAAAGATTGGTGAATCTGCATCTATTGATGAGACACTCTACCGATCCATGATTGGAAAACTACAATATGTTGTTCACAACAGGCCAGATATAGCACATGCAGTAGGTATTGTTGCAAGAATCTCTATAGATCCTAAGGAAATACATATGACAACAATCAAAAGAATTTTTAGATACTTGAAAGGCACTAAAGATTATGGCTTAGTATATCAAAAAGGAAATGATTTTGATCTAAAAGTTTATACTGATGCTGATTGGGCAGGCAACATTGATGATAGAAAAAGCACAAGTGGAGGAGCTTTCTTCTTAGGAGAAAGACTAGTGAGTTGGCTTATCAAGAAACAAGGATGTGTTTCTCAGTCAACAGCTGAAGCTGAATATGTTGCAGTAGCATTGAATTGTACCAACATTGCATGGATCAAACAACTATTGGAAGGTATAAATGAGAAAGTTACCAAGCCAGTAACTATATTCTGTGACAATACTAGTGCCATTAATATTTCAAAGAACCTTGTTATGCACTCTAAGACAAAGCACATCTCTATCAAATATCATTATCTTAGAGAAGAAGCTCAAGAGAAGAAAGTGGTGTTGGAATATGTCAATACAAAGGAGCAAATAGCTGATATCTTCACCAAGCCACTACCAAAGGACACTTTTGAATATCTCAGAAGTAAGTTAGGGGTCCTACCCCTATCCTTTACTCACTGACCGAGTTCAGTGAAAGCATCACTTCGATGACTCTATTGAATATCTTTTGGGGAGCCGATGGTGGAGTGATACACTTGAGAATGTTTTTCTGAAAGTGTACTAGAAATAATACTGGGATAATATAGAAAATGATACAGGGAATAGGAATTGTAAAAAAATGCTCTGACCGAGACTCAGTTGATACACAACAATAGGAAATAACTTCTTACAAAAAGAAATTATATTTTAGTTCTATTCTTTTTGGCATTGTTGTCAAAGGGGGAGAAGACCAAGAAGGAGAAGACCTACCCAGGGGGAGAAGACCAAGAAGGAGAAGATCTACCAAAAGGGGAGAAGACCTGATAAGACTGAGAGAAGACTACAGATTGAAATGAAGATTGAAAATAGAAGAGAAGTCTGATGTATGGGGGAGAGCATTTCAGCATTTCAGAATCACAGCAATCCGAATTTTTTTTTAAGGGTCAAATCAATTGGTTTTGCCATCAATGCCAAAGGGGGAGATTGTTGGCAATATTATAAGGATATTGAGAAGGGTGTTGATGATTATGGACATAACTGATTAAAGGTGTTTTACTATCTTGATATTATTATTTTGTCATTGATGTCAACAAATTGATTTTCTAATTCAGTATGATGTTGCCATATCTTAAGAAATATGATATGAAGATTATAAAGAAGTCAGTAAAGACACAGGAAAGAATATGATGAATAAGGGGATAAGTTATTCAATGGGAAACTCTACCGAGTTAGACAATGATGAGATCTTGATGTTTTAGATTGTTTTAACATCATACATATGTTGTAAAATGTAAAGGTTAATACTATACTATGTTATCAAGCAAAGAACCTAGTCAGTAAACCCTAAGGAACTTAGTTGGTAAACCCTAAGGTTATCATAGTCTGTTAATGAAGATAGAATGTCTACCGAGTTAAGTTTAGTATTCATCGAGTTGTAACCAAGCTAAAATAGAATGCATTAAATGTTTACATGTGATATTTAATGAAAGATGCTAATGAGCTGGAGCGAATCAATGATTGGCAAGTCGTAAAAGAAGTTTTTTAAACAAATCTAAGGCAATGGAAAGTTGGCAAGAGGATCTATAGCTCAGATTGAACCGCATTACCCTAACACAAGTTCCAAGGTGATTGTGCAAGTTCCAAGGCAGGGTAAAACATTTTCAGATCAAAAGATACAATGAACCTGGACAAGATTGAAGATCTGATGGCTCTGATTGATCATGGGAAATGTGATCAAGGAGATTAAGTGGTTAGAAGATTGTTTTATAAATAAGGAACTATTGATAAACAATGTATGTGGGCAGGTGTATGCATAGGGATGCTACATAGTGATTACCTAGCACAGAAGCTTGAAGACTTGTTAGAATAACAAAATATTGATGCCCAGCAGATAGACAAGATTAGTTCTATGTCTAGATTGTATTGAACAAATAGGAATCTGCTTTAGCATTTAAGATGTGAAGTTGCAGATAGATTGTATTACTATTATTTTGTGAAAGTGATAGGAAATCTCTTAACCAAGTGGACTTAACAGTCTTATATGTAAATCCTCTAACAAGGTGACATTCTAATTGAGTGTTTGAAATCCTTTGACAAGGTCACTTCTAACAAAGTGAAGATCCTAACAGATCTAAGGGAAATCCCTTAACCGGGTCACATCTAGCAATGTGTTTGTAATCTTTAATAGGATTTTCTTTTAACCAAGCATACTCTAGAAGAGTATATTTATTAGTGGGTCTGAAATCCCACAGTGGTTTTTCCCTATTTGGGTTTCCACATTAAATATGGTGTTATGAGGTTTATATTGTTCATATGCTTTTGAGTTTGCATGTTTGACAGTTTTTTACTATATGACTGATATATGTTACCGAGATTGAATCTGATGTTTTTATGGATGATTCAGTTTCTATGATTCACCCCCCCCCCCCATCTTGTTGGCTATTGGATTTGTACATATATTAAGTATCAGAACTATCATTCAGATGGTTAAGCATCGAGCAAGTAAAAAAAAAATCTAACGGCCCACATGAATTTGCAAGGGTAAGATTCTCATGCTTTATGCTCTACGAAATGGCAAAAAGGTTTTTCATCCCGGAAGGCAAATAAAACATGAGGTTAAAGGAGGATCAACTTTCTTTTGATCCAATGGCTGGCGTTATTTCGTGGTTGCGAGATACTTGAAGGATATGCTTCGCGAAACAGCAAAAGTAAAAGGGGTTCATCCAGGTGTCAAGCTAGATGGTCATGTGTACGTGGACACGCAGTTTTAGAAGAAGTTGAGGGCCTGCCAAGGTGTAACTAGTGGTAAAAGGGAGAGACACGTGGCTGACATTGAACTAGGCTTGAACGGTTTTCTAAAACCAATGGTTGAGTGTCACATGGTAGTCAGTAACCAATAAAAAGTGACATAAGAAAAGCAGGCATAAAGGGTTTCCCTTAAAGGATGGTCATCTCCAATCTGATCCAACGCCTCATGTTGTTTCATGCCTCAAAGTTGAAAGATGTTTAAGCTTCGCGAAATAGTAAAAAACTGCTAGCAGTCAAGGCAAAGGCATGGTTAATAAAGATGTTGGTGGTCCTAGTGAGAGTTAAATGTCGAGCAGTTAGAATTCCATCTAACGTCTGGCACGGTTTCACGAAGGCGAAGTGCTTGAAAGATAAAGTCTGTGAAATGGTGAAAAGGAGGTGGGGCCTAGTGCAAAGGCAAGACTGTTAAGTCAGTTTAACGGCCGATCAAGTTTCTTTTGATCAGACAATTGGCATGATTTTCTTTAATGAAATTGCCTGAAGGTTATGCTTCATGAAACAGTGAAAGAGCAAAAGGAAAGAATTGCAGGAATGTTGTGACCCGTTGGAGCGAAAATTTAAATTCTCTCAGGAATTCAATTCTGAAGGGACGACCAAAGCATGCAAAATCAATGTCATAGTTAAGACCCTGGGTACCATATCTGATCTCCTGTCGATTGAGTTAAGGTATCATTCAAAAGAATTGTTGTAGAAGAGGAGATACAGAGCTTTTGTCTTCGAATATAGAGCGAGTCAAATTAGTTGCAGAGAATATTCCTTCAAGCTAAAATCAGGTTTTCTTGTACTCCTATGTGGCAATTTATTTGTGGTGTTTTATTTAAGGTCTTGATTCGTCACTGAACCATTTGGGGGTAGTATTTTAATTGCTTGCACTTTCAAAATGGCACCTAAGAGAGAATTTTCCAGGAAAGTTAATTATCAGGAGAGGGCCATTTGTGATGCTTTTCTTGAGCAGTTGACATTGTCAACTAACTAGGCATCAAAAGTAAAAGAATTAGTGCCTAGAGCTCCTCGTTTGAAGATAGGAGAAGGGCTATATGATAGGGACAACTGGTTGAGAGATCCACAGGTTGGATTGTCTGGGTTGGGGTTATTCAAGGTTGGATTTGGAATGAGAAATTCTCCAGCCCAATAGAATAGCATCTGGGAATTAGATGTAGGGAAGTTGGTAGTTCTAGGGGTATTCATGGACATGGATCTATTGACTCAAATTGCACATAATTATGATCCAGTCACAAGAAGCATTAGGGACATAAATGGAAAAGCCCTTATTGAAATCAATAATGAAGAGTTCAGAAGTGCTTTTGGGCTCAATGAGTTTACAAATTTTTTGGAACCCATTAATTTTAAATCATTAGCTCAAGTATATGGTGCACAGAGAAATCACCTTAGGAGTGGGCTTCTTAAGGAATTTTTCGTGAAGATAGGTGGGTTGAAAATTATAAGACCCAACACAGAAGAGCCCTTCTCATTGAATCTGTTCACCCTCAGGGCTAAGGGAATGTATTGGTCACTCTGCCAGATTTTGGGAGAAGATGCTGACGCAAATATGCCCAATCACTACTTGTTAATGATTGCTCAGATTTTGAATCCTTCCCTTGGAGTAACATTTGATTATGCTTCTTTCATTACTGATACTATCCATGGAGGATTAATAGGAATAAAAAATGGGAAGGTGGATAGGCCTTTCGGATGGTATTCACTCCTCATGCATCTACTTTTGTTCAAAGCTAGTGATTACTTTGCAAGTGGACTGGACCTCATAAAAGAGAAAGAGGGAGAAAAGATGTCAGTGCAACTATGGAGTACTATGTTGTCATGGCATAGAGAGGATGTCAGTTTCTTAAAATTTGATAAATATTTTGCATCAAAGATTAGGACTCTCCTCTGCTCAGAAAATCCAAGAATCCCCAAGGTTCTTTTGTAATTTGTCAGACCAAAAGAATTTGCAGAGAGTATAAAGCTTGTTCATAATTGGGGTGATATTTACCTATACCCTGTATCCATAGTTTTCAAATTTTTTGGCTTTATAGGCACTTCATTCTTGTTTCCCTATTAGGTCCCTCTCAAAGTGGGAATTACAGAAGTCCTAAGACAGATTGGTAGTGTACAAGACGCAGAGCTGATAGGTAGGGGTAAAGGGACTATTTTCCCTACGGTTACCATAGCCCATCAATTTATAATAACCAAGGGAGGTTGGAATTGTTTTGAAGACTTTCTCAAACCTTATCATTTGTCAACTGCAGTATCCAGGTGTGCTGATCTAGAAGACTTCTTCAATAGCTTGTTTAGAAAGAGAGTAGTGTGCAGAGGTAGACCCCATCAATTTCAATTTCCTGAAGACCTCATTAGTAATGAGTTTGATCTAGATGAGAAGGAGTTGAGGAAGGAAAAATGGGTGCCTTATAAGAAAGCCTTAGACTTTGTACATCAGTTTGATGCCAACTATGACCCATTGTCTAGCTTTTTCCCTTCTGAGGAGAAAATAAAGTTTTTAATTGTTTGCTTTGAGGATGTGATGCAAACCCTGAAGGAAAAGAGGGAAGCTATGATTAAAAGCAACCCTGAAAAGGCAAGAATGCTTCTAAGTAGGTCTGCCTCCACTAGAGCAATCCCTCCTGGTGATTATACATTGCACAAGAAATCTAGTTATTTTGTGTTGATGCCTACAATAGGGGAGCCCTCCACCTCCAAAGGAAAGAGGAAGATACGAGATGCCATTGACATCCAAGAGAGCCCTAAAAAGTAGAAAGTAGGAAAAGAAGTACAATCTGATACACCCTTGTACTCTCCATCCCAATCCCCTATTCACATAGGAGATGAATAGGCAGCAGTTGAGGAGCTGATACAGTTAGGCAATTTAGGGGAGATAGCTTACACTTATGATGAGGTAGAGGAAGGAATGCCAGAAGAACCCCTTGCTACTAAAATTAACATTACTACCACTGAACTTAAAGGCCAGGAGTGGGATCCTAAGATCAAGTAGGCCAGTGATGACTTCTTGGCTGATAACAATTTTGTTACCTCAGGAGCATTTATGCAGTTTGTATGGAAAAAAAATATAGATAAATACAATGCAAGATGCAAGAAGAGAAAAGGTGAGTAGCGTATCAAAGATCCAGCTCTGGTAGAGGAGGAAATGAAATAGGAAATGATGGAAGAATTTAAGACTATCACTCCTGAGCAAGGAAGAGATATGGTGGCACAAGCTGGAGTGCTTATTCTCCTTGAGTGGGACACAACAGTTGCCCTGGTACTGGAGGCAGTGAGGAAAGAAACTAAGCCCATGGAGGGAATTACTTTCTGCAAGGATAATGTTGCACTCATCATGTGGTCTCTCAAGAGAGATGAAAATAAGAGAAGCAAAGATACCCCAGTGTCAAGTTACCTTGGTGGGATGATAGTGAAGAGAGTGCAGAACACAGGGGTGGTAGAAGCTGCGAGCACTATGGTAGAAACTGCAAAATTTAGTGTTACAGTAGCAGAAAAGGAGGCCAAGGAAAAAGTAGACCTCCAAGTCAAGTTGGAGACAATTTTGAAGGCTTATAATAGTGCTAAGGAGGAAGTAAGAGGTAAGGATAGCATCATTGCTAAGTTGCAGAGCCAGTTGACAGGACAATATCATCAAGGTGAGTCTTCAACACTAATGATCTCCTCCTCTCCTGCAAGACCTCCATCTAGTAGCCCCATCATTGAGTTCCCATCATATCCAACACCTTCCAGCTCCCAAATGATTGAGATTACTCCTGAAGAGCTAGAGAATTTGAAACAGGCTCAGGCCTTGTATGCAAAGAAATATGAGGAAAGAGTAAGGGCTACTGTTTCGATTTTTACAAATACAATGAATGCCTCATAGCTATATAATAATATAAGTAAGGTTTTGGATATGTGGAATGAGCTCAATGGAGATAAGGCCATTTTGACACCTATTTTTGACAAGTGGAGACCTAGAGAGAAGAACTTGGAGCTTATTTATGCATCTTATGATGAAGCAGGGGGGCCAATCCTATCATCAAATCCACTTGTGACAACACCAAAGACCTAGTAAAATTAGCAGAAGGGGTGGATAATGCTGATATGAAAATTATCTTGTATAAAAAGGAGTATGTTGATCAGGTTTTTGAGTTGCTCCCAGGAGTTTTTGTTAACCCAGATCAACTGAAGGATAAACAAGTGTGGCTCAAAGAATTAGAGGCCAAACTGTCAGCCAGAATAAAAGGAATTGTTGATTTAGATAATGCTTCCTTCTTTGTTGTGACAATTCAGGAGATAGAGAAAATTAAATCTCACTATGGTTTTCTCAATTCAGAAGTCAACAAGATGAGAAATTCCTAGAAAAGGTTGACCAAGGCTAAGACAAAAGTGATTAATTTCGCATGGCCAACTGATGATGTGTACAATGAATGGACAACAAAATATGCCATCCAAGATGTAGAGTAGTTAGAGAGAGCTTCTGAACAGTTAGAAGAGGTTGCAACCAGACAGCAAGTTGAAGAAGCTGCAGAGGTCGAAAAGGACTTGTAACTATTTGTTTAAAAGGCTTTGTAACTTCTTTTGGAAAAGAAATGATTGTAACAGATTCTCCTAGGAAAGTCTAAAGCTATGTGCATCCATATTGTTATAAATGGATACCAGGACTAAGAGAAAAAGGATCCAAAGAATTGTAAGAAAATGCTGTAGAAATTTATATTTGAGCTTTTCTAAGTTTAATGGAGAATATTCAAAAGTTTTTGTAATACTTTCTTGAAGAATATATCAATATACAGACCATCAGTTTTGAGTAAAAATTTGTGTCATCTTCAAATGTGCTTGCAATTGTTTACTGTTTCATTCTAAATAATCGAGGGTTATTTTGTTTGAATGGGGGTTGTATGGCAAATTTTCAGTAGATGTGTTCGCTAGCTTTTCTCTTTAGGAGGGAAATTAAATATGCAGGGATCGCTTCTCCCAATAAATTCTTTGTAGGATACTTTGAATCTTGATGAGCATAGTTTGATTTGGTGTGCATAAATTCTCATGTATATCAGGCATATATAAGTATTAATAGAAGCCGAGCTGATGGGATGTGTAAAGATATTTTGTTTGGGGAGTATTGTTTGAATTTAGATGACTCTGTGACCTTGGATAAGGCACTGGTATAGATCGAAGTTGTCTATTACATGTTTTGTAGGTCAAAATACTGAATATGAGTATAATTTTCATTCTTTTGTTTCAGTTAGTTTCAAGGTGATTAGATCCACTGGTTTTCTGGACTGGTTTGTTGTGGATTTATCTTTTGAAAGTGTGAATTTAGTTCACAAAGGTATACCCTCCTGGACTTTGAGTAAGTCCATAGTGTAGAAGGTTGAATCAAACCTTGTCATATGTTGTCCTAAGAGTTTCCTTCCCTTTGATATCTCTTCTGCATAGAGTTCAATCATTTTATTATAAGGATGTTAAAGTGAATCAGATTTTGGAGACAACAAAAGTGGTGAATCTACTGGGGAGAGTCACATTAAGGATCCAGATGCAGATTTGTTCTCAAGTTGTAAAGAAAATCATTGTGTTTGTCGAATTCCTGCGTATTATTCTAAACCTTGTTTTCATAATTCCCATACTCTTATGGGTGGGGACTCTATTATAGTGGAACCAGTCCTTGTGATCTATAAATCATTCTAAAAGGAAAACAAGCATAATGCAAGGAGGAAAAAGTACTAGATCATTCATGAAGAAGCATCCTCGTGAAACTTTGCAGGAAGGTTTACCAGAGCAATCACGAAGGGGCCAGAAAAGATCAGTGTTACATGAGCCATCAAATGTTGCTTGGGTACAAAAGAATAATAATACTGGTAAGATGTTTGATCGACCTGTTTATGCAAAGTCTAATTCTTCTTCTAGGGATTCTGAACAAGATATATTAGGCTTCCATTCTGGATTGTTTGGAAATATTGATAATGCACATGTTTTAAATCAAGATTTATCCCATGTTAGTGTCTCTGCAAGAGATAGGACCAGTTCAAATGCAATTAGACACTCTGTGCCTAGAACAATTGATGGGAACATTAGTTTAATTGACATAGATCAAGTCAATATATCAGATTCCAAGGAAAATTTCTCTGATGAAGATAAAGTATCCCAAGAAATTGAAGATCTGAATAAAAGAGTTCACCATCTAATTTCTCTAAGAGCCCAAAAGGAAGCAAATAGGGAGAAGGAAGTCAAAGCTAAATTAATGGAGAGAGATAGGCTTCTTAGACAAATAGCTGATCTTGAAGTGCTAGCTAAGGAGAAAGAAAAGAGTGATGAGGAAGGCCCTATGATTAGAGAGATTCTGATCCCCAAAACCAAGCAAGCATATAGGTCAGTAGTCTAACCAAACAGGGAAGTATTTAGTAATTCTCAGCTTCCTAGAACTAATGTGGATAAAGGAAAATAGAAATGGGTGGATGATGGAATGGAATCTAAAACTGCAGAAGATATCTCTCATAGGTTGTCAACACATGAGAGAGAAATGGAAAGAATGAGGAAAGAAAAAGAGGATCTCCAAATGGAATTAGAAAAAGTTGAATTGGAAGCAGCAAATCAGGAAGTAAAAAGAAAAATTAGTTACTTAAAGGCTCCCCCTATCACGTTTTAGAAGACCTTAGTAAGCCTGATCCTCAACAATTTTCCCTTCCCCCGGTCAAGATTCAACCTACAATGCATGCTAATATAGCCTCAGTGAGTCAAATCCCTATGAATAGTCAGTACACCCAAGTATCTCAATCTCCAACCCTAAAAGTTAAAATGACCATGGGAAATAATAATGCTATTACCCCTTTTCAAAGGAGACCAATCAATTTAGAACAATATAGACAATTGTTCTTTGATGGGATCTTGAGTTATCCCAATCATGTTCCTACTGAGTTAAGAGATAGACTCCATAAATTTGTTGGGAACAATGCAATTAGTGCTAAGGAACATCTGAAATCTTTTGTGGACCTAATAAACAACTATGAGATAGTGGATGAAGATGTTATCATGAAACTGTTTGTCCAATCCCTGGTTGATGATGCAAGAGATTGGTACAAAGGTCTTCTAGTAAACAGCATAGGGTCATGGGAGGATTTTAAAAATTGTTTCCAAGAGCAACATGATGACAAGACTAATGTGAGCTTCATGCTCAATGAATTCAATAACATCAGAAAGTCTGATAATGAAATGGTTACTGACTTCAATGCCAAATTCCAAAAGGCCATGCACAGATTGTATCAAGTGATGAGATTAGATGATAACATGTGTTTAAATACTTACTACAATGCATTTGATTCTAAGATGGCCTATATCCTGAGAGATAAGAATCCACATAACTTGAGAGATTCTTTTAGAATTGCCATAAATGTAGAAAGGAATAGAAAAGCATCTGGGAAGTTAGGAAGAAGAATAGATGGTAGATTATGGCAAGAAGAAAAACAACAACCTAATAAAGTTGCTAAGGAGGAAGATAAGATAGAGAAATTGGTTATTGCAATGAAGGATCTGACTGCCAAGGTAAACAAAAATGACAAACCTCATTATAACTGGCAAGATAGACCCCCTAGATTGCATGGCATGCCATATAATACCAATTGGAAAGATGGAAAACCCCAAAATGAGAAGCCCAAAATTGCCCAAAATTAGGACACTCCAAATCCCTTGAAAGGGAAAATTATCCATAATATAGAAAATACTCCATGGTGTATTGCTTGTGATGGACCACATTCTCCTCATCAGTGTGCAGTGGCTCAAGCTCTTGAAGAATCTATGAGACAAGAAGCTGAGCCTGACATCAATATGTTTGAAACCATCATAGAAAGTGATGAGGACTCCCTGCAAAGTGAATACAGTGATGTGATAGATAATGAAAGATTTGTTCAAGGACAACTAACCTTAGATTGGCATCCTACATTGAATGTGGTAACAATTGAGGATGAAGAGGTTCATCTTAGAAGGCCTAGTGAGGAAGAAGTTAAAAATCTCACTAAAGCTGCCATTGCCAAAGCAAAACACAACTATAACTTGAGGAGCACTAAGAGAGACACTGATCAGGGTGAACTGGGTTCCACGTTCATAAAAGAGGTCACTCAAAAGGGGGCAGCAAGTAGTGCTACTACTGTTCCTAAGATTGGTCAAGAAAAAGGGGAACAAGTTAAAGATGTACGCAAGAGTACAAATGATAAAAACACTGGTGATATACAAGGAGCTGCCACAGTGAAAAAGGCAAGTCAGCTCAAGACAGAAAGAGTTAGAGCTAGTACTGAAACAAGCAATAGTTCTACATTCGACATGGCTCAAGCTCTTACTCAAATGAAGGTCATTGTCCCATTAGTAGAATTACTGAAGATTAAAGAACATAGGGATGCAGCCTTGTCTTTATTTTCTAGTATATCTAATAGTGACATAGTCTTACCCACTGGTTTAGCTAGAATTGGAAAGGATCAAGAGTTCCAAACCCTAGAGGTTTATGTTGGAACCACTATCACTCAAGAGCTTTCATAGGTAGGTCATTTCTATGTTACTTTGTTAGTAAACAACTGGTTGATTAAAAACTGCATGATAGATTCAGGAGTTGCTGCTAATGTAATGCCCTATGGTGTTATGAAAGAATTAGGACTATTAGTAACTACTGTATATGAAAAATGTTATGCTATGGATAATAGGGAAGTACTTGTGATAGGCACAATGAAAGATGTTGAAGTAAAAATAACAACATTCCTTGAGGCAACCTATAAAATGGATGTTATTGTTACTGATACCAAGCCCCATTATGGTATGTTACTTTCCAGGCAGTGGGCAGCAGCAGTAGGAGGAAATGTTCAACTAGACTTGTCCTATCCCACCATTCCAATCAATGGAAATCAAGGTCAAATTGTACAGAGAGCCACGTGCTTCTAGGGTAGTTGAAAATGTAAACCCTAATATGCTCAATTGTATGATTGATGTAGATCTTGATAACTTTAGACTTCATCCAATTTTACCCCAATTAAAGAATACTGACCCCATTGTGGTCGAATTAGAAGCACAACGGTATGGATTATGGCAAATGTATTTTGATGGAGCTTGTTCCAAAGAAGGATCTAGAGCAGGGGTTCTTTTTGTATCCCCATCAGGTATAACCTTCAAGTATTCATTCTTATTGGCCTTCCAATGCACAAATAATACTGCAGAGTATGAAGCTCTATTGTTGGGGCTTAAAGTTGCAAAGAAGCATGGAATCTAGATGTTGACAGTGTTAGGGGATTTAGAATTGGTTGTATCTCGGGTAAGATCCAAATATGCGTCCAAGAATGATAGGTTAAAAATATATAAGCATGCAATTTGGGATGTTATTGAGCATTTTAGTGCATTTTCTATTAATTGGATAGAGCGATCAAAAAACATTATGGCAGATTTCCTAGCTAATGTTGCCTTGAAAAATGATGATGCAACACTAACCAATATTTCCACTATGGAAATAAAATCTAGGCTTGCTATTCCTGCTAATGTGTACAATTGGCAAGTTTTTGCTGATGATGAAGACATTCTTAGGTTTACTCAATGTGTTGATGATTATGATGGACAGAAGATTAATTGCAATGCACTAGTGGAGGTGGTTGATAATAGAGAAACAATGTTTGGAAATGAGTTGGTCCAATTGGAAACCAATGAAATACCTAAAGGGCTGGTAAAGCTGGAAAGCATGTTCAGTTACAATAACAGTCACTTACATCAGTAGTCTACCACCAAGTTGGAAGAACTAGAGGAGGTAAATCTGGGGACTGAATCATCCCCTAAGTTAGCATACATTGGAAAGAAATTACCCCCTCATGTTAGGACTAACCTTATTAATTTATTAAGGAAGTATAAACATGTTTTTTCTTGGTCTTATGAAGACCTAAAGGCGTATAGACAAGATCTTTTTTAGAATGAAGTTCCTTTACTTCCAGATGCTAAGCCTTTCAGACAGAAACAGAGACCCATTAATCCCCTATTAGAAACTAAGATGCAGCAAGAGTTGACTAAATTAAGGGAAGGAGGGATTATCAAACCTATAAGACATTCTTCATGGGTCTCCAATCTGGTCCCAGTAAGAAAGAAGAATGGGGACATTAGATTGTGTGTAGATTTTAGGAATCTAAATGTTGCTTCTTTGAAAGATAACTACTCTTCCCCAAATATGGAAGCCATGCTACAGAGAGTGACAGGTTGTGACCTTTTATCCATGATGGATGGTTTTTTAGGATACAATCAAGTGTTAGTGAAGGAATCTGAATAGTTTAAAATTGCTTTCACTACTCCGTGGGGAACATATGTTTATGTGAGAATGCCATTTGCATTGAAAAATGTTGGAGCTACATTTCAGAGAGTCATGGATGTAGCCTTCAAAGAATTCATTAATATCATCATGGTGGTTTATCAAGATGATCTAACCTATTTCTCTAAGAAGGCTGATGATCATTGTGGACATTTGGAGAAGGTGTTCAATAAAGCTTTGGAAATTGGTGTGTCACTAAATCCCAAGAAATGTCATTTTGGAGTCACTGAAGGAAAACTATTGGGACAGATTATTTCCAAGGAAGGGGTAAGGATAGACCCTGAAAGAATTGAAGTAATAAACAAGGTGTCTGAACCTAAGAATGTAAAAGGTATTCAATCCTTTCTAGGCAAAGTAAATTTCGTTCGGAGATTCATTGCAAACTTTGCAGAGATAGTGAAGCCCATTGTCAAGTTGCTCAAGAAGGATACCAAATTTTGTTGACATCAAGAAGCCTCAAAGGCTTTTGCTAAAATTAAGAAAGCCATTCAAGAAGCACCAGTGTTAAAATCTCTTGATTACAGTAAGCCCTTTTCTCTATTTTATTTTGCTTCATATCATACAGTAGCTATAGTATTGTTACAAAAGGACAATGAGGGATATGAACATCCCATAGCCTTCTACAACAAGTCTTTGCAAGCAACAGAATTAAAATATGAGACCATGGAGAAAAAAGCTTATTCTTTAGTTAAAGTTGTCAAGGTGTTTAGGCCATATCTGGTAAATGAAAATATCATTGCCTATGTCCCACATGCTGCAGTTAAGGATATTTTGTCCCAGTCTGAGGTTATAGGGAAAAGATGCAGATGGATTAATAGAATTCAAGAATTTGACTTGGAGATAAAGATTACCAAATTGGTAAGAGGTTTGGGTTTGGCTAAGCTCATGACTGAGTCTAATCTTATGAATGTAGAAATACATAATGTTGAAGTTAGAGATGCTTCAGTCACTAGCATTGAAAGGCAACCTTGGTACTCAGAGATAGTCTGATTCCTAAGAGATGCTACATTCTTAGAAGGAATGACACATAATTAGAAAAGAACTCTGAAACTCAAGTCCCAAAAATATGTGCTCATTCAGGGTGATCTGTTCTGGAGAAAAGGAGATGGAGAGTTCCTAATGTGTTTGGATGAATTCCAAGCTAAATGGGTATTGACTAAAATGCATGATGGAGTATGTGGGGGTCATTACTCTGCTAAAACAACTGCTAGCAAGATAATCCGGGTTGGATACTTTTGGCCTACCTTATTCAAAGATGCTCATGCATATGTTCAGAAATGTGACCCATGTCAAAAATTTTCATCCAAGCTAAAGTATGAAGGAGCCTTACCCCTAAATCCAGTCTCTGTGGAAGTTCCTTTTGTCCAATGGGGCATTGATTTTATTGGAGAGATTGTTGAGAGGTCAGGGAGAGGTCACAGATGGATCATAGTAGCCACTGGCTATTTCACAAAATGGATAGAAGCTATTCCTACAAGAAGAGCTACAAGTAAGGTTGTCATTGATTTCCTGATGGATAAAGTAATAACTAGGACACTGGGTGAACTCACAAAGCTAGTTCCCACTTTTTGGTACATCCTGATTTTTGCTGAAATCATACATTTTTTGGAAAATATAATTATTTAAGCTTTAAGAGGTCCCATTTGAAGTAATTAATTGAAGAGAGTTAGATCAAAGGCTCGTAGATCAAAATTTCTTGGATAGAACCTCTCTACTTCTAAATCATACTTGCAATGGAGTCTCCTTTGCATCTATCAAATGCTGATAAAAAACCAATTTTACATTAGCTTTTGAGGGGTCAAACGAATTCATTTAGAAGTTTTTTTTTTTGAGGATTTAGTCCTTATTATAAGCTTTCCAAATAGTATAATTTTTAACATATTTAAGTTTATTAATATATTTTTATTTTATTTTTTATGAATGTAGGTTTTTCACCGAACATGAACTTCTTTGTTCAATGCATTGGGAAAAATAGCAAACTAATTCAAAAAAATTCTGAAAAATATCTATGCCCTAGGTATTGATGTCTTCTTTCTAACAAAAAAAATAAAACTTAATTTTGATATATAGAGAGCAAGTTATCTGTTCAAACGTACACCTATATCTAAATTATAATTAGTCGGACTTCGAAACTTAATAAAATAAAAAATATTCAACATATCACTATCAAACCAACTGCATGCCCTCGGTATTGATGTTACAAACCAAAATTTAAAAGAGATAAGTTTTTATCATTTATAGAAAAAAATTTATACATTTCGGGATCCACATCACTCTTAAAAAATGTTGTTTCCTGTAAAAAGCTACTTTTGAGGGAGATGGAAAAATCAATAAAATTTTATTCAAAAAAATTTGAAAAAAATATATTTAGAATCTACAAAAAGGATGTTACAAATCACTAGTTTACATCATCTTCAAATTCTTAACGATTTAAAAGTTATAGGTGTCGGAAAGTGAAGGTTTTTTGCAAAATGTTCATCTAAGTGTCAAAGTTGGTCAAAAAGTGGGAACCATTATTGTGAGTTCATTGGAACACCTACTAAATTGGTAATGGACAATGCCATGAGTTTCAGATCAGAGGAGTTTGTAGGATTTTGTACCAGTCATGGAATACTCATGTCTTACTCTTCACCTTATCACCCTTGGGGGAATGGACAAGTAGAATCCAGCAATAAAAGCCTTTTGACTATCATCAAGAAAATCCTGGAAGAAAATAAGAGATCTTGGGATCAAAAATTGAAGTTAGCTCTGTGGGCAGATAGAATAATAGTCAAAAAGGCCATTAGAATGTCACCTTTTGAACTGGTTTATGGTACCCAAGTCAGATTGCCAGTGAATAATCTTCTTCTAGTTTATAAATTCTTGTAAAATGAGGATATGGAGTTATCTGAACCAACGGAAAATAGAATGATCCAAATTGTGGAGGTGGAAGAGCTTAGGACTTTGGCTCATAGGAAAAATTAGAAAATCCAATTGCAGTCCAAATACCTTTTTGATAAGAGGACATCATTAAGAAAGTTTCAAATTGATGACATTGTTCTTCAGTGGAATGCAAAAGGACAAGACAAGGGGAAGCATAGAAACTTTGAATCATTATGGATTGGCCCTTTTGTGGTCTGTGACTTAAATGGTAAGGATTCAAATTTTCTGAAGAATATGAATGATGAAATACAAGAATTTCTAGTGCATGGACAATTCTTGAAACATTATTTCTCTTGATGTCCATGCACAGTAGGTCCTTTGCTTGTACATATTTTTCTCCTTTCCTATTTTTCTATTTCAGTCTGTGTTTTGGTTTGTTTCTCTAGAGTTTTTGAGTTTTCTTGTGTTGACCTTGCGATCAACCATCCCTAGTCAGAGCCCTTGTTATCACTGTTTAAAAAAAATGGGTTTTCCTTTCCCATAAATCGGCTAAGTTTTGAAATTTTGAATTAGACATGCTATCAATTGCTTCAGCTCTGTGTTAGGTCCTAAGGGTTTAGGGTTTTAATCATTTAATGTTTTATCAAAAAACCCTCTGGTTTCTATTTCTTTGTTACTTTATCCACTTAAGTAATGGGTCTCAGGTTCGTAGGAAGTGTCTCCCCTTGTCATTTGCCTAGGCAGTCATTTGAATTAATTGTAAAATTTTACACCTTCTATATTTTCCTCCTAATGTTGTCGGGCCCAGTAAGTTGTGCGCATCTCTTAGGAAGATCTATAGTTTTCACTATTTTGTTAGGCAAAGTTGCACGTGGTTTAAGACTCATGAAATGGCGAAAAGGAAATGCGTTCTAAATAGCGATTTTGGTCTAGTTTAAAGAGGTCTCATCTTGTCTAAGATCCAACGGCTGGCGTTATTTTGCAACCTGAACTTGCAAGCGAAATACCTTTCGTGAAATGGTGAAAGCGTTTGGTGGGACCCTGCATGTGAGGATTTTCTAAGTGACTAAAAGGTGATCAAGTCCAATCTGATCCGACGGTTCACGTTGTTTTGCAGGATGAAAATGCTCGACAGTTATCTTTCGCAAAGTGGCAAAATGACATGGCACTCCAAGTAGACGGTCCAGCTAGTCGAGAGGGCAAGTAAGATGATGCAACGTGGCAGAGGCCACAGTAGTCAGTGAGGTGGATCCAAGGGTTAAAAGAAGGTGGGTCCCAGAAGTGAGTCATGCCGCGGGATAAGAGGTGACTTGGCAGATACAAGTGGCAAGGATGAGGTGGAACCCAGTGTTTTCTCTCAGCAAATGAAAGACTGACATGTCAACTTTGAAAGTGACTAGATGCTAGGTGTTTGAGGTTGAGTCAGAGGGCCCACGTTTGCCAGAGTCAATTCAGATGGTTAAGCATCGTGCAAGTAAAAAATAATCTAACGGCCCGCGTGAATTCACAAGGGTAAGATGCTCATGCTTTATGCCCTGCGAAATGGCGAAAAGGTTTTTCATCCCCGAAGGCAGATAAAACATGAGGTTAAAGGAGGATCAACTTCATTTTGATCCAACAATTGGCATTATTTCACAGTTGCGAGGTGCTTGAAGGATATGCTTCACGAAAGTAAAAGGGGTTCATCTAGGTGTCAAGCTAGATGGTGATGTGTATGTGGACACATGGTTTTAGAAGAAGTTGAGGGCCCACCAAGGTGTAACCGGCAGTAAAAGGGAGAGACACATGGCTGACGTTGAACTAGGCTTGAACGGTTTTCTAAAACCAATGGTTTAGTGCCACGTGGTAGTGAGTAACCAATAAAAAGCAGCATAAGCAAAGCAGGCATAAAGGATTTCCCTTAAAGAATGGTCATCTCCAATCTGATCCAACGCCTCATGTTGTTTTGTGGCCCGAAGTTGAAAGATGTTTAAGCTTCAAAAAATAGTGAAAGACCGCTAGCAGTCAAGGCAAAGGCGTGGTTAATGAAGATGTCGGTGGTCCCGATGAGAGTTAAATGTCGAGCAGTTAGAATTCCATCTAACGTCTGGCACGGTTTCGTGAAGGAGAAGTACTCAAAAGATAAAGTCTACGAAATGGTGAAAAGGAGGTGGGGCCCAGCACAAAGGCAAGACTGTTAAGTCAGTTTAACGACCAATCAAGTTTCTTTTGATCAGACGGTTGGCGTGATTTCATTTAACAAAATTGCTTGAAGGTTATGCTTTGCAAAACAGTGAAAGAGCAAAATGAATGAATTGCAAGAATGTTGTGACCCATTAGAGTGAAAATTTGAATTCTCTCAGGAATTCAATTCTGAAGGGATGGCCGAAGCATGTGGAATCAATGTCGCAGTTAAGACCCTGGGTACCATAAATGATCTCCTTTCGATTGAGTAAAGGTATCATTCAAAAGAATTGTTGCAGAAGAGGAGATACAGAGCTTTTGTCTTCAAATACAAGGCGAGTCAATTCAGTTGCAGAGAAGATTCCTTCGAGCCAAAATCAGGTTTTCTTGTAATCCTGTGTGGCAATTTCTTTGTGGTGTTTTATTTAAGGTCTTGATTTGTCACTGAACTATTTGGGGGTAGTATTTTAATTGCTTGCACTTTCAAAATGGCACCTAAAAGAGAATTTTCCAAGAAAGTTAATTATTAGGAGAGGGCCATTTGTGATGATTTTCTTGAGCAGTTGACGTTGTCAATTAACTAGGCATCAAAAGTAAAAGAATTAGTGCCTAGAGCTCCTCGTTTGAAGATAGGAGAAAGGCTATATGATAAGGGCAACTGGTTGAGAGATCCACAAGCCGGATTGTCTAGGTTGGGGTTATTCAAGGTTGGATTTGTAATGAGAAATTCTCAACCACCACAGAATAGCATCTGGGAATTAGATGTAGGGAAGTTGGTAGTTCCAGGGGTATTCATGGACATGGATCTATTGACTCAAATTGCACATAATTATGATCCGGTCACAAGAAGCATTAGGGACATAAATGGAAAAGCCCTTATTGAAATCAATAATGAAGAGTTCAGAAGTGCTTTTGGGCTCAATGAGTTTACAAATTTTCTAGAGCCCATTAATTTTAAATCATTAGCTCAAGTATACGGTGCACAGAGAAATCACCTTAGGAGTGCGCCTCTTAAGGAATTTTTTGTGAAGATAGGTGGGTTGATAGTTGTAGGACCCAACAAAGAAGATCCCTTCTCATTGAATCTATTCACCCTCAGGGCTAAGGGAATGTATTGGTCACTCTGCCAGATTTTGGGAGAAGATGCTGAGGCAAATATGCCCAATCACTACTTGTTAATAATTGCTCAAATTTTGAATCCTTCCCTTGCAATAACATTTTATTATGCTTCTTTCATTACTGATGCTATCCATGGAGGATTAATAGGAATAAAAAATGGGAAGGTGGATAGGCCTTTCACACGGTATTCACTCCTCATGCATGTATTTCTGTTCAAAGGTGGTGATTACTTTGCAAGTGGACTGGACCTCATAAAAGAGAAAGAGGGAGAAAATATGCCAGTACAACTATGGAATACTGTGTTGTCATGGGACAAAGAGGATGCCAGTTTCTTAAAATTTGATAAATATTTTGCATCAAAGATTAGGACTCTCCTCTACTCAGAAAACCCAAGAATCCCCAAGGTTCTTTTGGAATTTGTCAGACCAAAGGAATTTGCAGAGAGTATAAAGCTTGTTCATAATTGGGGTGATATTTACCTATACCTTGTATCCATAGTTTTCAGAGTTTTTGGCTTTATAGGCACTCCATTCTTGTTTCCCTATCAATTCCCTCTCAAAGTGGGAATTGCAGAAGTCCTCAGATAGATTGGTAGTGTACAAGAGGCAGCGCTGATAGGCAGGGGTAAAGGGACTATTTTCCCTACGGTTACCATAGCCCATCAATTTATAATAACCAAGGGAGGTTGGAATTTTTTTGAATACTTTCTCAAACCTTATCATTTGTCAACTGCAGTATCCAGGTGTGCTGATCCAGAAGACTTGTTCAATAGCATGTTTAGAAAGAGAGCAGTGTGCAGAGGTAGACCCCATCAATTTCAATTTCCTGAAGACATCATTAGAAATGAGTTTGATCTAGATGAGTAGGAGTTGAGGAAGGAAACATGGGTGGCTTATAAGAAAGCCTTAGACTTTGTACATCAGTTTGATGCCAACTATGACCCATTGTCTAGCTTTTTCCCTTCTGAGGAGAAAATAAAGTTTTTAATTGTTTGCTTTGAGGATGTGATGTAGACCCTGAAGGAAAAGAGAGAAGCTGTGATTAAAAGCAATCCTGAAAAGGCAAGAATGCTTCTAAGTAGGTTTGCCTCCACTAGAGCAATCCCTCCTGGTGATTATACACTGCACAAGAAATCTAGTTATTTTGTGTTGATGCCTACAACAAGGGAGCCCTCCACCTCTAAAGGAAAGAGGAAGATACGAGATGTCATTGACATCCAAGAGAGCCCTAAGAAGTAGAAAGTAGGAAAAGAAGTATAATCTGATACACCCTTGTACTCTCCATCCCAATCCCCTATTCACATAGGAGATGAATAGGCAGCAGCTGAGCAGCTGATATAGTTAGGCAGTTTAGGGGAGATAGCTTACACTTATGATGAGGTAGAGGAAGGAATGCCAGAAGAACCCCTTGCTACTGAAATGAACATTACTACCACTGAACTTAAAGGCCAGGAGTGGGATCTTGAGATCAAGAAGGCCAGTGATGACTTCTTGGCTGATAACAATTTTGTTACCTCAGGAGCATTTATGCAGTTTGTATAGAAACAAAATATAGATAAATACAATGCAAGATGCGAGAAGAGAAAAGGTGAGCAGCCTAACAAAGATCCAGCTCTGGTAGAGGAGGAAATAAAAAAGGAAATGAAGGAAGAATTTAAGACCATCACTCCTAAGTAAGGAAGAGATATGGTGGTACAAGCTGGAGCGTTTATTCTCCCTGAGTGGGACATAGCAGATGCCCTAGTACTAGAGGTAGTAAGGAAAGAAACTAAGCACATGGAGGGAATTACTTTCAGCAAGGATAATGCTACACTCGTCATGTGGTCTCTCAAGAGAGATGAAAATAAGAGAAGCAAAGATACCCCAAGGTCAAGTTACCTTGGTGGGATGATAGTGAAGAGAGTGTAGAACATAGGGGTGGTAGAAGCTACTAGCACTGTGCTAGAAACTACAAAATTTGGTGTTGTAGTAGCAAAAAAGGAGGCCAAGGAAAAAGAAGACCTCTAAGTCAAGTTGGAGACAATTTTGAAGGCTTATAATAATGCTAAGGAGGAAGTAAGAGGTAAGGATAGCATCATTACTAAGTTGCAAAGCCAGTTGACAGGACAGTACCATCAAGGTGTGTCTTCAACACTAATGATCTCCTCCTCTCCTACAAGACCTCCACCTAGCAGCCCCATCATTGAGTTCCCACCATCTCTAGCACCTTCCAGCTTCCAAATGATTGAGATTACTCCGCAAGAACTATAGAATTTGAAACAGGCTCAGGCCTTGGATGCAAAGAAATATGAGGAAAGAGTAAGGGCTACTGTTTCGAGTTTTGCAAATACAATGAATGCCTCACTGCTATATAATAATATAAGTAACCTTTTGGATATGTGGAATGAGCTCAATGGAGATAAGGCCATTTTGACACCTATTTTTGACAAGTGGAGGCCTAGAGAGCAGGAATTGGAGATTATTTGTGCATCTTATGATGAAGCAGGGGCCAATCCTATCATCAAATCCACTTGTGACACCACCAAAGACCTAGTAAAATTAGCAAAAGGGGTGGATAATACTGATAGGAAAATTAACTTGTATAAAAATGAGTATGCTGATCAAGTTTTTGAGTTGCTCCAAGGAGTTTTTGTTAGCCCAGATCAACTAAAGGATAAACAATTGTGGCTCAAAGAAGTAGAGACCAAACTATCAGCCAAAATAAAAGGAATTGTTGATTTAGATGATGCTTCCTTCTTTGTTGTGACAATTCAGGAGATAGAGAAAATTAAATCTCATTATGGTTTTCTCAATTCAGAAGTCAACAAGATGAGAAATTCCTGGAAAAGGTTGACCAAGGCTAAGACAAAAGTGATTAATTTTGTGTGGCCAACTGATGATGTGTACAATGAATGGACAACAAAATATGCCATCCAGGATGTAGAGCAGTTAGAGGGTGCTCCTGAACAGTTAGAAGAGGTTGCAATCGTATAGCAAGTTGAAGAAGCTGTAGAGGTCGAAAAGGACTTGTAACTATTTTTGTAAAAGGCTTTGTAACTTCTTTTGGAAAAGAAATGATTGTAACAGATTCTCCAAGGAAAGTCCAAAGCTATGTGCATCCATATTTTTATAAATGGATACCAGGACTAAGAGAAAAAGGATTGCAAAGAATTGTAAGAAAACACTACAGAAATTTATATCTGAGCTTTTCTAAGTTTAATGGAGAATATTCAAAAGTTTTTGTAATACTTTCTTGAGGAATATATCAATATACAAACCATCGGTTTTGAGTAAAACTTTGTGTCGTCTTCAAATGTGCTTGCAATTGTTTATTGTTTCATTCTGAATAATCCAGGGTTATTTTGTTTGAATGGGGGTTGTAAGGCAAATTTTCAATAGATGTGTTTGCTAGCTTTTCTCTTTAGGAGGGAAATTAAATATGTAGGGATCGCTTCTACCAGTAAATTCTTTGTAGGATACTTTGAATCTTGATGAGCATAGTTTGATTTGGTGTGCATAAATTCTCATGTATGTCAGGCATATATAAGGATTAACAGAAGCCGAGCCAATGGGATGTGTAAAGATATTTTGTTTGGGGAGTATTGTTTGAATTTAGATGACTCTGTGACCTTGGATAAGGCACTGGTATAGATCGAAGTTGTCTATTACATGTTTTGTAGGTCAAAATACTGAATATGAGTATAATTTTCATTCCTTTGTTTCAGTTAGTTTCAAGGTGATTAGATCCACTAGTTTTCTGGATTGGTTTGTTGTGGATTTATCTTTTGAAAGTGTGAATTTAGTTCACAAAGGTATACCTGCCTGGACTTTGAGTAAGTCTGAAGTGTAGAAGGTTGAATCAAACCTTGTCATATGTTGTCCTAAGAGTTTCCTTCCCTTTGATATCTCTTCTGCATAGAGTTTAATAATTTTATTATAAGGATGTTAAAGTGAATCAGATTTTGAAGACAACAGAGCATATTGCATTAAATGCAACAGTCTTGAACCGATCTCAAGACATTCTCCATCGTTCATTCTCCACTGCATTCATAGCGGCTGATAACCCATCACACGTTTTCACTATTTACAGACTTCGCACATTCCTGAGGTAGATAGGAGCAATCTCCTTCATGCAAGATCCTTCACGTGCACAAGGCTGATATGGCAACATGATCTGTTCTTCATTGCAATGCTAACACATCACACAATATCATTAGTTGAGTCACATAGGCTTGGAACACATCAACCAGAAACCCTGAAGTTGAGACTACCAACCGCTAGTTATACAAATCTTTCATGTACCGGTTCCCATACCAACATATCGGTTCACCATCATACCACTTCACTTTAGCACATATACCAATTCACAATCATACCGCTTCACTTTAGCACATATACTGGTTCACAATCATACCGGTTCTCTTGCCAATCGCAAACTTCAATATACCGGTTCACTCTTCAGCATATTGACATCAATGACAACATACAATGTCATCATGTCATCATACTACCGGTTCACATAATTTCAACAAATGGAGGTAAGCATAAATTTAAAGTCAAGTTAGTTGTGAAAGGATTTGCACTAAAAAAGGGCATTGATTTTGCTGATTTTTTTTCTCCGATTGTTAAGATTACTTCTATTCGTACTATTTTAAGTATTGTGGCTACTAAATATTTTCATTTGGAACAAGTAGATGTGAAAACCACCTTTGTCAATGGTGATTTGGAGGAGGAGATATATATGGATTATCCCCAAGGCTTTGAGGTCAAAGGTAAGGAGAAATTGGTGTGCAGATTGAAGAAGAGTTTATATGGCTCGAAACAAGCACCTCGACAATGGTACTTGAAATTTAATAGTTTTATGGCTGGACAAGGCTACAACAGGTGTAATTCTAACCATTGTGTTTATTTTAATAGGTTGGACAATGACACCTACATTATTTTATGATTATATATTGATGACATGCTTGTAGCGGGATCTAAAATGGATCACATTAGAGAGTTAAAACAACAATTAGCCAAATCATTTTGTATGAAGAATTTGGGGGCAGCAAAACAAATACTTGGTATGGAAATTTGCAAAGATAGGAAAAACACAAAATTGACTCTATCTCAGGCTAATTATGTTGAAAAGGTGTTGCAGAGATTCTATATGGAGAAGGAAAAAGTTGTCAACAGACCTTTGCCTAGTCATTTGAAATTGACTAAGGAGATGTGTCCAAAGACACAAGACAAGAAAGACAAAATGTGCAAGGTACCATATGTTTTAGGTGTAGGAAGTTTAATGTATGCCATGGTATGCACAAGATTGTATATTGCACATGATGTTGGAGTCGTAAGCAAGTATATAGTAATCCTGAATTGGAGCATTAGAATGTAGTAAAATGGGTTCTCAAGTATTTGCGTGGTACATCCAATAAACATTTATGTTTTGGAGATTCTTATACTGATTTAACGGTTTATGTAGACTCAGATTTGGCAGGGGATATTGATACCAGGTGAAGTACTATAGGTTATTTCTTTACTGTAGGTGGGACAGTGGTGAGTTGGATCTCTAGGTTGCAAAAGGTGGCTTCTTTATCCACCACAGACGCAAAGTATGTAGCTGCAACAAAGGCAAGAAAAGATTGAAATCTTTCATGGAAGAATTGAGGAAATGATAGGCTAATAGTTTTTTTTTACATATAGCCAAAGTTCCATCTATCTTGCAAAGAATTTTGCCTTGCATTCATAGACAAAACACATACAGTTGAGGTGTCACTTCATTCAGGCAGTGTTGGATGATAAATAGTTAAGGCTAGGAAAGATACACACAGATTAAAATCCAGCGGATATGTTTACAAAGGCAGTGGAAAGAGAGAAGTTGAGCTCCTCTTCAGCTTCAGTTGGTCTTCAAGACTGAAAACAATAAAACAAAACAGTAGGGTCCAGGGTGTTTCATTCCAGTGGGAGCTACAAGGTCAGTGGTGTTATGATTAGTCTCGAAGTGGAAGAATGTTATGTTGTGGAGTCTGATTAGTCTCCAAGTGGGAGATTGTTGTTATATGGAGCCTAATCAGACTCAGAGGTTCATTTTTTCCCACTTCTATTAATGTAGTTTCCCCCCAAATTATTTAACGGGGGTTTGGAGGCAGCGGCCTGCGACCCCAAATGACTTTTATTATTTTATAAAGGCATTGGGTGTTTTTTTTCTATTGGCTGACATATTGTAACCCTAATTTAGTAACCGACACAAGTCTTGATAAAATGTATAAGAGTTGGGGTTTTCTGTAGAGAATTTCTATAGCATTTTGCAGCAGTATTGAGTTGCAATGGATTGTTGGTTATAATCGGTTCAATTTACTGGATAATAATATTGGACTCTCTATTTGGTGGACGTAGCCTGAGTTTGGGTGAACCACATTAAAATTGTCTCCTTTCTGTTATTATTAATGTGTTTTTCATTCCTCTATTTAATCTTCATTTGCATATAATTGATATTTTTTGCATACAATTCCTAACAATAATCTCTCAGTAAAATATAACAATAGTACCAAATTATTTTACTTTATTTTTTGAAGACTCCATTGCTCATAAGCTATATAAGAAGTTGCCCGAGGTAAGAATTTTGGTTTACCACAAGTAGGATTCCTCGAGATTTGAGTTTATGAGTAAGGAGATGACATGAGATCCTTTTGACAAAATGTCTCATTATTGATTGTAGGAAAATAAAATTAAATAACACACATGAAGACTACAAACATTAAGCTACTTTCATATTTCACCCTTTTGATTCAAAGACACATAGAAGATAGTCTTTTTATTAAAGTAGTACACCGTCTATGTAATAGCACCTAAATCATATGTCTTAAGTGCATAATCTCACCAAAGAAGCACCAATATAATTGATAACATAATAATCAATTAAACTTGATTCTTGATATAAAGAAAAAATATAATATTATAAATTTTTCATTTTCTAAAGATCATATAATATTCCTCATAAATTTATATATTTTATATAAAGAAATACACAGTCGGTTATGCGCTCAATATGGAGACAACTCACAAGCTTTCAAAGAGACAAGGATGAGCAACATTATTGACTAAAGTCCGATTCGTATTACTTGCTTTTTAATTGTTCAATCTGACAGAGTAAGAGGAGACAACACTTACTCCTGTGGATAACTAATATGATTTAAGTGCCGCCTTTATCATTTATACTACTTTAACTCATATTTTTAGACCAACCATGAAATTGATTCGACTTCCTTCCAAGCCTTCACTTTTAAGGAGTCGACTTTCATTGAGGGATCCATTCCATTGAGAGGGAATAGCTGTATGGAGATCCAATCAATTTGAATGAGCCATACAGTGGTTTATCTGACTTGTAGAAGATATATGTGCCCCATAAATGGTCAGTATATCATGTAAAGAGATTTATTCAGCCCATAAGTGTATACAGATGAATCAATTAAAATAGGCAACTTTTCTAAAAGTTGAAACTATAATTTTTCATTTAACAAAGGCTTGATTAATAGAGAGTTATAACAATTCTATCATACTAACAGTAAGTATGATTGTCATATATTTCTTATGTATTAATATTAGTTTAGTATAGTTTAATTTTCTATTAAGTTATAGAAAAATACATTTCAAAAAGGTATTTTTTATATATGTCTACGTAAGTTACAATTCGCAGTTTTATATGATGAAAAAAGTGTTCTAAAAATATATTGAGAGATCTTATTGTGTTCATAAGCATAGTTTGGAAGAAACAATTTATTACGCTTGGGCTAAGATAAGTTATTTTCATGATGGAATGGACTTAGTTTCTTTATTGTCTAGCCTCTAAGAATGAGACTTGTAAAATCATGCAAATATTAGTGGAATGATATTCTAATATGGTCATCTTGGTTTGAAATTTGCAATTGATCCCTAATAAATAAAATGATAGAACTAAGAGAAAATATTCATCTTTTGATGTAGTAGATATGTGGATAACATTATAGGATGAATTTTTAGCAAAAAACATCTAAATGTTAGTTTTGAACTTCATGGATCATTTTAATGGAGTTCCTTCTTGTTGACCTTATATTTAGAATGACATATAATGATGATTGAGGGTGGTGAAAATTCTCTTAACATATATTACAAATTAGTATAAATGTTGTCTATAAAATATAAGATATAGGAAAAAAATTCATCAAGGTCATTTAAAAAGTGATACTAGAAAGTAATAGTTAAATATTTGTCTATTCTTCTCAAAGGAAAACTTTCTTTTGAAAAAAATAAATATCAAATAAATTTACCTTTGGATCTACAAGCCCAAATATTAGATACTTTTTTTATGGAAAACATGTCCTTGTAATAATGTTGCTCAACTAATATAATATTGATGCATTTCTACCTCATAGAATTGTAATGAAAAATTATGTCACTTCCTAAGATTCATCGAATGTATTGTAGGAATTTCTATAAATAGGTTTTCTATCAAGTTCAATAAATCTTTCAATATAACCTATAAAAATGATTAGTATAGCCTAACCTTCTCTAATACTATGTTAGAAATTAGAATCTTAGGATACTAATCATTATAAGCAAGATATAAATAAATGTACTACGGATCATACAAACATAAATTAAGTTACACAAGATATACATGGGGAAAACCCTTTTGAGTAAAAAAACCCTATAAAGCATTATTTTATTAGAACACTTACAAATATAGTCTATCATAAAATAGACTTCAGCCTAGGAATACTCCTCTAATACTTTAACATCGCCAATAATACCTTTTGTGCATAGCAATACAACTCACTACAAATCTCCAAATTCATAGACCTCTCAAATGAGCGAGAACCTCCTTAAATATAGGAGGAAGGGTGGACTCACTAGTCACACCTTTTCAATAACCTCATTCAAAAATACTTAATAATCTAATAGTTGTTAGATTATAATTATTTCAAATGGGATATGCTTATAAAGCTTATAATATATAAGGTTGTATAATCTTATATTAGAACATTATATATAAATGTTTTAAGGGTATTAACCCTAATAAAATTATGTTCTAACAAAATTAAACATGTCTACTTCATATGAAATATAATCCTTGATCCCATAAATAAATAGGTCATTTATGTTCTATAATTATCTCTAGTTACAAGTTTAACTCCTAGAATTGATATGAACATAGATATCATATAGCAAGACTTCCAACTTCCCACCCACTAAAAATTCAAAAATTTTGTGATTGTTGGAGATGCCAACTGAGTATGAGGGACCCACATAGCCCCTCAAGACTCACAATCTAACCCAAGGGATCATGTTCCCTCTATTTTTGTGAACACATCCTCCCCAAATTGTGTTGGTGCTAAGAAAAAGGTAGATTTTGTCTATGTTGATAAAGAGTTTTAGGATGGATCATAAAAGAATGTGGAACTATCAAAAGTGGAATCATTTGTTTGGAGAAGTGACCCCTACCTCATGGGTGGACAAACTCATTGGTGGAACCGATAGCATTCAATTAAGCTTTGCATCTTTGTTAGCTAGGGTTTCTCAAGAAGGAATTGAAATATCCCTATTAGATGCCTTAATGGATGAAGCTACAATAGATCTCTCCTTGGCCATTGTAGGTAGGTTCTTTGATTTTAGACATAATTTTTGACTTAGATAGACAATGGGCCTCTAGTATGTGGAAGGTTAAGGGCAATGTTAGATAGATTGTTCCTATTTAAGTTTGAAAACAAATAGGATATGGTCAAAGTTACTCTCACAAGGACCATAGTTATTTGACAATGGGCATAAGAATAGTCTCTCTTACGCTCTCTACAAATGGAAATTGAGGTTTGGCCTAGATATGGATTTTGGAAGAGTTTCCTTGATATGGGTTAGATTATTAGGACTTCCTCTTGATTTTTGGAGCTCGAATATATTTAAGAATAATTGCTAATTCTTTTGAATCTCTAGTTAGGATTGATAAAGTTGCCTTGTAAAAGACTAGGATTGTGTTTGCTAGACTTTGTGTTAGTATTGAAATAAATAAAACCCTACCTCAAAGTGTTATTCTACAATCTAAGTTTGGAAAAAAGCTCCAACATATTGTACATAAAAATATAGTTTTTCTATTAGGACTACTCTAGATTTGGTCATCTAGTCAATAAATATAGATTTCCCAAGCCACAGACCCATGCGAGAAAAAGGAAGGAGGTTCTCCCAAGTTAGGTAAGCCCTAGGGTTACTGTTGGGGGTTTTATGTCAAGAGCTATCGGCCCCCCTCGATAGGGGATTATCCATCAAGCCACATCTTCTGCTTTCCATACCCTTGACAAAAATTCCACTAAGGAAGATGAGATTGGGGACTTGGATATGGAAAACTCAAATAAGGACATATATATAGTTGCCATCTAAGATAAATTATTTTTTTGTGCTAATCTGGTTGATCCCCTTAGGAAGCTATGATGAAGTTGTTCTTTGAGGATCAAAAATTGAAAAGATATTTATCGAATCCCTCTAGTATTGGAGCTATGGTGTCTAAGGTTTCCTCTATTTATGACAAAATTTCTAATATGGTTGTTGAGAGCCCTAGTCTAATAAAATGCACACTCCTCATGGAGAATAAAAATCGTACAAAGGATTCTCAAATTTTCAAGGTGGAAGTTTTTACCCCCAATAAAGGAAAAGGCTTAGTGGAAGTGCTGCTAGTTATTAGTAACTCACAATCCTAATCCTCTCCAATTAAATATAGTAAATCACTATTTAATAATAGGAGTAATAGGAAATTGGGGATTAAGAAGGCTAAAACCTTTGCATATATAGACTAGACAAAGGGGGGAATATAAGGAAATTGCTATGGGAAAATAAGGCACCCTTCATAGTGTCTCAGAGGTGAGAAAAAACAGTTGAATTGTTTATCTTTGAATGTTAGAGGGTTAAACAAACCTCATAAACAACACATGGTGAACTGTCTTATTTTTTACCACAAAATGGATATCATAATGATTCAAGAAACCAAGATGTTAGATTCAATCTTTGATTTTGTTGTTGATAAGATTTGGCCAAATTCCAAGTATAGTAGTAGTGCGGTTGAAGGAGATTATAGAGGAATTTTCACTATGTGGGACCTTACTACTATTTGTGGAAGTATGATTCATCAATGTAAATAAAATTAATGTTACTTTTTCCATGGTTTCAACCCTAATGTAGTGTAATCTAACTAATGTGTATGCACCTAACTCTAAAGCTAATAGGAAGGAACTTTGGGTTAATTTAATGTCAATGATTAACTCTTTTACTAATATCCCTTGGATGTTGGGAGGTGGTTTTAATATCCCTCTTTATCCATCAGAGAAACAGGGTGGGCTGGATGACTACTTTGAGAGTATGTCGGACCTAACTGATTTTTTTAAAATAACACTTGGTTGATGGATGTTGACGTCAAAGATACTCTCTTCACATGATCAAAAAAAAGGTTGTAATATGACCTAATTAAAGTGAGGTTGGACAGATTCATTATATATAATGGATGGAATATTAATCCTCAACTTACACTACAAGCCCTTCCTAGAACTGGTTTAGATCATAATTCACTCTTATTACAATGAGAGCTTTCCAATAATAGAAGCCCTTTCTCCTTTCGGTTTGAGATTATGTGGTTGTGTCATCCTAACTTTTAGAATATGGTGGAGATCTGGTGGAATAGACCTTTGTTTGGAACTCCCATGTTTATAGTTGTATCAAAGTCAAGGCTCAATAGAACTAAATTTAAAGGGTGGAATAGATATACATATGACAATGTATTCCATAAAAAGAATCAACTAGTGGTAGGCCTTAAAGAGATATGGGAATTAATGGCTACAAGGAAAACAAATATGAAGACTACACTAAAGGAGAGAAATCTTAGAGATGAATAGAATATAAATTTAAAAATGGAGGAGATCCATTGGAAGTAGAGGTCAATATTTCAATGGATCCAAAAGAGTGAAAAGAATACTTTTTTTTTTACTAATCCGCTCTAAAACACAGAAGAAGTTCAATACTATAAGGATTATTAGAGATGCTAGTTACTTGGGAGGATGACCTGAACAAATTGATATTAGTGTTGTTTCCTACTTCTATTAAATGTACAAGGATTGAAAGGGAGCTATTGATTAGGAGGATGAGATTTTTGAGGTTATTTTTAATGTTCTCTTAGATGAAGACAACAATAACAATAAAAGGAATATCTCTAATGATGAGGTCAGGAGGGTTGTTTTCTCTTTCAATTCCTTTAAGGCCCTTAGTCCTGATGGGTTCCCCCCACTTTCTTCTAAGAGTACTAGGATATTATTAAGGATGATGTGGTGGTGGTTGTTAGGGATCTCTTAAAAAAATATAAACTCCTTAAGAAAATTGATGCCACATTTATTTCCCTAATTCCAAAAAAAGAGATAGTGGAGAACTTTATGGATTTTAGGCCTATCAATTTGTGCGATTAATTCTATAAGATTATGTCTAAAGTAATTTTTAACTACCTCAATCATATTCTCCAAAGACTCATTTCCAATAACCGGAAAGGATTTGTTCAAGGGAGACAAATTATGGACATTTTTCTTACTAGAATTGAAATTCATCATTTATGGAGAACAATAGAAAAATAGGTAAGGTCCTTACACTTGATATTTTGAAAGCATATGACTACATTTCCAAGAGATTTTTTTTTTTGCCCTTAATAGGTTTGGGTTTAACAACTAAATCATACATGTCATGAAGGAGTGTGTTATTACCTTGAAGTTCTCTATTTTGGTCCATGGAATCACCAAAGGTTTCTTCAATAGTGAAAGGGGTATACGAAAGGGGACTCTTTATCTCTATACTTATTCATCATGGCCACTAAGTTTTTGTGAAGAAATATTAATTAAACAATCGGCCAAAATAAATTGAAAGGGATTTACCTAGCTACTTCCCTACCCCCTATGTCCTATCAGTAGTTTGTGGACAATATCATTTTGTTTGATTTCTCCTTGGTCATTGAAGCCAGACAATGGAAGATGATCCTAAATATGCACACTAGTATCTTTGGTTGATAGATCAATTATAATAAAAGTATGTTGTACTTCTTTAATACTGATGAGAGACGTTAAGAGAAAGTTACTAAGATATTAAATTGTTAAGGAGACTCTCTTCTGACAACCTACTTAGGTCTTCCTCTAGCCACCAAAACATTGTCTCTCAACCATTAGTGTATAATAGTAGAAAGGATCTAAAAGAATTATAGGATGGAAAAGTAATATTATTAGCCAAGAAGGGAAGTTTTGGCTATTGAAAGCCACCCTTCACAATATCCTAGTGTTTTATTTTTCTTTATTCAAAATCTCGGTTGTCATAGTTGAAAATATTAAGCAAATACAAAAAACAGTTTCTTTGGAAAGGGATTGAAGAGAATAAAATACCACCATTGGTAAAACGGTAAACTATTTGTAAAGCTAAAAGTTTGGAAGGATTGGGCCTATGAAGAATTTAGCCCTTCAATAAAGCCTTTATGGCTAAGATCGGTCGGAACCTTATCTCTATAGATAATGATTGGATCAAGAAAATCCAAGCCAAATATCATATGGAGAATTTTTAAACCTTTTATGTTCCTCTTTCCCTAGAGGGTCAAAGATCTAGAATAAAATCCTCTAAGAAAATTCTAAGGCTAGGCTCGAGATGGAGAATGGGAAATGACCTCACCATTATACTTTTGGGAAGATATCTAGAAGGATGTTATTATGCTTTTTTCTTTCCTTTCCTTTAGATACCTTGTTGAACCCCTAACTCAAATCTATTGTGCATTTGTTTGAGGTGCATTTGTTAGAATTGGAGGAAGGATTGAAGGAACTAAAAAAGTATATTGTGATTCAATTGGTATGTTCTTGTCAACTTCCAAAGCAATCATTTTTTCATTATATGTTTAAGGTACTCCATGATAATCGAGTTGATAATTTACTTCAACCTTAACAAAAAATATTGGATTTTATTGAGTTTTAGGAACATTTTGACAAAGATGTGCAAAATTTTTAGACTTCTTAACAACATCAATGGCATTGATTTGGTCTTGGTTGGTTATATATCCACTAAGTCTCCATATTTAGGAGAGAGATTTGGAAACATTGTCATGGAAGGAAGTGGTATCATCCCCTTGATCCTGATGGTATGATGATAGAATAAGTATCTGGTAGAATACTGAAAGGGGGGGGGGGTGTGAATCAGTATACTGAAAAACTGATACAAACTTCCCAATCGAAAATTCAAACTCACAAAGTAAACTTTCACTATCAAGATCAATACTCAACATCAACTGGTTAACTGTTATAACAACTTAATGGTAAACAACTTCAATCTTGTAAACATTAAAATGCTTAATCATATCTCAACATATTCAATCTCTCAATTCTTTCAGTTATCATGCCTTATCATAATAGCTAAGTAGTTAATCAAATCAACAAATAAGATCATAACCACAAAAACATTCACCACTTGACACAAATGTTTATACATGGAAAACCCAAATAGGTAAAAACCACAGTGAGATGAGACTCACAAGGATAGCTATCTGAACTCTTATGAAGTTCTCCCTATTAGGAACCAAGCCTATTAAATCTTTTACAATAAGTCCTGTTAAGAATTGATTTTGTTAGGAATCACCCAGTTAAGGGATTTACAAAATACCTCGATGAAAAAGAAAATACCTTGTTAGGAGTAATCTCGATAGAGGGTTTGATAATCCAAGCTAATGGATCACCTTGTTAGAGGATTTAAGAAGTAACCAAGCTTGTTAGAGCTTACCCGGTTAGGGGATTTTAATTCTACTATAATTGTTAGAAAACAACAGGTTTTCTTGATCTGTCTGAATAACACTACATTTGCTTGATCAGATCCTTTTAAGCTTCAATCTACTTCTACACAAACTGTAGATCCATTCTCTAGTTAGGCAACCACACACTCAACTGGTTTCAGCCAACAGTTTGCCAACACTCTTACAAACAACTTCATCAACCTTAAATACAAATCAATTAGGTCGGTAACACAATAAAAACCTAATTATCTCATAGAGATTACAAACAAGTTGGTTCAATCTTGACTGTTAGAAATCATAACAATCTTTTCACATTCTTCAAGAAAATTCCAACCTCTCCATGATCATTGCTTCATAGGACTTTGTAACTCATCACGCACTATGCATTAGATGCAATCCAATTTTCTCATTCCCTAGACAATCAAACAAACAAACAATGCGCCAAAACAATATGAACTAATCCTCATTCAATGATCACATGTGTCGCCATCATTACCGCTCATCATTAGATCTTAAACCAACAAACTTGATCGGTTAGGGTTTAACAAAAAACAACTGGTAGGGTTTACTGGTTACATTGCATAGAAAAGGTTTAACCTTATACACCGGATTACCGGTTCAACTCACAAACTAACATACCAATTTACAACATCTTCCACAAAGCTCTTCCTACTGGTTACAAGCCAATATCAATAACAACAACAATATCAACAATATCATAAATGCCATTACCAGTTCAATTGACATCAATGACAACATAACATATCATTAATGCAATCTTCATGCAAATGCCAACAATCTCCCCCTTTGGCATTGATGGCAATACAAATATCAATGCCTTTGATTGCTTCTGTGATTGGTGAATAGGAATCCTAGTTTACATTACCAAGTATTCAGCATGCTCTGTCTGTCTTCATCTTGTTGTTGGTTTCCCTTTGCCAATCACATAATTCTTCTCCTCAATCACATAATTCTTCTCCCCCTTTGACAACAATGCCAAATTGAAAGTAAAACATGTAATGTCAAATTTTCACTATGCATCAACAACATACTACAACTTGATGCTCCCTCTATGGAATACATCCACTTCATCAATCCCTGTAAAAGTTTGCAAGTAATTCAGGGACTGATACAATCAGGATCATGCTCAACTAGCTTCATGAAGAGGGACAACCCCCAACTGACTTCTAAGATACTCAAAAGTAGTCTTAGGCAGAGGTTTGGTAAAGATATCTGGAAGCTACTCCTAGGTAGAAACATGCTCTAAGATAATATCTTTACTTTGAACTTTTTCCCTCAAAAAGTGATACTTCAATTCAATGTGCTTGGTGCGAGCGTACAAAACAGGATTCTTAGAAATATTAATGGCACTTGTATTATCACATAAAATCTTTAAAGGTTCTGATATCTTCATCTTAAAACCTTCCAAAATGTGCCTTATCCAAATAGCTTGTGTGCAATTCATATAAGCTGCAACATACTTAGCTTTAGCAGTAAATTGTTAACTACAACTTTTCTTCTTACTACTCCATGAAACTAACCTTCCTCCTAGAAAGAATGCTCCACTGGTAGTACTTTTCCAGTCATCAATATTTCCTACCCAATCAGCATCAATGTATGCCTTCAAATCAAAGTTTCATCCATATGGATACCATAATCCATAGTCAACTATACTTTTCAGATACCTAAAAAATCTCTTAGTTGCAATCAAGTGTGCTTCCATTGGATTCTTCTGAAATCTTGCAACTATACCAACCGCATGGGCAATATCCAATTTGTTGTGAACAAAATAGTGTAATTTCCCAATCATTGACCCATATTCCTTCTCATCAACAGACTTAGATGCATCCTCCTTGGACAACTTACAACCTGTAACCATTGGTGTTCCAACTAGTTTACAATCACTCATGCCAAAAGTCTTCAAAACCTCTTTCACATACTTAGATTGAGTAATGAAAATACCATTCTTCATTTGTTGTATCTGCAAGCCTATGAATTTTTTTATTTTTCCTACTAAAGACATTTCAAACTCATTTCTCATTTCATCTGCAAAACTGCTGCTCATGACATCATTACCTCCAAAAATAATATCATCAACAAATACTTCACTGACCAGTATTTCATCTCCTTCAGAGTTGAGATAAATATTACTATCATCACTGATTCTTGCAAAGCCTATCTTCATCATATGTGTATGAAGCTGTTCATACCATGCTCTAGGTGCTTGCTTCAATCAATAAAAAGCTTTATGCAATCTGCATACCATGTCTTTCTCATATGTAAATGCATAACCATCAGGTTGCTCTATATATACCTCTTCTTCCAATATCCCATTCAAAAATATAGACTAAACATCCATCTGGTATACCTTGAACTTCTTATGGGCTGCAAATGCAAGTAAAGTTCTGACACCTTCCAGTCTTGCTACTGGTACAAAATTTTCACCATAATCTTCTCCTTCTTCTTAAGCATAACCCTTTTAGACTAATCTTGCCTTGTTGCAAACTACAACACCATCTTCATTTAACTTGTTTCTGAATACCCATTTAGTACCTATAACATTCTTGTTTACCAATTGGGGTACCATGATCCAAGTGTTGTTCTTCTCAATTTGATCCAATTCCTCCTCCATAGCTTTAACCCAATAATCATCACCAAATGCCTCCTTAGCACTTTTAGGCTCAATGGTGGAGATCATGCAAGAGTTCTCTCTTATTTTCCTTCTAGTTAGTACTCTAGCATCCTTATCCCCAATAATCTACTCAGGACTGTGGTTCAGTCTCACATACCTAGGAATAACATGATCATTCTCTTCAAGTTCAACTTCTTCATTATTATCTTCTTCTGAATTTATTTATTCCGGTTGAACAAATATATTAGGATTTGCTTTACCAGTTTCTGATTTAACAGGTTCAAGTTCCAAAAGAAAAATGCAAGGATCTTCATCCTTTTTCTCTAAATTAGTTCCTTCTAAGACTTCAGGACATTCATGTACATGAACATCAGCTCTTTCAACAATTCTTTGTGTCTGGTTGTTGAAGCATTTATAGGCCTTACTCTTGGTGGAATAGCCAAGAAATATGCCTTCATCACTCTTAGCTTCAAACTTGCTTATGTAGTCACCTCTTTTAATAAAACACTTGCTACCAAATATTTTAAAATAACTAACATCAAGTGATCTCCCATACCAATATTCATAAGGGGTCTTGTCCTTACCTTTTTTCACCAGAACCCGGTTCATTGTGTAGATAGTTGTACTTACAGATTCTTTCCAAAATGTTTTCTCTACACTTCATTGTATCAACATTGTCCTAGCAGCTTCAACCACTGACTGGTTGTTCCTCTCTGCTATACCATTCTACTGTGGTGTCCTTGGTGCAAAAAGTTGTTGCTTGATACCATTCTCATCACAGTACTTAGTGAATTCCTTAGAAGTAAATTCATCGCCTTGATTTGTTCTCAGACATTTTATCTTTTTGCCACTCTCTTTCTCAGCTAAGGACCTAAATGCCTTGAATTTACCAAAAGCTTCATTCTTATCCTTCAAGAATGTGACCCACATCATCCTTGAACAATCATCAGTGAAGATCATGAAATATCGATCACCTTGAATGCTTCTTGTTCTTATTGGTCCACATAGATCTGTATGAACCAAATCTAACAAGTTCTCTATTGAGAAGGACTTGCTCTCGAAATTTGAAGAAGTCATCTTTCCTAATTGACATTCTTTACAAAGAGAATTAACTGGTTTGTCTAGCTGAGGCAGACCTCTTACTGTCTTGGACTTGCTCACTTTAACAATGTTATCAAAGTTTATATGACAAAATCTCATATTCCAAAGATAGCTATCATATATCTTTTCAATCAAATTGTTGCTAACTTTAGGATTAAGATGAAATAGATTACCTCTAGCTTGCTTCCCAGTTGCAATCAATTCACCTTTGTTGTCAAAGATTTTGCACATACCAGTTCTAAACTCTAGTGGGTTTCCTCTATCATTAAGTTGTGTCACACTCAGAAGATTGTGCTTTAGGCCCTCAACCCAATAGGCATCATCAGCACTGCACTTCCCATTAAGAGAAATAACTCCCTTACCTTTAACCATATAGGGTGGGTCATTACCAAATCTGACAACACCACCATCAAATTCCTTCAAGAAAAGAAATTTTGTTTGATCAACGGTCATGTGATGTGAACAACACTATCACTGATCCAATCATTAGAGTTATCCATCCTAGACACTAGTGTATTCTAATCTGATATCTCTTCCTTAATAGCTACAAAAATAATATCTTCACTAGCCTCATCATCAAATTCTTCATCAGTAATACCACTGTCAATAGCAATAAGACAATCTCTCTTGCCTTTGCCCTTATACTTCTTGAATTTGTCTCTCTTGAATTCATTTTCACCATAGGACAATTAGCTTCTATATGACCAATCTTGTTGCAAGCAAAACATTTCAATGGTAGCTTACCTCTGTATTTACTAGTGCCTCTAGGAAGTCATTTTTCCAACAATGCTTCAAGCTCCACTAAATTGTCTTCATCACCAGCATCTCTGTTGGATCTAGATTCATAACTATGGAAAGTGTCTCTACTTTTTCTCACAGATGGGTTAGAGACATAAGCTCTAAATGCAGATTCTGATTTTTGTACACTACCATCATAGCCATTTAATTCAAAAGTAGTAAGTTTGCCAATGATAGAGTCAAGAGTTACCTTGGTTTTGTCAATGGACTTCAACTCCTAAATAGTTGCAACTCGGATATCATAGACCGGTAGCGGGGTTTTTAGTACCTTATTGATCACTGTGGCATCTTTCACTTTCCCTCCTGCACACTTTATTTCACCAACTATCTCTTTTATCCTTTGACCATACCTGCTAGATATTCTCACCTTTAGACATTCTCATGTCATCAAACTTTCCTCTTAGGCTCTCCTCTTTAGCAATCTTAACATGTTCATCACTGCTATTAATCTCTTCAAGTTTTTTTCATACTTCATATGCAGTTTCAAGACCATGAACATCTACATATTCAGCATCAGACAGGGAACTGATAATAGCCTCCAATGCTTGATGATATTCTTGTTTTTCTTTCTTCTGATCATCAGTCAGAGTTCCATCAGGTGAAATATACTTAGTTTCTACATTATCCCAATACTGACTTCCCAGACTCTTAATGTAAATCTTCATTATGTTGCTCCATATCCTATAGTTATCTTTGTTGAACTTCGGACCTTCCTTCTTCATCATGATCTACAAGATCTTTTCCTCAAGCTGTTAGGCTTTTAGGTTAAAGAGGGCCTGAGATGTTCTGATACCAATTGATTGTATGATGAAAGAATAAGTATCCGGTAGAATATTGAGAGGGGGGGGTGAATCAGTATACTAAAAAATTGATACAAACTTCCCAATCTCAAATTCAACTCACAAAGTAAACTTTCACTATCAAGATCAATAATCAACATCAATCGGTTAACTGTTATAACAACTTAATAGTAAACAACTTCAATCTTGTAAACATAAAAATGCTTAATCATATCTCAACATATTCAATCTCTCAATGCTTTCAGTTATCATGCATTATCATAATAGTTAAGTAGTCAATCAAATCAACAAATAATATCATAACCACAAAAACATTCACCACTTGACACAAATGTTTATATGTGGAAAACCCAAATAGGTAAAAACCACAGTGAGATGAGACTCATAAGGATAGATATCTGAACTCTTCTGAAGATCACCCTGTTAGGAACCAAGCCTATTAAAGCTTTTACAATAAGTCCTATTAAGAACAGATTCTCTTAGGAATCACCCGGTTAAGGATTTACAAAATGCCTTGATGAAAAAGCAAATACCCTATCAGGAGTAACCTCAGTAGAGGGTTTGAGAATTCTAAGCTAATGAACCACCTTGTTAGAGGATTTAAGAAGTAACCATTCTTGTTATATCTTACCCGGTTAGGGGATTTCAATTCTGTTGTAACTGTTAGAAAACAACAAGTTTTCTTGATCTGTCTGAATAGCACAACATTTGCTTGATCAGATCCTTTTAAGCTTCAATATGCTTCTACACAAACTACATATCCATTCTTCGGTTAGGCAACCACACACTCAATTGGTTTAAGCCAACACTTTGCCAACACTCTTACAAACAACTTCATCGACCTTAAATACAATTCAATTAGGTCGGTAACACAACAAAAACCTAATTCTCTCATAAAGATTACAAACAAGTCAGTTCAATCTTGACCGTTAGAAATCATAACAATGTTTTCACATTTTTCAAGAAAATTCCAACCACCCCATGATCACCACTTCATAGGACTTTATAACTCATCACACGCTATGCATTAGATGTAATCCACTTTGCTCATTCCCTAGACAATCAAACAAACAAACAACGTGCCAAAACAATCTGAACTAATCCTCATTCAATGATCACATATGTTGCCATCATTACCGCTCATCATTAGATCTTAAACCAACAAACTTGATCGGTTAGGGTTTAGAAAAAAACAACTAGTAGGGTTTACCTATTACATTGCATAGAAAAGGTTTAACCTTATACACCGATTTACCGGTTCAACTCACAAACTAACATACTGGTTTACAACATCTTCCACAAATCTCTTCCTACCGGTTACAAGTATCAATAACAACAACAATATCAACAATATCATAAATACCATTACCAGTTCAATTGACACCAATGACAACATAACATATCATTAATGCAATCTTCATGCAAATTCCAACAGATCCAAGGTATATTCATGAGTAAGAAAAACTTTAAGAGAGGGACAAACATAAGTCATTAATGCTTCATCTCTAAGGGGAACATCATTGAAATGAAAAGAGGATATAGTATTTCTAGGAAATATATAACTAATATCCTCCTCTAGTACCAAATGATCCTCATGGGGGAGGTACATTCTAGGTTAAGGATCAACATCATTCTTCAAAGCTTCATCCTTGAGAGTGAGGTCTAGGAAAGAAGTGTCAATAGTGTCTTCTTGAAATAGGATTTCCTCATGGGTGGGGCCGATATTGGAATAAGAACAAGCATTATTTATTAATATTTCATCCTTAAAAGGGAGAGCATTAATAAATTTTTTTTGAAATCGCCCTCTTTCCTCAAAATGTCCCTAGGAGGTTCTTTAGAAGAGGGATGAGGTTCATAATAAGGTTTAAGGAACCATCACGTCTAATGATTATGAAAGTGTATGATGCAGAGGATTGGGTTCAACTCAAAACAACATGTAACATCTCAATACCAATCAGGCATATTTCACAACAATGGTCTTATCGCCTTCATATCAGGTTCAATGACACAAACACCAACTTGATTTGGTAACAACACTCACCTAAATGCAACTCAAATACTAGGCTTCTCACAAGTTATTAGGATACACAAGCCATCCAAAGTAAACAACAACTTCACAACCTCCATCCTATCATCCAATACTCAGGCATCATCAACTACCCCTTGTGTATCACTTACTTGACACCAACCTTCAATTATGAATTCAATCTTCTTGACACCTTGACAACTCCCTAAAAACTTGTAATGGACACTCACATCCTTCATACATCTAGGTTTGAAATTCTTATAAGAGTTCCCAATCATACACCCTTATGACTCTTTGCCCTCCCAACCAACCCAACAAGGGTTCTACTAACCACTGTTCTCTCACTGTTCCTTAGGATAGTCAAAACATTTTAGGAATGTCATACAATTTTGGATTCATACTTCACCCCAATAACCCAAGCACTAGAAAAGAAGATGATTAACATTCCCTCTACCCTTCCTAACTCTAAACTCAACATCAAATGCAACTACAACTTGCAAAAGAAGATGAATCAACACCTTGCCAAACTATGATAGTCATAAACCATTAGGAATTTGAAGTGATTTCTTGATCACCAACACCTTGTAACTATTTTAGATCATGTCCATTCTCTCCCCAACACTTCCAACCATCTCCCACTGACCAAACTTGCACTCAAACATTTCCATACCATCACCTTATTGTTGTTCTCAGACAGAGAACATTGGGACAGTCACATCATCACCCTTGGCATGTGCCAAACCAATGCATGGAACCTTGAAACTAAGTATGCATAAAATACATTATTATATCCCTCCATTCCACTAGGATTTGGTATTGGATCAATGTGGAATGGAGGTGTGATACATTTTATTTTCTCATTGTTTACACTAGGAAGGGTTTCAATAGTTTACACAAAATTTGATGGATCTCCCTCAAAATCAAATGAAACTAAATGAATAAAAGTCTAGAAAAAATAATATTCATCCCTCAAAAATAACCAATGAAATTCAGGAGAGATTGAATGAGTTTCAACAAAGAAAATTAAATTATATCAGACTACTACGTTGGAATTCTTCATGAAAATGCAGAGAACTTACAAATTGTATTGATATTTTTCTCAATACATCACATCACCACCTTCCAATGGTGGATACATGATTTATATATCCTCATACATATTATGGATCAGTTACAACTAAACTTTACAATCTTCACTAAACTTTACAAGGACCCCCTAAACATATCAAAAATAAATTGAAAAAATAATTGAAACTATTTTACCACATTTTAGACATTTTTCCCACCTTTGACCATGGTTGACCAACTCAAGACCTAATTAGCCTAGAAGTTACAAAATAGCACAATGGCTTTACATATTTGATCCAAATAATCATTATAACCTTAGACACACTAGAATAGGATAAATAAACCTTATTACAATATTTTCAACCTTCTTTGAGCATTTTCTATGCTTTGATCACATTTGATCTTCTTAGGACCTTATAGGTCTACATTGAACAAAATGGCTTAAATTCCTTACAACATGGTTTATGATGACTGAAAATGGTCTCTTGGACCTTATACATCATTAACATAACCTTCAAAACAAAAAAAACATTAAAAACATTCATGAGGCCTTTTAGGGCCTAGGTGCTCCTGCACCAGTGTAACAGAGGAAATTTGTTACCTCAAGAATAATGAATCCTAGAGAAAAAATCCACCCTCCAATACCTCACTCAAACTGGCACTAAGGTGAGACAGGGGATAAAACAACAAGTTGAACCAATAACGCACAATTTGGGGCTCTCAGACGTCTCTTCCTAGCCTCTATCCAAAGAATGAGCACACACGTATGAGACACCAACACGACACGCCATCATCCTATATAGACGAGGTACAAAAACCGTTAATAAAGTACTAGATGTATGGATAATGAGATAAAAGCATAGGAAATGATGAAATTTAGCTAGTAAACATAGAATATTAAATAACTAAAACAAAGTAAAAAGGAAAGAGGTAAAAAGGACTCACAATCGGTCCACAATTGAAGCCTCACATAAATAAGATAGCTCTTCCATGATTATGAACCTACGCACAAATGAGAAAGGGGAAATGTTGGGGTTGTGTTTTGGACTCTACCTAAGTCAGACCCCCGTTTTGGTGCTTCCACCTCCACGGATAACCCAAGTAAAACCACAAGGAGATAAAATGATAAAGAAAATGGAAAGACAACACAAGATAGAAAAATGATACCAGTGAGATGAATGGAAAAGAGAATAAGGAAACTCCCCTTTTTGAGATGCTATGAAAATGGCGCTATGAGCTATTTGAAAAGCTACAACAATGGTAGTGTTTATAAGAGAAGCTATGAACGTTGTCCAGAAACTCCAACCTGCAAGAAGGGATCTCTCCAAAATGCCAAAAGATCCTCAAAATATCTTCCAACTAGAGAGATATAGGCCCTGGATGAGAAAACCAATGTCGGTGGTCATACGCACAGGCGTTATGATTCCTTCCAGGCATAGGCATAATGTCCAAATGACCACCTGCAAACTATCAAATTTACAAGATGCTGGTGCATCCTACAAAATTCTATGCACCATGCTAGAGTCCAGAAGGTGATAGATCGACAAAGTTGGTAAAATTCTAGTTTGAAGCTCTAACAAGGAAGTCTCGACGAACAAAAGAAAAAAGGTGGTGACACTTGACCTCCGATGATGTGGAATAAAGTGCCACTTGTCGCATTGAATTGCATAAGGTGCGATTTTTTATATTACATAAATCAATTGAGTGAACACAATATGAATACTTTTTTCAAATGATAACCTATGAAAAATTTGTAAAAGAGATAACAACCTGCATTTTTTTTATTTTTTTACTAATGCATGTACATAAATCATGAATAAATGCATCTGAATATTATACAAAAATTAAAAAAATAAAATATGCAAGCATTAGAAGAGTTAGGTTCGCCAAAATTTAATGGAAAATTTAGGGTTTCACAAGCTAACCCTTGTAAACTGGGAAATGACCTAAATTTCTAAACAAAACATTAAAGGAAGCGAGAACTCAATTTTTCCAATGCAAGAGGACTGAATGTAGATCAAGTTATTTTTACTTTGTCTTATTGAATGCTAGATCTAGGGTGAATGATAAAGAATTGAAAGGAAACAATGAAAACATTGAGCTATAGATGAAATACAGAGACACAGAACTAAGTTTGCACAAACGAATCAGAAAGGCACTTTGGAAACAAGTTTTTTATGAAGGTAGGAAACCCCATGGCAATTTTTCTCTCAGTCCTTGATGCCAAATGTGGATAGATTGGGATATTTTGGAATCAAGATGTCACATAGAATCTATTCCTAGAAGCATGTCAAAATCCTCAGGACTATGGCAATTTTTTCATTCTAGTCCTCTCTTTTTTGCCTCTGCAAAAGTTATATTTGATCGTCATCGTCTCCTATATTGAAATATCTGTATGTGGCTCTTGGATTTTTTGCCTACAAGTTGTACATAAAGAACGAAAATATTAATGATAGGAGTTTTCGTTAGGTCAAATATCATCTTAATTGAGTTAAAATTGTAATGGAAACACTAAATTAAATGTTGAATGATATACCTCATATTTTCTATGATTGATAATGAATGATGATGCATTCTCTTGAGATGTGATCACAAGTGTTGATGCAATAGCATGACTTGACATAAAATGAAAATGGATGACCCAATTAAACACACATGCTTGCATAAAGATTGATGTAGATTTGCTACTCCATGATGAATAATATGGTAGGATGAAATCCTGCCTTGAATACTTGAGAATGCTTGATGATGAATTATGCTAGGAATGCTTAGAGTGTTAGATTTATTAGATGAATATGAATAGAAATAATTCCCTTATATAGGGTTACCAAGGTAATTTATCGATTAGGCTAACTTCCAATAATCAAATTGTGACATCTAGGACTGAAAAAAATAGGGAGGGGAAGTGCACCAACTAATTTAAATTAGGTTTTGTTTAATGAGGACTAGGATGCCCCAAGTACCATGGTCATGTGACTAGAATGTCTTGGGAACAATGGTCCACCAAAAATAGGGAAAACCAATAGGAGATCAGGGTGCACAACCTAAGGCAGAGGTATCGTTCTCTATGTAGATAGATGTCATCAAATTCAAGGTGAAAAGCTAAAAAATAGACCTATGAGAGAGCTTAAGATAGGACACACTAAAGTAGGGCACAAAAAGGTGGTGTAAATTGTGTAGGTTTATAATTCATGATACTACAACAACTATAACATCTAAAGAAGAATACAATAACTATATGAAATAGACTTGGAAGTTCCCATGTCACTCCACCCTAAAAGTGGCTTACTCCCCACAATAAATCTCCCAACTTCTGATAAGAATTTATCATTATTGGTGAATTGATATTAAGCTCATCATTGAAAACTAGGCTCTTTGAGAGTGTTGCCTAGTACTTATTATTATACTACTTTTGGAGCTCCATATAGATTCTTCGAATTCTTGATTTCCTTTCTTTGATTCTCACCAATATCTACCAAAATTGAATTTAGTCCTACTGACATTAGTGTGGTCGATGTCCCTTAACTCTTGAATTTTTCTCTAGGATTTTCCTATGTAATAGATACCTATATTGATACAATGTTGAAAATTACTTTCTTATAATACTTAGTAATTTTCCTCCTCCATACTTGTTACCATTCCCTATTGCCATGTCTCCAAAAGCCACAAAACCTCATCTGATAGAATAAGAAAAAATGATTAAAAGTTGACCCAAGACCTTTAATAATTTCTAATAGGATTTCAAGCATACAATAACTTTTATGAGAAGCCCAAGATCCCAACCCATATAAGAAATGGACCATACCCCTTTAGTGAAAGAACAATCAAAGAAAATATGCTCAGTATTTTCAACCAATCTACAAAATGGAAGTATATTAGCACTAGGATTAGATAGCAGAATTTTTTCAACATCAAAAGCCATTTGAAAAAAGATTTTTTTGGTTCCAATATAATAGACCATACAAGGATAAGGGATTTTGACTACTCAATAGGACTAAAATTCAAATTCTAGCTATCATTGAGGTGACTAGTCTCAATACCAATCTTTGTCATGGAACAATGTATCATTTTAAAAGTGACCTTTTATAACATTGTTCCTTCACGCCATATAGAATTCTTAACCATATCAAACTCAAGAGCATATTTGATAGGGAAGGCCAATATTTTGCAAGCTTCTCTAACCACTAAATATGTCCTCCAATGTGACTATGGAAGACTATATTCAATCTCAAATCAAGCATGATCTCATCTGCATATTATCCATAATATGTTCAAAATTCATAATACCTTTTAGCATACAACACTTTGGGATAACACCCTTGCAATTATAGCAAGGAATATATCCTTGTAAAAAGGATTCTATCAAATATCTATCTAGAATAAAAAATTCTATTTTCATGGGTTATTTTCGCCAATATTTTTTATAGTAGGTAGCTAGGGAGTTCATGATGGTGACATTAGTATTAGGTAGTACATAGTAGTGTTGGGGAACTAGCAACAATCCAGGGATATGGTGGTATTAAAATGAAATAAGTTCAACTAGTTGGATCTTCATTTGTAAAAATAGGTATAACTAGAGCATGTGTCGAATGAACAAGACTGGAACAAAAGAAGTCTTACCACATTGTTAATATATTGAGTTATGTTATGGTCACATTTGATTTCTTTTTCCCAAAAAGAATGTCCAAGAAAAATCTTGTATTAGTTGAGAGGGTGCTATTTTTAATTCTAGTACATTGTGGATTTTATTAGAATTACCTCCTTAAAATTAATTGTTTTTTATATTTCATTTATTAAATAATTTATTCAAGATATTATGCCCAATAATACTAGTTCTATAGTTATTTGAAACTAATTTTAATTTCCTAATTCAAATTTAACAAAATAATATGAATTATTAAAATAGATATAAATTATAAAACACAATTCTACATTAAAATGATTAACAATAATTACTCCTAGAAATTAACTGTATAAAAGAATTATAGTTTAGAATTTTCTATAATAATTAGTTAATTTCATTACAATAATAAGACAAATCTTAATATTATTTAATTTATGAACACATACTTACCTTACAATAAAGAATTTGTCATTTAAGTTGAAGTTGGTCTCCACTATTATAGTAGTGGATTCATAATTAACCAAGTACCTATGTCCACTTTTGCACATGAAATTTCGTGAGTAGGGAAATGTGTCCTAATACATATTTCCCTTGGTTTCAATTCTCGTTAACTGGTTATTATTTAATAGTTTTTCCACCAATTAGAATTATGAATTTTTTCATGTGATATATTTTTTCAATTTTTTAAAAGTGAAGATGCATAATATTTAAGTTTCTAAATTACAGAAATTATTTTTCTTCAATCTAATTGGCTAAAAGTTTTACATCTTATTAGCGGATTTCATAGATCCACTATCTAAATCAATTTTTTTAGGCAAATTTTTAGCTACAATAACATAATCTTTAGTATTTTTTTATTTTTTTTTTCAAATTTATTTTACACAACCAATAAACAAATTATTCAAAATCTATATCTAATTTTTTTAAGTTTAATACTATATAAATATATAAACATATATATAATATTAAAAATATAAATTAACAAAATTATTTTATTTATTCTCGTGCAATTTAACAATATGAAAGTTTGGTAATAAAATAAACATTATTAATAATATAATATTAATATTTATAATAATAAATAAATAAATAACTGTATAATAATAATAAATATATTAAAAATTATAGAATAATATTATAGTATAATTATAATCTATTAATAATATAATAATTAAAAAAGAATAATATAAGAATACTAAAATTTATCTTTATTTTGTATTTAAATTTTGGTAAACATAGTTTCATCAAATTAAATAATAATGTCCAAGATGAAATAGGCATGAACAAGTGCAATTTAGTGCAATGGTGATATGATAAACAAACATAAAAAACATTAAAAATCATTTATCACACATCACTTACTCAAGTAAACTACTCACATTAATTTTTTTGTATATCATTTTATGGTATATAATTTTTTAATTAACATTTTTTTAATTCAAATTGTGATAATTTTAATACCAATGATAGTATTTTTTATTTATTATTCAATATTATTATTTTATTATTAAAAATATTTGTATTCCATTAACTTATATCACTTTCTAATTCTTTGTTATTTTAGTTTATTTTAATTTTATAATTAACAATGTATGGATTCAACAATATAATTGACTTAGTCATAAAAAAATAAAAATTGCAACATCCTTCTTAGTAAAATATTATTATAATAAACTAATTTTTTATTTTTTATATTAAAAATCAAGAGAAAGTCTTTACAAATAAAGAGGACAACCCTCAAAAGGAGCCAGATACAAAGATCTAACTGAAACAACAACAACAACAGAGGCATAACAAAAGTTGTCTTACATCCAAGCAAAAATACAAAAGAGATTACAAGGAATATAAGTGCAACAGTCAGAGGAGAATGTCATTGAGGATATCAACCCAAGCCATCCAACCATGAGGGCCTTCCATCCACACGATCTTTTTATTATCCTGAATCTGAGTGAGCATCTCCAGTTGGTTGAAAGAGGGATCCCTATTATTTTTAATCTCCATGATCAGCTTGTCGAGAGCTTTTTCAAAGGCCGGGAGGTTGTCCATAGTTCTACGCCACTTGTAGCCACCTCTCATCTCATAGACGAACATAGTAGTAGCCCTATTATTGAGAAACCTGATCAATTTACTTCTCTCTACCTCCAAATTAATAAAGACCTACACAAAATTTTTGTAGAAGATGACTGCAAAAAGACTCAATAAGGGCCCTGGGTTGGGCTTGATACTTGTCTTCATTCCTAACCTTCCAGATAATCCATAAAATAGAAGCACAAAGAATAGACCATAAAATATTAGCATATTTCTTTAAACCTTGAATATATACAGTGATAATATCAAATATATTAACATGAAAAAGAATGCGGATACCAAACATAAGCTAGATTTCCTTAGCAATAGAATAGTCGAAGAATATGTGTCTGCTGGTATCAGGTAATTTACAGATGGTACAAAGCTCAAGGGCAGTAGTATCTTTCCTAAGGGGAAGTCTTTCCAAGATCATAAGCCATCTAAAGTAGTTGATATTGGGGGCGATAGGAGATTTCCAACTTCTGAGAAAAATCTTTTGCCAAGCAGCTTCACTAAGGTCCATATACCAAAGGAGGTTAACACGTCTAATAACAGAGTCATCATAGGCAAGCACATGATAGATATTCTGGGCTTTAATTTTAGTTAAAAGAGTGCCATCAATCCACTTAAAAGAAAGAAAACTATGGGAGTCAATGTCACAATACTTAGGCAGGCCAAGATCCAGACAAGCAACCTTAATCATGTTGTAGGTTCTTTTTTGAGTGGGAGGTAAATTGTAATTACTGCTAAGTTCTCCTAGGAGATGAGGTTGTCATGCTCAAGAAGGTCAATCAAGCGGGTTATACCTTTTCTGGCCCAGGATTTGTCAGAGCAACCTTGGGTGAGGGCAAGAGGTTTAGAAGAGTGGAAAATGTTCCACCAAATGGATCTTTCCCTATGAACAAAATCATTATTGTTGACACTAGTATTGACCAAGAATTTCCTAACATGCTCCCACACTTTCCATAAGGAATTGAACACACAAATACCTTGAACGGACACAAGGAAGCTCTTAGCCACAAGATCAGCAAAGGGAAGGTTCTTCCAAGGCTTAGCAAACTTCAGCACACCTCTCTCAATATTACTTCTGATCAGGACCTTCCAAGGTTCCTGACCATCAAGGGCATGAAAAATCCATTTGGCAGCAAGGGCGATTCTCTAGATTTTGAGGTCTTTGAGACCAAGGCCCCCAAGTTTCTTATCAATGCTACACCATTTCCACTTTACAACATTCATTTTCTTATTCCCTTTGCCATCAGACCATAAGAACCTTCTGATGGCTTTTTGGATCTAAAGGATCTGATATTTACAAAAAATCCAGGCAGAGGAGTAATAAACACTATAGGAGGAAAGGATCTTATGGCAGACTTGGACCCTGCAAGCAAGAGAGAGGTATCTATTGTTCCATTTATTAAGTTTCTTGTCAATTTTCTATCTAATACACAACCACATGTCCTTGAGGGAGGGGGAGATGGAAAAAGGCAAGCCAAGGTATCTAACAATTTTTTCAGGGCCCCCTGATAGGAAGCCATAATGTTCCAGCCAGTCTGAAGGGCAGTCCCTCCATCCAACAAAGGTAGATATAGATTGAGAGATCCGGGCACCAGAGATTTCCCCAAAGATCTTAAGTTTAAGATTAAGATTCTCAAGGTTTTGACTAGTAAGCTCAAGGAACAGGGCCGTATCATCGGCAAACTAGATATTAAGAAGGTCATTATCATCAAGGAGCCTAATCCCATTAACTCTAGGGGAGTGGGAACTATCCCTAAGGAGATAATAAAGAGCATCAGAGGCGATGACAAAGAGAGCAGGAGCTAAGGGACAACCCTATCTGATAGAGCAGGACAAACTTATGGGAGAGGAGAGGGAGCCATTGACCTCAATTTGAGCTAAAGCATCCTTAAGAAGAACCTTAATATAACTACAGAATTCTCTAGGGAACCCAAAAGCTTCAAGCATCATGATGATAAAGTCCCATTCGACTCTATCATAAGCTTTCTCAAAGTCAAGAAGAAACATGGCGGAGTTCTGACCTGATACCTTAGACCATTCCATAGCTTCCCAACTAGTGATGAGGTTCTCAAGGATGTATCTACCCTTTATAAAGCCATTTTGGGTGGGGCAAATGAACTTGGGAAAGAATTTTTCAAGACGAATGGCCAAAATTTTAGCCAAAATTTTATGGGAAACATTGAGTAAGGTAATGGGCCTCCAGTTCTTTATAAGAGCTTTATCACCCTCTTTGGGGATAAGCTTAATAAAGCCCTTATTACTATTATCTCCAAGGGTGCCACAATCTATAGCTTCCAAATAAAGATCATGTAGATCCTTACTAATCTAGTCTATGTTAGCTTTATAGAACTCAACCAGAAGCCCATTAGGACCAGGGGTTTTATCATTACTAAGGGAGGTGATGGCCTTTTGAGCTTCCTTAGGCTCAATTTTCTGCCTCAGAAGGAGGGAATCCTCTACAGAAATTCTGCAAGGGATAATGGAGCTACATTTAGTCCTCATGTTTTTAGCAGTCTCAGAGTCTTCTGAGGTAACAAGTTTTGATAAAATAAGGCAAAGGCATCCTTAATATTTTCAAGATCAAATATTTCCTTATTATCAACATAAATTATATCAATTCTCTCTTTGGTCTATTTATACTTAAGCAAGTTAAAGAAAATTTTTGAGCCCCTATCTCCAAATTGGAGCCACTGGTTGCGAGCTCTAATCATAGCTCCTTTGATTTTGACATTTTGGTGTTTTCTAAGAGCATCACGGGCCTTAGCAACATGGGAAGCAAGAACCGGGTTATTGGGGGAATGGTGGATATCCAAGTCAATGCTATGCAGGTTATGAGTAAGAGTTTTTTCCACAAATCTAAAATCCTTGGCCTTCTTTTGGCCCACAGTCTGAAGGAGTTTTTGCCAAGAGGAGACATTGACGTTCCATCGGGTTAAATGGAAGGGAAGATTCTTATTTTTTTTATTAATCAAACTAATAAGGTTAATGGCCACAAGGAGATCAACATCTTTAAGCAGATTAGTGTTGAGAATAAACTTCTGACCCCTAGCAACATTGGAAGTCAGAGGGTTAATAGTAGTGATATGAGTAATAATGGGGTGATGATCAGACAGAGGTAGGGGCCAAACAACAACAGATTTGCCCTGATCATCTGGAATAAAGGAAAAGTGATTCTTATTAGCATAGAAGCGGTCAAGCCTGCTATATATTATGTTAATGCCTTGTTGGTAATTGCACTAGGTGTACCATAGGCCCTTGTGATCATTTTTATTACTAGCAAGAGGGTCAAACAAATTCATCTGGAGTTTCATCTTATCCCAATAAACCTTCTCAGAGGGTTTCCAATCAAAGTGAACCCCACCAGATTTATCATCCTGATTCTCAATCATGTTAAAGTCCCCACCAAGGATCCAGGGGATGTTAGGTAGGGAGGTAAGCCAATTCCAAAGGGTGATTCTATCTTTATAATCATTGGTAGCATAGATGGAGAAAATCCCAATATTGGAGCCATTAATATTGAGAGTATCCCAAACCGCTCTGTTGTAGGGGGAAGTGCCTTGATTAGTAATGTGGTTTGTTCATTTAGGATTGATAAGAAGCCCAACACCCCCTTTCCCTCTGAGGTGATTAGAGCAAATTTTAATGGAATCATTCCAAATGAAATTAAGGTTCACTTCAAGGGTGAAATTGATAGCTTTGAGCTCTTGCAACATTAATAAATCAATATCTTTGTGAGAATCCAAGAACCTCCTGACAATTTGCTTCCTGTCTAGTGATTCTAGACCTCTAATATTCCATGAAATGCACTTCACAAGAAACAAAAAAAAGGGGGGTGATTAGGAACTCTTAGCAGTCTGGAGATTGCTATCACCGAGGGGCAAGTCCTTCTAACTTCCATTTTTCTTCTTGCACATTTTGTTTTTAGAACCCAGGGGGCACCCTCCCCTATTCATTTTAGTACAAGCATCAGGGATCATCACCCGAGTCTTCCTCAATATGAGAAGAATCACCATCATGAGGAGTCAAGATGGCTCCAACAATCTCCATCCTAGGCACTTGTGTGGAGGGAGCATTGAGAGGAATGAAGGCATTATTTCTAATCGGCAATAATGATTTCAATCATCGCATCATCTTCAATATCTCTAAAAACCTTATCTAGGAAACTCCTGGTAGATCCAATAGTGGTTATTATGCAGGGGGTGGGACCAGTGAGTTTAGGATCAACAACCAGTCTCGAGCTATTTGGGGTCCTCACTGGGCCAGCTCCAACATAGGAATCACAACTGGACTTATTAGGAGTTTTGAAGTTTTTAATAATGGATTTGACCAAGGAGTTCCCCATCGAGGAGACATCTTTAATAGCATCATGCTTAGGATTCACGCTCTGAGTGGTGGATCGAATCTTCTCAATAGCTAATTGTTGCACATTTTTCCTTCGACGTTTTTTAGACTTACTAGTAACAATCTGGAAACTTTCCTCATTTTCCATTTGTTGCAAAGCTTCTTCAACCGAAGAGTGGGAGGGGGGGTCTGTCGTAAATTGCCCGAAATTAGGGCAAGAATCAACAAAAGATGCCATATGGGCATCATCCGACTCAGAGGTCACAATGTCCGGAGTAAATTCGAGTTAAGAGCAAAACATAAAGCAGAGGGGGAGAGCAAAGGGAGTTCAAACCACGTGGAGGAGGGAAACCTCCTCCACCACCACACGTTGTGTACAGAGATCCAGCAAAGACACCTACATCAACCACCAAAAATTCGCTCCTTCTCTAATTCCTAATAAACTAATTTAATCATAATTATAATCTTCAATCTAATTAAAATTATAATTTTAAAATTATACACCTTCTAAAATCAATTTAAAACTATACTTGAAACAACCATACATATTCTAAAATCAAAATATTCTTTAAACAAACATATTTATTAAATTAAATTTATTAATATTACTATAATATGACAAGTATTGGCCACTAATGACACTTATTTAAGATGCAATGAATTACTAAGATAAACAACTTCTTACAAGGATGGGGAATAATGCTAGTCACATGGTCATGAAGAGATTTAAAACTACTATGGGGGTAAATAAATACATGAGTTCGGTTATTAGTAATCAGTTTTGTTAAAATGAAAGAAATATAATAGGAATGCGGCAATATTGAAAGCTTTTATGATGTATTGTTGTTACCAAAGTCAACTCAGCCCAAGTACTTTTATTACAGAGCTGCAACGTTCCATTCTTCCATAATACATTAATCACACCGACAAGTTTTAATGCCGTGCATTCAGAAGAAGCCTCAAGAGTCAAGATACAGCTGTTCCTTGACTTCATGGTCGTTGTGATACCATTCATATTTGAAGTCCTTGTGGGAAGCTCGACTTGGGTCCCAATTCCATTAAACTTCATACAATAACTTCTTTATTTCAGCGTCGAAACAAAAAACTTGGAATGGCCCACCTCTGTAAACACTATCAAATGTTTTGTTTCCTTGCAAGTAATTAGCAACTCGTAGGGCAAGTAACAATCACTTTCCCAAGAACATATGATACTCTTCCCTCTTACGCTTTCTATATTCATGATGACCCTTAGCTTTCGGCGAGGTAGATTGCCGATGGTTATCTCCCTTAGCTTTTGGTTGTCACCCCGTCATCCCGTGGGGGTCAAGGTCTTTGAGGGTCACCCCCATGACTTGGATTTCTAAAAGGTATGTGAAGACTTTGCATTGACTTGGAAAAAAAAGGGTGGGGTCATTGTTAGTTTGTTAGCTTTGGACAGTTGTTTGTCCAGATGTGATTAATTAGTAAATAATTGTTTTACTAACTAATTAGTTAGAGTAGGGACAATTATTTGTTAATTAATTGACCACTTTTGGAAGCAACTAGAAACCGATTTTCTTATTGGTTGTTGGGTTGTTTTAATCTCAACCGTTGATTGAGAATCAATCTCGGCCGTTGGTTTATCAACGAGGGTAGTATAAAAGGAGGTCTAGGGGCATTTGGAAAACACATCTTGGAGAGCATTTGCAGTGTTAGCAAATGTGTTTGCAGTAATAGCAAACAATCTTGCAGTGTTAGCAAGAGGTGCAGTGATAGCGTTGGGAGATAGCAGTGGAGGAATATCAGCAGGAGGAATTGGGAGATTGTCGAGGTTCTGCCAGTGAGAGGCAAGGAATTTTGTATCTCTTAATTTGCTGAAGTTTAATATATTTCTCATTTGCAGTATTGGTTTTCCCTTTGGGGTTTTTCCAGGGACAATTTGTCCGAAAATATCGTGTTCACTGTGTTGAGTATTTTATGTGTTTTGTGGAGTTGTAGTTGTGTTATTTTTCAATATTTGTTGAGAAGCAAATAATCTGTATGATATAGGAGATTAATAATCAGTAACTACAATAGAATTTCCACATGGTATCAGAGCTAAGTTGAGGGTAGAAAAGGTTTACCCTAGGAAGAAAAGAAATTAAAGGTTTATAAAACCTAGTTTGACCTCTTTCAAGTTATTTCTTTTATTTCTTTGAGATGGCCGTAATTGGTTTGAGAGATCAGGACAGATTGGATGGTGCCTCGAATTTTGGTGTCTGGAAAGCCAGAATTTCTTTATTGCTGGAAGAAAGTGGTATCAAGGAGTATGTTACTAGTGTTGTAACTATTCCCTCAGATGCAACACAGCTTGCAGCATACAAGAAGGACGATGCCAAGGCGAGGAGGATAATCCTTGATGGTGTCAAGGATCATATTGTTCCACATATCGCAGAGTTAGATACTATGAAGAAGATGTGGGACGCCATTCTGAATCTGTACCAGAATGCTACCACCAACCGAAAGCTGATTCTCAGAGAAAAGTTGAAGAATACCTGGATGAACAAGGGAGAAGACGTCACAAGTTACCTCACCAGGCTTAGACTTGTCAAGGATGAGTTAGCAGCTGTTGGAGATAGTCCCAGTGATGATGAGCTAGTCAGAATAGCCCTAAATGGGTTTACTAAACAATGGGATGTCTTTGTTCAAGTTATCAGTGGACGAGACACCTTACCGAGTTGGGATCGACTTTGGAGTGATTTCACTCAGGAGGAGTTTAGACTTAGTCTTGTCAATGGAGCCAACAACAAGAGTCAGAAAAGTGAGGTGGAATAGGAAAATGTTGCCCTAGCAGGAAAGGGGAAATCAAAGAAGGGGTCTAGCAAAGGATCAAGCTCACAAGGTGAGAAGAAGAAGAAGGACCTATCTAAGGTCAAGTGCTTTGGTTGTCATGAGTTTGGCCACTATGTCAGTGATTGCCCAGAAAGGAAGAAGAATGAAAATAAGGGCAAGAAGCAAATAGCAGCTTCAGCAAGTGCAGATGAGCTCTCTAGTAGATTGGAAGATGAGTTTGCACTCATAGCTTGTATGGTTAGCTCAACCTCACAGAGTGTTTGGTATATAGACAGTGGGGCGTCATTTCATATGACAGGAGTAAGAGGGTACTTCTCCAGTTATAAGGAGGAGAACACCAGTATCCAAATTTCTATGGGAAACTTGTCCAAGCTCAACTCAGTTGGCAAAGGGACTGTTCAGTTTCAGAGGGAGAATGGAAAGGTAATTTCCCTTCATGATGTGTTGCATGTTCCAGGCTTAGGTATGAATTTGGTTTCTATATTTGTCCTTCAGGATAAAGGGTATAATATTCTCTTTAGAGGGATGCATGTTTTGATTAAGCATAAAGATTGGAAATCACCTGTATCTATTGGAGTTAGGAGCGGACGCCTTTATAGGCTGCAGTTTGACACTCCTAAGGCACTCATGAGCAATAGTAATCCTAGAGATCTTGGAGAGCTATGGCATAGGAGGATGGGCCATATACATCATGGAGCACTTGAAATGCTTCGTGAGACAGTGACAGGTGTTCCTGAGGTGAGCACAGAGCATGATGACATATGTAAAGGATGTGTGTTGGGGAAGTTTGCAAAAGAATCTTTTCCAGGGAGTGACACTAGATCCAAGGGTGTTCTTGATTTAGTATATTCAGATATATGTGGACCTATGTCAACGAAATCTCTCAGAGGATATGAGTACTATGTTACTTTTATTGATGATTTCTCCAGGAAGACCTGGATATACTTCTTGAAGACCAAGGATGAGGTTTTCAGTCGCTTCCAAGAGTTCAAGGCTCTTGTGGAGAACTCAACAGGAAAGAAGATTAAGGTTCTTTGGTCAGATAATGGAGGCGAGTACAAAGGGAATGAATTCTAGGAGTTTTGTACCAAGGAAGGAATCAAGAGAGAATGGACTATTCCTTACAATCCGCAGCAGAATGGAGTTGCTGAGAGGAAGAACCGATCTATATCGGAGGCAGCAAGGGCTATGCTACATGACCAGGATATGCCCCACTACTTATGGGCAGAGGCATGTAGTACAACAGTGTACATACAGAATAGGGTTTCACATAAGGTACTAGGTAAGATGACACTAGAAGAGGCTTTCACAGGGAAGAAGCCAGATGTTAGTCACTTCAGGATATTTGGAAGTTTGGCATATTGCCATTTTCCAGGTGATACACGTACCAAGTTAGACCAGACTGCAGAGAGGGGGTACTTTGTGGGGTACAGTGAAACCTCAAAGGCATATCGAATATTCATTCCAGGGACTAGGCGGATTATTGTTCGACGTGATGTCAAGTTCATGGAGGACAAGGCATTTAGAAGGTCCAGAGATTTGCCAGCAAATGATCAGAGTGAACAATCAACTGAAGCTCCAAGAATCACTCAATCAAGTCAAGGGCAGCAAAGCTCAAGTATAGTTACTAGTACTAGCTATGGCTCAGGTGGAGAGTGTTCACAGAGTATAGAGCATCAGGTGCAAGAAGAGATGCCTCAAAAGGACATGGAGGTTGATATTTCATCCTCTATAGTTGGCAGCAGGAATCGTGAGGTTCAACAAAGAGATACTTAGGAGTTAGTGGGAGCTCCTAGGAGGAGTATAAGAGAAAGGAGACAACCAGCCAAGTTCAATGACTATGTGGCATTAGTTAGTCAGTTGGTAGATAGTGAGCCTTCTAGTTATCAGGAGGCTGCACAACATCAAGTGTGGTGAGATGCGATGGTTGAGGAATATACCTCAATAATGCAGAATGATGTGTGGGAGGTAGTGCCTAGACCAACAGATAGGGCAGTGGTTGGATCACGTTGGATCTATAAGATCAAGCATGGTGCATATGGTAGCATCGAGAAATACAAGGCAAGGTTTGTGGCCAAAGGGTTCTCTCAGAAGGAGGGAATAGACTATGAGGAGACATTTGCTCCAGTGGCTAGGTATACTTCTATAGGAGTCGTGATCTCACTTTCAGCGCAGATGGGATGGCAGATCCATCAAATGGATGTCAAGACAGCATTCCTTAATGGAGAATTGAAAGAAGAGGTATACATAGAACAACCATAAGGCTTTGTACGGACTCAAGCAGGCTCCTAGGGCATGGTATGAGCGCATTGATAGTTACTTGCAGGAAATGGGCTTCGTGAAGAGTGAGGCAGATGCTAATCTCTACTACTTGGTAGTTGGGGGTGAGATACTCATTCTTATTCTATATGTGGATGACTTGTTTTTAACAGGTTCATTGGGGCTCATAGAAGAGTGCAAGAGGGACCTTGCAACAGAGTTCGAGATGAAGGATTTGGGAGTTATGCACTACTTTCTAGGTATGGAGGTATGGCAGACAGATGGAGAGATTTTCCTTGGACAAGGGAAATATTGCTTTGAAATCTTGAAGAGATTCAGGATGGAGGATTGCAAAGCCATGTCTACACCCATGATCACAAATTGGAGGAAGGTAGACACATCCAAGGAGAAGGATGTAGATCCCACCTTATACAGGCAGTTGATTGGTTCCCTCATTGGATAGCCGCAAAGCATGTGTTGCGTTATTTGCGAGGTACAATCGAGTATGGGATTAGATATTCTTGAGGTGAAGGAATCAGGTTGATGGGCTATACTGATGCAGATTGGGTAGGTAGTACAACAGACAAGAGAAGCACTTCAGGGTGTTGTTTCAGTTTGGGATCAGGGGTTGTCTCTTGGTTCAGTAGGAAGTAGAAGTCTGTGGCTCTGAGTTCTGCAGAGTTAGAATACATAGCAGCTAGCATGGTGACATGTGAAGCTATATGGCTTCGAAAGTTGCTAGTAGCCTTGTTTGGTCAGAAGGTTGAGACTACAGTGATACATTGCGACAATCAGAGTTGCATCAAGTTGACTGAGAATCCAGTGTTTCATGATAGGTCGAAACATATAGACATCAGGTATCACTTCATCAGGGATTGTGTATAGCGAGGGATTGTTCAGCTACAATTTATACCTATAGATCAGCAGGTAGCAGACATTCTAACAAAGGCATTGGGGAAGGTGAAATTCATCTTCTTCAGAGAGAAGCTGGGTGTCATGCAGAACAGCTTCCTCGCTAAGAGGGAGTGTTAGTTTGTTAGCTTTGGACAGTTGTTTGTCCAGATGTGATTAATTAGTAAATAATTGTTTTACTAACTAATTAGTTAGAGTAGGGACAATTATTTGTTAATTAATTGACCACTTTTGGAAGCAACTAGAAACTGATTTTGTTATTGGTTGTTGGGTTGTTTTAATCTCAACCGTTGATTAAGAATCAATCTCAGCCGTTGGTTTATCAACGAGGGTAGTATAAAAGGAGGTCTAGGGGCATTTGGAAAACACATCTTGGAGAGCATTTGCAGTGTTAGCAAATGTGTTTGTAGTAATAGCAAAAAGTCTTGCAGTGTTAGCAAGAGGCGCAGTGATAGCGTTGGGAGATAGCAGTGGAGGAATATCAGCAGGAGGAATTGGAAGATTGTTGAGGTTCTGCTAGTGAGAGGCAAGGAATTTTGTATCTCTTAATTTGCTGAAGTTTAATATATTTCTCATTTGCAGTACTGGTTTTCCCTTTGGGGTTTTTCCAGGGACAATTTGTTTGAAAATATCGTGTTCACTGTGTTGAGTATTTTATGTGTTTTGTGGAGTTGTAGTTGTGTTATTTTTCAATATTTGTTGAGAAGCAAATAATCTGTATGATATAGGAGATTAATAATCAGTAACTACAATAGAATTTCCACAGTCATGTGGTTTTAAAATAAAAAACCCAACACATTTGACTTCATAAATTTTGAAGATCAATTAAAATGTGAGAAAAATAACATACGAGGCTAATAAAAAAACAGTATGAGACACATACATCATCACTTAAGAGGGCTTTTATCGGGTTAAACAATAAACAAGGAAACATAAAATTACAATATGTCTTATGATAATGAAATACTTTGCACTGGAAGGCCACTTCAAGGTATTTTACTACTACCACCTGCCTTTGCTCAGCCACTTCCATAATAATGACCTCCTTTGTTTACCGTTTTTCTTACTGCTTTCTCTGGAAATTTCTATTAGAGAAGCCCTAGACCCCAAAAATAGGGATAAGCCACCTATCCTGCTTCACCAAGACCTTATTTATAGGCTCTACAATTTCTATCTATCTCTCTACCCACCTAGGAACCTTATGTTGGTTCAACCCTCTATTATGACCTCACACCCTCTCACAGCCTTCTCTCCTGGCTTTGCTATTCCTAGGTTTTTCCAATTCACGCATGATGCCTTTGCGGCCGCCCAATTTCTCTCCTATGTTTCTATCACTGAAATTACCCACTATGTGCCCTCTTCCTCCACTGGTAAAAACAAGTTTCATACTCCCCCCAAGGGCAGAGGGAAACCTCTGGCAAATCGCAAAATAATTGTCATTGATGACAACTCTTCATCGAAAGAAATTGAGGAGGAAAAGCCCTCTCAGGACACGAAACAAAGGAGGAGATCCCGCAAAATCGTGTCTAAGGGATCCTCGAAGAAAAAGTAAAAAACTCAATGTGTCTCTAATTTTGATGAGGAATGTACTGATGACAAGGAGAGGGAAGATCTTAAGGATGTGGACACTTCTGGGCCACCTATGGATGTTGGAAATGCTAAGAGCTGGAAATGGAAGCTATGGACCCTATCAACCTAGTGGACCTCGAGGATGTCATGAAGATGGTGGACCTGGAGGACATAGGATCCCATGTGGTTAGTGCCCCTAATGACGATGTAGCAAAGACGGTTGAGATTACCAAGGAAGACAAAGTGGATCTGGTTGTGAATACTGTGCATAACCATGAGCAGAACAAGGAGGGTATTGTTGTTGAGACTGAAATCCCCCAGGGGATCCCTACCATGGAGCAAATCCAGAGTATTAGCACAGAGGTCACAATGATCCTAAAGCGGATTGAAAGCTTGGAGCCACTTCTGGATGTGAAGACCATCATTGATTAGGTCAAAGAGATGAAACGTCAGATGGAGGTTCGTAATACTTAGATTTTTAGTATTAACAAATTGTGTCTGCAAGTCCTTCACATCTCGGCTCGAACTCTCTCCCTCCTGAGAGAGCACACTACGGAAAATGATGTTGATAAGGAGGATGCCAGGGAACTATATAAGTTCCTCTTTAATGAATGGAATAGGGTCATAGAAATGAAAGGGGCTCACAAATCAGCCCCTCAGGTCTTGTTTTGTCAGTCTTTGGTTGGGTTGGTCTCCCTCATGTTTTGGTGGTTCGAACTCTTAGCTGTTTTTTGGTTTTGAAAGACTTTTAGCTTTTAACTGTGCTGTGTTGTTCTAGTGTTGTAATGGTGGTGTTAATAGTTCATTCTATGTAAAGGGTTAGTGCCCTAGTTCTCACTACTTTCATAATAAAAAAAACATTACAATGCAAAAACCAAGGGTTTAGGGCTATAAACATAGACAAAAAATTTAACATACCATAACTTTCAGAGGGTCAAACCAAGGAAAATTCAAGGCACTTATGTCCTGAAATTTTTTTATAGTCCCAATAGTTTGCCTTGGTCTTCTTTCTTCTCCATTAGGGTTGGTCATTGTCTTTACCTTTCTTTCTTTGACATGTTCCTTGATCTCTCTTATGTTTTTGTTATCACCTTTTGTAGTGGGTGTGTAGGATTTTGGTATTATATTACTCCTATATTGCATCCCATGGTGGTTATCAGGTTGGTTACTTTAACACTCACATCTTTTCATAGGTCTTTTGAGATCTTTTCCGCCTTTCCATTTCCCATCCCCTTGGCCTCTAACCCCTCACATGAGATAGATGCCAAGAAGACAAAAAAAAATTTAGTCATAATCTTATTTTTTAATTCTTTCCTTCTTTTCAATTCAATAATGGATTTAAAAATTAAAACTTATTCCTAGTAAAATCCCCATTAGAACCTAACCAAGGTCCTAGTAATAAAACCAATGTTAACAAGAAATATGAAGGAGACATATTACTAGAGTTTTGTTTCTAAAATATTTTTGTAGTTGTAGTCTTGAAACCTCAAAATTAGTTCTATTGGGCAACAAATAGAGTATTCTACATCTTACATTAGTATTTAATAAAAAAGAAACATCACATGTACCTAAATTGGTCTCAAAATTAGATGTCTTTATATTCATATGACAATATTATTGAGTACATTCTTTATATCTCCTTTATGTCTTATACATCTTATCTCTATCTTATCTATTTGTCTTCTATTCTGGTGAATAAATCTCTTCCCTATACTTATATCTCCGAATAGGAATTCATCCCTTAGATAAGACCCCTAACTAACATCCTATCTTCCAATCTATATGTTTCAAGCCCTTGTTTCTATATTACACCCTTATATCTTTAGACCAATGTTTGTATCTTGTTTTTTGGTCAACAAGACAAGCACTTAGGTTCTCTAAATTTTGCACCGTGGATATATAGTAGATAACTAGGGGGTTCATGATGGTTCTCGATTATTATTAGGGAGCAGATAGTAGTATTGGGGAACTAGCAACAATTCAAGGATATGGTGGTGTTAGAATGAAACAATTCCAACTAGTTGGATCTTCATTTATAAATATAGGTATAACTAGAGCATATGTTGGATAAACAAGATAGATAGATGAGAAGTCTTATCACATTGTTAATATATTGATTTTTGTTGTGGTCACATTGGGCTTCTTTTTTTCAAAAAAAATCTCCAAGATAAATCTTGTGTTAGTTGAGAGAGTTCTATTCAACTTCTAGTGCAATCCTGATTTTATTAGGATTGCTACCTTAATATTTATCAAAAAATTATTTCATTTATTAAATAATTGATTAAAGACATGCGAAAATGATGGTTCTAAAATTATTTAAAATTAATTTTTATTTCCTAATTCAAATATGAGAAGATAATATGAAATATTTTTTATTAAGAAAATATGGGTTTTTGATGTCACCCAAACCCTGGTACAAATTAAGGAGGTTACCAAAGAGATAACTGACAATAGCTTGAGAGAAGCCAAAATAGCAAACTTGTAAAATATAGAGCAAAAAACCAACAAAGAATATTTATAAACAAAAACTACAAATATAGATCAGTTAAAGTAAGAGTTGGGCACCAACATCACCCTAAAAGGAGAGACCAACAAGAAGTGGCTTTTTTTCTCATAAAAAACAATTATCCATGAGGTAACATCATCATGAGTAGAAACGTTAGGCAAAAGGGAAGAGACTCCACTTGAACAAACTTGAGAAGCTCCACCCAATCAAGAGCTGGGAATAAAAACTTCTTATAGTTGAGTTTTTGGGACAATTGAAAAAGGAGGAGAGCTCATGAGTCACTAGGAGTTGGGATAGTGAAAGAGAAGACATCATCCAACGAAATCAAAATAGTCAAGGCAACAAGCAAAGAAGATTGAGTGTATGAGAAACCCAAAAGAAGAGGAGAGCATCCCAGGATACCAGGAGTTGGGACAATGGAAGAAGAGAAAACCTCCTAGGAAGTCTAACTAGCCAAATAAATAGGGGAAGGTTGCATCAACTTAGGAAAATCATTTGAACCATCATCCAAAGTGTCAAGAAAGATCATGGGATGGCTTAGAAGAGCATTCTTCCACCAAGTAGAGGAAGACCTTAAACGAGACCCATAAGAGCAAGTAGAGGCCAAATTTCTTGTAGCAAGAAGCTATCTACAATGAAAAAGAATGCCTTCAAAGTCAATCATTTGATTCCAAGAATGCTCATTCACTTGCAAAATAATCTCACCTATAATGCCCTTGAAGTGGAAAGAAATAGATATAAATTTATAAAAAATACTAAATTAAAATGATTAACAATAATTAGTATTAGAGAAATTAACTATAGTAAAAAAATCAAACTTTGAAATTTTTTGCATAATAATTAATCTATTTCTTTAAATTACAAGATAAATTTTAATATAATTTAATTTATGAACACAAGCTTACCTTACAATAAAGAATTTGCCATTTAAGTTGATGTTTGTCTCCAATATTATGAACACAAGATGCATAATCAAGCGAAGTACCTATGTCAAATTTGGCATATGAAATTCCCTTAGTAGGAATTTAATGTGCCATGAGTACACATAAGCATTATGTTGATCTTGATATTGTAAGAAAATTAACAAGTGCATAAATTATAGAGAAGAACAATAGCAGATAACTCTCAGATTTACATGGAAAAACTTGGTAAAAATATACTAGTAAAAAACCACAAGCAAAATATCTTTCGTTTTGATTTTCAGGAATTACAAAGTTACAACAATCTTAAAAAACTATACATCAAAACATGACTTCGAGCTGTACAAAACAAACGAGTTGCAGAGTCTTAATTGAAGACAAATATGACTTGCACAACTACATGTAAAACACATGTCGAATTTATTATTTATAGTAAGTCTCCTAACAAAACTTTCTATTTATAGTATGTCTCCTAACATGATGACTTAACCACTACTAGATGGGAATCCAAGATGACTCAACCACTGCTACATGAGAATTCAAGATGACTTAACCACTGCTACATGAGAACCCAATTTGAACTTCACATTCCAACAAATATGTATTTCCCCCACTTTCTTATGTAGGTGTATCCATTTGTAAGATACACTGAATTACTATGATAAACTTCTTATAGGGATGGCGATTAATGTTAGCCATATGGTTTATGAAGAGACTTAAAACTACCATGAAGCTGAATAAATACATGAACTCGTTTTACAGTAATCAGTTTTGTTAAATAAAAGAAGTATAATAGTGTTCATGAAGTTGAAAACTAATGGAATGCGGCAATATTGAAAGCTTTTATGATGTATTGTTGGTACCAAGGTCAACTCAGCGGAAGTACTTTTATTACATATCTGCAACGTACTCTCCATTCCACCATGATACATTAATCACACCGACGAGTTTTAATGCTGTGCATTCAGAAGAAGCCTCAAGAGTCAAGATACAGCTGTTCCTTGACGTCATCGTAGTTGTGATACCATTCATATTTGAAGTCCTTGTGGGAAGCTTGACTTGGGGTCCCAATTCCATTAAACTTCATACGACAACTTCTTCATTTCAGCGTCGAAACAAAAACTTGTAATGGCCCGCCTCTGTAAACACTGTCAAATGTTTTGTTTCCTTGCAAGTAATTAGCAAAGCGTAGGGCAGGTAACGATCACTTTCCCAACATCTGTTCCGCTTCTCTCTCACGCTCTCAATATTCAAGGTGATCTCTTACCAAGCTGATATCTTTTTTGATTTCCTCGACTTTCTTTATATCTCCTCCCTACCAAACCTGCATCCATCTTCATCGCAATAGTATGTACAGTATAGAACACATAAATGTGACAAGATTTGCCACTAAACTAGTTCAGAATCGTACTCATGGTTTTGACATTAGATTTTTAAAACAAAATTAAAATATGAGGTCAACTAGTTCAGAATCGTACTCATGGTTTTGAACTGTTAGGTTTTTCGTTTTATCACTTCAGTGCTCTTGGCATCCTTGTGTCATTATTTTTTTCTATAGTAAGAGATCTTCACATTTTATGTAAGCTCCATTAGTTCTATCATCTTTGGGCAATATTTTCGTTTTACCTTTTTATGTGAGAACTAATTCGAATATCCTACAGTTGCTTTTCAGGCTTCAATCTTGGATCTACAAGAAAATGGAAGCAGCTATCCAGCCAACTATTTAGTAAGTTATATAAGAGAAAAAAGACGTATCAGAAGACGTGTCTCTTATATAAAGCTGGTTGAATAGCCAATTCTTTAGAAAATAGCTCTAAAATAGTCATATAAGTTATCTTTGAATGTAGCCAATTCTTTAGAAAATAGCTCTAAAATAGTCATATAAGTTATCTTTGAATGTAGTTCATGAGGTAATGCTATCATTCTTGATGTTGTTTTACCAATTCATGATTTTGAAAATGAATGTTAGACTCTTGTTGTCTATTTCATGAGTTGTATTCCCTTTGAAAGCACACTACATATCTGGTTCAATTTTATGTAGTTATTGCATGGAGTCCATGTAGAGGCTATCAAAAAGCTTATCAAGGGTTTCTTCATTTTCAATGTTAGTGAGATTAGGTTTGCAAAGGGGGTGATCCCATAATACTGGGTTACACTTTTTGACCAAACTTGATATTGAAATCAACATTTTGCAACTAAACCATTAAGAATTTGAATATGAAGTAAACTACCAATTTGTGAGGGTGATTGAAGGGAAGAAATAATGAAAAAGAGTTGGGGTAAAGTTAGAGGGGGAGATAGTTGTGATAGAGAGAAAGTAATTAGAGAAGAGATAGTTAGAGAGAGAGAGTTGGGGGTAATTAGGAGGTAGGAGGAGAGGGGGGGAGGGGAAAGTATCAACAAGGGGAGAGAGTGAGAGATGTGAAGAGAGGTTCAAAGAGAGAAGTATAGAGAGAAAGTAGTTAGGGGGAGGGGGAGAGGAGGGGAGAGGGAAGCATCAACAAAGGGAGAGAGAGAAGGGGGGGGGGGGGGAGTATCAACAAAGGAAGAGAGGGGAGATATAGGGAGAGAGACCCCTAATTACTCTCTCTCTTTATCTCTTTGTTGATACTTCCATATCCACCACCCCCTCCCCCTAATTACCCTCTTTGTGTCTCTCTCTTCACCTATCTCCACACCTCTCCTTCTCTCCTTTCAGTGATACTTACCCCTCTCCCTCTCTTCTTATCCACTAATTACACCCCTCTTTCTTGCATTATTTATTCCCCTCAATTACCCTCTTTCTTGCATTATTTCTCCCCCTTAATTACCCTCTCTCTCTCTCTCACCCCTCCTCCTATGCCTTTATAGGCTATTTACAAATTAGGATTTTAATTAACAGTGGTAGAATATAAAATATTAAGTTGAATGGATAACATACCTATCTATCGAATAATTTTAGACTAAATTTTTTTATCTATTCATGAATAAATATTGTTTCAAGATAGACTAAAAAAATATTAGATTTTAAGGCCAATAGATAGATTTTGTTATATAGAATCCAAATACCAATTTCTTCCCTCTTGTGAATTATTTGATAAATACTAGATGTGGTTGTGTAATTAGCTAGATTGGTCAAGTCCCTTGGAAAATAACAACTTCAAAATATTATGTTTTGGATTTGATTATAGAGCAATTCAATGATACCTATTATTCAGATAGTATCCCCTTTAGTTATTTTCAACCACCTATAAAAAAAATGAAACTACCATATTCTTCATGATAAAGCCTTTAAATTTGAGAAGGTGATAAATTAAGTTTGAAATTATTATTTGTAAATTGGTATTAAGTGATTTTTGTCATTTCAAATTTCATTATAAATGTATGGGCCATAATCAAGTGTACTCCTATTTAAGGGGGTGGTGGTTTAAATAAATATAAGAAAGAAAGTAGAGAAAAACGTGGTATTTACCTCTAAGAGAAATACTCAAGATAAACTTTAATAATGCTTGTTTTAGCATTCTAGGTGCTTTTGGAAACAACTACAACACCAAAAATCAGAATGAGAAGCCAATAAGTAATATTTTGAAAATGTACTTCTAAGCATGAATAATGAAACCCAATTCCAAGCCCCTTTGATTGGTATACAACTTTATCAATGTAAGGAAATTAGAGAAAGAGGTATAGAAAGGATTAATTAATTAGAATTAATTTTATTATGAAGACAAATATATCTAACTAGAAGCTCAAAAACATCATATCATAAATTTTATTGCTTCTAGACGAAATGGCCATTTACTATATCCATGATTATTGCATAGAAGTGAATTAAATTATATATACATTATCCTACTATACTATATATAAAAGTGAGGAAATAATTATGTATGAAGAAACTATTTTTTCAGAAAAAATATTTCAATTATTACTTGGAACTTAGTGTCTTGACGGAAAAAGTTTGTATGAAGGCTCTTAAAATGATATGGCAATCATTTATAGAAAATAAATATAGAAACATTAGTATATTTTCTCCACAATCATGGAATATAGAATTTCTATCTTAGTAACATTTTGTTGTGAAAAATATCTCTTTAGAGAAATGGCTTAAAAACTTGTAGGTCATAATGTTTTAAAATTGTAATTTGATTTGTTGAAAATAAAAAATTTAAAAAATTTGAAGATCACAAATAGTGATAAATTTGAGGTACAATTTGTGCATATCAAATAGGGCGTTTAATGAGGATTCAACTACATAGCTTGTGAATCAAGCTAATTGACATATGTTCCACAACTAGTGGTTATTAGTAACTCATATTATATTAGCATGAATGATCTACTTAGCACTAATTGCAAATAAGTGATACTAACAAGAGTGAAGTAACGCAATGAAGTTTTTTTAAATAGGGTATTAAGCTAAAGGAGCTTGATTTTGCAAGAAACTCCATGGCCAAACATGCTTGAGTTGAAATAGTAATGGTAAGGGTGACATCCAAGAAAACCTCAATAATTTATCTATTGGAGCATTATCTAGATATAATAATTGCTATGTGCACCATTCATAATTTTAAGAGATAGGTGATATGACTCATGTGAACCACCACTCTTAACAACAAGAGTCAATAATTTTGACTCCAAACTACAAAATTGAAAAAAAAATAAAAAAAATAACACAATCAAAAATAATTTTTGTCTTATTTTTGCACGACATTTGACTTTTGCAAACTTCTCGTTAGGTTTAATGTCTTTCCATCTGTTCATTCGATATTTAAAAAGTTCGCAGTGCATCAACGAACGGGAGATTAATAGACTGCCTTGAAACTACAGAAGAATTGAAGGAATGCAAAAAAATTTACAGAAAATTGAAAATCATATGATAGAAGGAATTCCCTATTTGCAATTTGTCTAGTGTCAAGTAGACGGGGAGTCTGAGGCACATTCAGCTGGAAGGCCCTGTGGAAACCTCTTAACATCCGAACAGTAATCATAAATCATGTAATTCGTGCGCACCCATTGAAGCTTCTGCTGCTGGGTGGAATCCAGTCCTTGTTCATTGTACCATGAATTTACAGAGCAATCAGAGGAAGGACTGCACGCCTGTGACCTGAAATTCTGGAATGATGCAACGAATGGGGCTTTGCTCCAGTCGATCTTCACTGCACCGCCTCTTGTTGCCCATTCATCAGCATTCCACAGGCTTGAGTATATTATCATTGACTGATTCTTCGGATATGTTACGCCCAAATTCTCCTTGTTCTTAAAAACTCTCACCGGAGTTCCATCCACAGAAAATCTGCATAATAAGAGAGTGAAACATATTATTATAAGATGTAAATATTGCAGGGCCATACCAAGATGGAAATTAAGCGGTTGAGTTGAACGATAAAATTACTTACACAATTTGTTGGGGATTCCAGAGCACAGAGTAAGTGTGGAAGTCTGCTGTGGGATCAAACCAGAGGTAAAATTGTTGCTCACGATTGCCTTTGCCTTGAGAAAACACATTAGTATGCATAATATAGGGATCTCCAGACAGGTTTCCCAAGAATTCAAAGTCTATTTCATCGTGGGTATCCCCTTGAGACGACAGCTGCATAAAATCAATCCCCAAACATTGTTTGTAACAGTCCTATAAACTCATCGTCTCTATACTACTATTCCAACGTCTAATTTGACGATATAAGAGAGAGAGAGAGGGGAAGATTTACATAGTAAGCAGTTACAGTTCCTGCCGAGTCACCGGGCACCAATTTGATTTGCATGTCAAGTTTAGCAAACAGATATTCATTCTTGGATTTGAACCCTGAACCTGTTTTGACGCATACAGGAAAACGCCACATAGTAAGCTTAGCAATACTGATCGTAAAAGAGATGAATTAGATATATAAAATTTATGGTACCCACATATACCTGAGGACTGATTGAGAGTAAGCTGCCATTGTTCACCATTGTCAAGTATTTTGGCGTGGTCGTTACCCCAATTGATCTCAAAATCGCTGTAAAAATTTGCAGAGGCATATTGGAAAACTGCTAAATGGGCAAAGAGTAAACAGAAAAATAGCATCGCCATTGACAATATACAGGATTATTGAAGCTGTCAAAGGGGAAATCTTATACGATTTTAATGGAGAAGAAACGAAAGGGCAATGTAGAATACGAGGGAGATTAACGATATATATAGGAAATAGGGATTTGTGAAGTAAAATCCATAATCCTGCGAGAAGTCGCCCGGGTTACGCGGTTTACAGCTGTTTGATTAATATTGTTGTGGACAAAAGGGACGGCAGAGGAGTTTGCGCGTGACAGAGGTGACACAGCTGACGATACAATCAAGCTCTGGTACTAGTAACCACAAATTTCCACCTGCCACCATTTCGTCAACTTGGCAATTTAAAAATTATTTTGAATTATTCTGAGTAGATTTGTTTGTCCTAAAGTTCGTCTAGAAGTGCTGAGGTTAAACGGCCCTTCCAATGTGAAAAGGAAAAAAGGAAATAGATAGGACAGTGACTATTCTCAATATAAATTTGTGTTATCTGGATTTATTATTTTTATTAATTAATTATATTATGTGGTTAGTAATGTTTGTATATTAGTGATTTATATTTATTCTTGTTTTCATAAAATATATTTAAATAAGACATTTAAAGAGATTGTAAAAAGATTTTTATATAATAATGACTGTTATATAAAATAAGATAAGGAAGATTCAAAGAAGTTTCTTATAAATTAACATTTTTTTATTATTCTCGTAATTTTATCAAAAAACATGAATCAATTACAATGATCGATCCTTATCATGCTGAATAAGATGCAAAAGTTGAATATCTTAATATGTCAATAGTAAATCCCAATCAAAAACATTCCATCCTCTGGAACCTCTAAGGTCCATTTATCCAGAGAATCAATGATCATATTTCATTCATGAGAAACACGAACAAAAGAGATATGGCATCGAAGCTTTGAGAAAATTAGTGAATTTGAGCACATTTATTTAGAAATAAATAATATTTAAATTATTTTTAACCAAACATATATTGTGAAACTATGTATTAGGATACTCTCTATATGTGATCATAAATACAAATCTATATAAAAATAAATCGAAAATGATATACCCTCTCTATAAAATATTTCATATATAAAAATAAAAATAAAAATTTAAAAATTAATATAAATTTGTAGTGTGATCAACAACATCTAACATGGTGAATAAATCAATTAAGGAAAACCAGAAGGGCATGCATTTGATATGGTTTGTATATAATAGTTTTGCATAAGTTTAATTTTATGTGTAAAAGTACGAAATTAAAATAATATTGTATAATGATACAAATGATTGTAATAGCTAATTAGATTTTACATGTGAAATTATCAAAAGAGCTTAAGGAATTACAATTAGTTTTGACCTTTTTCAAGTTTTCTAGTCACAATGATTTGAAATATGGAGACAAGGAGATCATGTAACAAAATATGGGGATAGTGAGGGAAAGGTGGGGTAACAATAGTGCAAAATATAATATAGTATTTGAAAAATTAATCATAATTTTTTTTATAAGAAACTCTAGTTGAAATATATATAACATATAAAGAAATTGGAACATAATATAATGATAAAAAACAAACATTGACATCATTTAGGCAAGGCAACTTGCAAGGAGCTTGGTTTCTCTTAGTTTATAATTGTGCACCAAGTAAACCACTAGGTTAAGTTAGATGTTAAAAATATTTTTATTAATTATTATTTTATAAATACATCATCAAAATTTACACCCATTTAAACTATTGAATCATCATTTGTTGTTACCAATTTCTACTATTTTTGTTTATAGTTGTTTCAACTATATAATTATTCTTATTATAAAATTGTCATTCCCTTTTTCTTAGCTATTAAAAATTACATAACATTAAATGTAAATTGCTGTTGATAAATATAATATAGTAGTACAATAGATATTTAAGCTCTTTTCCATTAAAGAACTAATAGATAGTAGAAAAAATGGAATAGAGACATAGAGGTGCACTTGTAGCTGAAAGGATGTAGTTTTTTGTGCCAGACTAATTTGTTGGGTGTCCTTATCCTAAATTTGCACAAATTGAAGGAAATGTCCAAATCTAGAATCAACAGAATCAAAGCTTCTATCACTTAGAAACCTAACTTAAACAAACAGGACTAGGGTGTTAGGCACCACTCTCTCAACTTTTTCTCCTAAATTTGTGATAACAATATTCATCTCTGTAAATATCATCTTCATGTATCTTTGCATTAACATAAGATTATGGATATATCCTTGCACAAGAACAAAGAGAGGGAAAATAGTTGTGGCTATATAGGATATTGCCCTAGTCAATCCCCTGTTTTAGTATTCCTACTTCCACAAATGGCCTAATCGATGTTGAAATAAAGTGTGTTGTTTGAACCTTAAGTGTGTCTATGGTTGAGATGAGTAGTGACATGCATAAACATAAAAATGAAACCCTAATCAAGTGTGTTAGTGTGGAGCTCTGGAAGAATCAATCATAAGGTGGTGTACAAACTAACTCAAGAGTGCATAAATGCATAAAGAACAACAATGTAACAATAACTTTTTCATATAGAGATCAAAACCCAAAAATGTCAGAATAGCATAGAACCATATAAATCCCTTTGTAGTCCCCATTATCTTCCAACATTCCTTGAAGCTTCAATCATCTTGTAACAATCGTGAATGATCAATGTTAAAAATTTAAATTCTAGATAATGCCTTAGATTTGCAAAGTTGAGTACTCAAATTGGTAGAGCTTCACTATCATCTTGAAGTTGTATTTCAAAATGAGAACATATACTAGGTTGTATATGGATAAAATTGCTAATTATTGATAAAAAGATGACACAAAATGATAAAATTAAAAAATCGAGACTAGATTCTATAATGTGAAGGCTAACACTTTAATCTCAAAAAATTTCAAAAAATTCTGGTGGGCCTAAGGAGTTGGCTACTCGAGTAATCTCAAATAAGGAGTTGGTTGCTCAAGTCTTCCCAAAATTTGATCTCTAAAAAGGGGATTGAGGCCACTGATACCATATCTAGTCCTAATTTTGGTAATTGAAGATGACTTAAGTGCGAAATAAATAATAAAAATTAAAAATAGAATAAGACACATCTCCTTGAGTTACGTGGTAAATTCAAGGATAGAAATGATCCTAAAATAATATAGGAGAATGACAACTAAAGAAAGTGCCAAGAAGGCTATAAAATTAGGCTCGCAGAGTACAATTCATGACACTACATTTAACCCCTACTTTAGCAGTCATATGACACAATGTGACTATGTAAGCTAAAGTACAAAATTGTAAATACTCATGAAAAGTGATACTTAAAGGATGTCAAATGAAGCCCTTAGTATACTGACCTACAATACCAAAATATTAGGAAAAGAAACTTACAAACCACTTTGCTATCAAAATCAAAACCATTAAGAATACTTCTAAGATTTTTTAAATTTGAGGGTAGCTATATGCCCCCTATTTTTGCTTGCTTTTATGGAGATAAAAATAGGATATCATGTATACCACATCAAATTGTTAAGAGAGTGATATAAAACTATCTTGGTAAGGTCATTTAGCAAGACAACATCAAGTTGAAAAGTAATTTATAGAAATGAGTGTAGAATCATAATTCCAATGCAACAAACAAAACACAAATTGGAGCTCACAAGCTCAAGTTATGATGAAATGTGTAGAATTAGGGTTTAAAAAAATCTTACCATAAATAGTAGAATTTTTTACTTTTCTAATATTCATTTATCTTATTTACTTTTTCAATATTATAGAGGGGTCTACATGAGAGATAGAAAATATGTCTTGTAAATGAGAATATCAACCAGCAAGGCTCGAGGCACTAAGGGGACACATTAAAGAGGGCATACAAACTCACAAGGTATGTCACACTGACATTTCTTTGCTTTTGATTTTTGATTTTAGTTTTATTTATAAAAAATGAAACTTTTAAGTACTTTCATACCTTCATTGGATGCCAAAGTCTAATTTGGGCACTTTAGTTACATCTGGGTGCCTTGGTCTTGTTTGTGAGCTTGGTTCCAAATTGTTGTCCATGGAATTTTTCTTGAAACTTGGTAAAATTAATAAGAATTTGTAGATTTGATTGATGAAATATCTTTGATGTTATCACAGGTACCTACAATGATGTGAGATGATGCAAGGGGTCATATATACAAATTACTATGTGTCCAAACATATTCCATAACACTAGAGGTCACAACATTGATCTATATAGGAAAATTTATCCTAGACTAACGCATCTATTAACCAATGATCAATTCCTTTATCCTATATATATTAGATAGGAATGAATCTACCTAGCTACTATTATAGGGGAGGTCAAGTTTTCCTAGATTTTCATTCTTGTTGTTTATTATATGTGATTGGAATTGATTAAATGTGTGTTTGAATGGACTAAGAAAAGAAGAATAAATTGAAAAAGATTGATAGAATATAGAAAGTACAAAACAAAATTGCATCAGAGATGTACATATATATAAATAAGACATATAAAGGAACCTAATTTGAGAACTAGGGCTAAAAGTGTTGGACTATTGTGTTGGTGTCCCTAGTTTGACATGCTATGATTGATAGAAAGGAGAAAAAATATAGTCAAGAGGTCCTATAGGTCTATCTCCCAAAGCCAAAAAGTGTCAGACAAATTTTCTCTAGGGGTTTTCATCTATGCAAAATATGGGAATGCTTATTGCTATCTACTTTTCTCATCTATAACTTCCTTGCAGTCAGATCTAAACTAAGACATATGGAAAATGACGAATAATGGTTTGTACTATATAGAGATTTGCCAAAGTCAAAACCCATTTTGGTGTTTCCACCTTCACAATAGCTATGATTGATGTAAAAGGGAACTTTTAGTAAGGAGGATGGAGACTAAAGAATGATAGAAATGTTGAAATAAAATGATTATACCTTAGGTATGAAACCATATCATGGAGTTTCACATAAAGGTAATAATTTAAAATCTTTATGGAAGTCCTACAATTTTTTTTAAAATATGTCAAGTGGGGAAGGGCCCAACCCGTACACATTAGCACTTAAAAAATCAACCCAAAAACTGGGCTTGGAGAGAAGCCCACCATAACTGAAGAGTTTAGCCAAAATTAAACAAGAAAATATAAATGTATCAGTCCAAAGTAACTAGAGAAGCAACAAAAGGCGGGCACGAAGGCAGGAGAGTAGATTGCAGGGAGACCAAAGGCGGGGAGACTGAAGGAGGAGAGGACAATGATTCAATTTGTATGGGCTTTCTTCCACTTCTCAACGCAGGGGTGTCTGTTGCGTTTGTCCCGTGGGATCGCTGGGCCCAGGGTTTTTCTGTGTGTTTTCTCCTTAGGACAAGGACGGATTGGGGTTTGTTGGGAGAGGTAGGAGCTTCCGTGCCAGGCTTCTGGCAGGTAGGATCTTCTCTGGAGTTGTTATTGTCCCAAATTCAAATGGTTGGAGGGGGTTTCTTTCTGCTGCTTTGTCTGGGGGCTTTCCCGACTACCGTTGGGTTTCTGTTATGTTGGGAGTCTCCAGATTTGCGGCTTGCCCACAACATTGGTTTTGTTTTTTGGCATGGGGACAGCTTTTCTTTGGACCTTTGGTGCCATTGTTTGATGCTCGCCCTTGTTGCTCAAAGTGTTTTTGCTCTTTTATTTGAGGGGTTTTGTAAGAGTTGTTCTTGCCCTAACTGGAAGATTGTCTCATTGGTATATCTAAGGGCTTCTCTTGTTGTTCCAGCTTCTCCTAAACCCTTGCAATGTATTTATGGTGTTTTCCTTCTCTCCTTGCATCTCTCTATTTTCCTAGCTCTATTGGGAGAGTTTTTGCTGAGGATGGGATCTGTTATTTTCTGGTTTTATCTCGTGTTTCCCTCTTCTCTTTGCGGTGAGGGTTTTGTCATTCCTTTTCATCTGGTTTCCTTGGCTTGGATATTTATGCTTCATGTTTAGCATCTTTGGGTTGCTCTATTTTTTCCTATACAAGTGGTCCTATCTTCTATTGAGGGGGAGATGGATGTAGCTAGAGTTGACCCTTCTCCTATTCAGGTGGAGTTAGATGATATCAGATATTCTTGGAAACGATGTTGGGGGTTGATGAAGTCTTTATTCCTATTTGTATGGGTGTTGATGTTGGTTGTTGTGCTGAATACTTCCCTATATCTCCTATTAAGGTGGAGATCCAGATTGGCAAACTGTTTTTAGTGGATTTCAGTCTTAAGGTTGTGGGAGCCTTGACAAAACCCATATTTCTGATTGTGGGAGATCTGCCTATTGAGGTGAAGATTTTGGGTGTTGTGATTGTTGCTAAGAGATGTTGGTGGGAGGCAGATGTTTCCCTGGTTCTTGACTGTACCTGAACAATGGATGGTCTTTTAAATGCTTTCCCTCCATTATCACCTATTGAGGTGGTGATCTTGGAGGTTTTAATGTGCTCTGTTGTTAAACCCACACTCAAGGTTAGGGAGCCTAGAAAAACCCTATGTTGAAGGTTTGGGGAGCCTTTCAAAATCCTTTGGTATCAAATTGTGCCTATATGTATATCAACAAGAGTCTGGTGTTTATGACTTTGGGATCTTTGATCAATCTCAATGTTTAGGTTATGGGTTCCTGGAAAAACCCTTGGTATCTGATGAAGGTTAAGGGAGCCTTGATAAAAGCCTTATTCTTGTGATAGGCCTTGGCCTTCTTCCTTTATAACTAGTTTCTTTGATATCTCATTGTTGCTAGGCTGACTTTGAGTTATTGTTTATCTTTGATGTACCTTTTGGCAGTTGTTTGTTTTGGGTTTCTGATCCTTGTAAAATCCAAGGGTTTCTGGTCCCTTCAAAACCAGTTGTAAGGGGTTTTGGGTCCCCTTAAAACCTGTTTATTCTAGTAGAAAACCTAGAGAAGCAACAAAAAATAGCAACAAGGCACCTAGAGCTAAGAACAACACATGAAACTTTAGGGGCATGAAACAAGATAGCCTAAACTATCAAGAATGTTTTTAAATTCCTCCTCTCATGGGAGAAGTCTACTTTTCTTCTTTGTCTCCATACTTCCACTATTTGTCATAATAGGGCCCTTTCTTTTCTTCTCTCTCTTTATCTTCTTAGCAACTGTCACAACCTACATAACACATTTTTTCATTAGATAACAGTTGATCGTTATTAGGTCCTCAATACCACCCTATAGCTTCCTAATCTAGTTCGTATTTCTTTCACATCCCAAACAATTTTAATTTATTCTAGGTTCTTCACTTTTCTATTGAGGACCCCAAACTTCATAACTATCCTTTGCCAATCATATCATTCCTTGGGTTCCTCTTCAACATCTTCTAAGAATTGGGTATGAAGGTAACCACCCAAGATATAGAGACAAAATGGAAAGCACGTAAACAAGATAGAATAAATGTGTCAAGAATAAACTATATTTGTATCAATGGAGCAAATATTTGAATGAATAAACAATATACATAAGATTGCTTATACAGGCAAAGTAAAAGGAAATGAGAGCACATAATTTAATGGCATGTGGTTGAATAAAATGCAAGGGTAGGTAGGAGTTAGTTAGAACTCAACACCTAACACAAATAACTATGGGTTCTAGGAAAGGGTAAGTCTACCTAAAGTGGAAATTTTCCAACTACTCCAATGCAATTCCCTAAGTAAGCTTAAGTAAAGTGTAATTATATCCTAGGAGATGAATAAAATAAATTAATTACACCAACACCCCCCCTAAGTGCGACTGAGGGGAATTTAGACTTAAGTTAACAATGCAAGATGGGTCCCAGCTATTAGGCCATGTTAGTTACCCATGTACAAATGCAATGCAATCTCTCTCAATGAAGAAAAGGAGAAAACCCCGTGGGAAAAAAAAAAACCCAATAGAAAGATGAAAATACAAAAGAACTCTCAAAGAAGAATGAGAAGGATAAAACCTCGTTTGAGGAAAAAGTCTCCCCCATAAGAGAAAAGAGTGACCAAGTAGCCCCCCTCAATGTAGAGTGTGCACCAATGGTAGATGCTCCAAATTGGATGTAGAAGTTTCTCCAAGAGAATTGAACAATGTTTGTCCTCTTAGGAAGAAAAAAAATAAAGGTGTATGTATGGAGTATCTCCAATCTTGAAAGGAAGATGTAGGAATAAAACTCAAGATGTATAGAGTCTTTAGAAGCTTCTCAAGTGTCCCCATGTTGATGTCAAAAGTTTCCCTCTCCAAAGAAGGTGTACTAGGCCAAACTGCTCAAAAAGACAATCCAGGATCTAGTGAAGATAAATGTAGAACATGGTCCAAAGAGTCAAATGTCTCCTCTAAAAATAAAGATACCTCCTCCAAATGTTGTACATGTGTATCAACAAACACATCAAAATCTAAAGAATGATCATGTAGAGAATGCGCAAGAAGGTCATAGTGCTCCCTCACAATAACTGAAGAAGGATCATCTTCATCAAGGAGAAGATGAATGCCATCAATGATCTCTCCCAAATCTGTAGTGTAGGACTCCACAAACAGACCTACAATGTATGCCAAGTATTCATCCCAAGGAAATATATCTAGAAGACAATGTATATCCTTTTGCATTGAATCACAAGAAGCCAAAATTGGAGCAACACAAGAATCACCAGGAGCAACAGTAGGTGTGATATCAATAGGAGGATATGTAATGCAAGGATCAAGATCTAGATCATAGGTGAGAACACACAAGTTCAAGTAACCAAATTTCTCCTCAATACGAGAATCCACACTAGAAGTGTGATCATCATCTAAAGAAGTAAAGTCATCAATAAGAACAATTTGAAAAGGAGTACAACTGAGATACATTATCAACCACCCCAATAGCAATGATAGCTCTACTCTCCAAGTGTCTAATGATAACTGAATCAGGTGTGAACTCCACAACCTTTCTTAGTGCACCATGGGTGATTTGATATGTGGAAAGAGGATTATTTGTTAAGTGAGGTACACACAACACATAATTGAAGGTTCCATCCCTAATATCAATAGGTCCCTTCCCAATTACATTCATATATTTATGATTGCCCATCAAAAGCAATTGCTTATTGCAATGTTCAAATGAAGAGAACATAGACTATGAAGATGCCATATGATGAGAAGCTCCTGAATCTAGAAGCCATATCCCTAAATTATGACTTGTAGTAGCACAAAGAGCTAGTCCTTTACTTGTCCCAAAAGTGTGACTCTTTTCCTTATCAAATTCTTCTTGTTTGGAAGAAGAAGCTAAAGTAGACATTCTAGAAGGCAAATTGATTCTATTCTTCTAAAGAAGATGCTTCAATTCATCAATATCCTTCTTGTAACAATGGTGTTCATCATGTCCTAAATTCTTGAAATATGCACAAGTAAGTTTCACCTTCTCTGATAATTCCCATTAAGGAGAGGAAGATTGTGCTTTATCCTTCTATGGCTTTGGCTTTTCTTTCTTCTACTTCTTGTTGGAATGTTTCTCATGATTAGCCACCAAATCATGTGACTTAGATGACCTAAGTATACTCATTGTGTTCAACTTTGATTGTTCAAGCATCAACATATTTTTGAATGAATCAAAAGATGGTGTAGTATAGGAACTCCCCATTGTCAATTGATGATTGTGGAAACTAGAAACAAAAGCTACATATTCTGAAGGAAGCTTGTCCAACAAATTGAAGACCAATTGTGCATCCTTCTTATTAATGCCACAATCCTTTAGTTGTGCTCTTAGTTCAATTGCCTTAGTTACATAGTCTTGGATTGTATCAAAATCCTTAGGGTATAAATTTGTGTGATCATTGTCAAGCTTGTAACTCGTAATCTCATCAGCTTCGCCATACAATTGAGCATGTTTTTCCCAAGCATCCTTAATTGTTTTACACTTATCAATATGAAAGACAGGATCAGTTGATACATATTTCCTTAATGTTCCAAGAGCCATAGTACATTTAATGAGCCAATCCAATTTTAAATTAGCATTTAATGGTTTTGAAATCAATGTAACGAGCTAATCCTTTTTTCCATGAGTTTACTCCATGCATTAACTTTCTAAGTTGTATAATTATGTGGAGTTGAAGTGGAAACTTAAAAGAACCCATAATTGAAAGTCAAAAGAGTCCCAAAGAGAGAGCAAGGGAGGCACAATCACACAAGACACCCCGCGAATTTACTCAAGCAAAGAACCTCCTCCGCTCAAAAAAATAATGACGATTTGACACTTTATACTTAGTGTGTGCACAATGGGCACTTGCAAAATAAGGCAAGGTAGACTTTTGATTTTAGCATTTACAACTATCCAAAGTGGGCTATAGCAAACTCAAATGACAAATGCAAAATACAAAACTAAGATCCAAGAATTAGAAGTGCCAAAATAGGCCAAAAATGATCATATGCTGAAAGTAAGTTTTCTATTCACAATCACTACAAATTGATAGCATAAATGTGAAATAGATAAAAATTCATGCGCTTTCAGAAAAAAATGACACCTGAAAAGGCGTCATGACCCAAAAGTTGTAAAAATGAGAACTGGACAACTAAGCTATGAAAAATAGAAATTTCTAGAAATTCTATCCACCAAAATCAAAAACTGACCATAGCACTATGGAGAGCACAAAAAAATATCCTAAATAAAAAATAATTGCACTCAAAAAAGATGTTGGATGACTGAGATATGAGCCTCCAAAATCTGCCTGCAAGATAAAACATGTATTTGAAAAGGGGGTCTAAATTTTTAAAAGACTATTGATGTCAGCAGTCTGGGGGCTTAAATTTGATGCCCATTTGGCCATCACAACAAATTCCCCCTTACACAAATTGTACAAGCGAATGAAGTTATGTCACGTGGCAGTATAAAGATGACATGGATTCTCATACGCTTATGTGGTGCTTGCATGGCAGAAGTGGCAGGTGATGTGGTAGGCTGATTTGTCACTTGGAGTGACGTAGCGAATCTAGTGAATAAAGTATCGCCATGTGGCAGCTTAGGTGTCACTACATGGTAGGATGAGCTGCTTGGTCAGTAGGCTGAATGGACCCTTCCTGTGTAATCAGACGGTTGGATCTTGTCGCATGGAGGTGTGTGGAAGGAATTTTGGCTACCACATGGAGGGTATGTCAACTGGGTGGGTGGGAGAAAATTTGACATGTGGCGGTTGAGACCGAAGCTAGTGCGAAGCCTACGTGGTCAGGGCAAGTTCATCAGCAGGAGAATGTACGCCGGAGAGATAGAGGATTGCTACAATTGAAAAACGAAGCGGTGAGAGACTGGGCAGAGCAGCTGTGCCACTATTGGATATGTGCCGAGGCAATGTTAGTCGAGGCACTCGATGAAAAAACGTCGCCAGGAGATAAGGAGCCATCGATAAAGCCCGATCAATGGCTAAATGAACTTTGTTGACCAAAGACAAGAAATGGGAATGTCGATGCTGCAGGTATAAAGAGCTATCTAGACATTGAACTACCAAACAAGAAGTATATCTCTAACTAAATATGAAAGTCGATCAACAATATGCCAACCGTATAGAATGCTTGTAGCCTAATGAGATGGCCAACCTAGCCACAAGGGCACTTATCCTAAATTTACACAAACTAAAGGAAATATCTAAATCTAGAATCATTACGATCTAAGCTTCTATCACTTGAAAACCTAATTTAAACAAGTAGGACTAGGTGCACGACACCCTCATTTAGGCTTTTTCTCATAAATTTGTGATGACAATATTCATCTCTATAAATCTCATATCCATGTATCTTCACATTATCAGAAGATTATGGATCTATACCTGCATAAGTACAAAGAGAGGGGAAATGGTTGTGGCTATACACAATATTGCCTTAGTCAATCCTTTGTTTTGGTATTCTTACTTCCACAAATAGCCTAATTGACACTAAAATAAAGTGTGTGTTTTGAACATTAAGTGTGCATAAGGTTGTGATGAGTAGTGACATGCATAAACATAAAAAGGATACCCTACTCAAGTGTGTTAGTGTGGATTCTTAGATGAATTAATCAAAAGGTAGTGTACAAGCTAACTCAAAAGTGCATAAAGGCGTAAAGGACGACAATGTAATAGTAACTTTTTGATCTAGAGATCGAAACTCAAAAATATGAGAACAATATAGAACCATAGAAAAGGTACAAGATGATCATAAATTAGTAAACTCTATTATCCTCCAACATTCCTTGAAGCTTCAATTATCTTATAACAATGGTGAATGATCAATGCTGAAAAATTTAGATTTTAGATAATGCTTTAGATTTGCAAAGTTGAGTAATCAATTTGTTAGAGCTTCACTATCATCAAAGTTATATTTCAAAATGAGAAAATATAAAATCTTATATATGGATCACAAGGTTTTGAGAAAAAGATGACAAAAAATGATAAAATACAAAAATAGAAATTAGATTCTATATTGTGAAGGCTTGCACTTTAATCTCAAACTTTTTCACGAAATTTTGGCTGCACTAAGGAGTTGGGTGCCATAGTCTTCCCAAAATTTGGTCTCTAAAAATAGATATAGAAGTCAAGGCCTATGAAAACATATCTGGTCCTAATTTCAGTGATTGAAGATGAACTAAGTATTTAATAAATGACAAAGATTTGAAATAGAATAAGATACATCCCCTTGAGTTGGGTGGTAAATTCAAGGACATAAATGGCCCTAAAATAATCTAGGAGAATGAAAACTAAAGAAATTCCAAGAAGGCTTGTAGCGTCCTAAAATTGCGACACTTGCAATTTCGACCGCATTTGGGTCTTCACGATGGCGATGCAACATTGAACCTGAATGGAGACCCCGAAACCTGTTTATGACATCAAAAACTGCATTTTCAGCACCCTGGCCTAATCCTCCTTGCACCATGTTGTCCCTGGAGGTGGGACCATGGCACCCAGCGCCCTGGTCCCTGGCCCTATTTTGGGCCCGGTCTCTTATGGGGCTTCGAGTCTTTTAGTTTGCAAATTGGAAAATAAGGTTGCTATGTCAGCCCAAGGTCGGAAAAATCAGTCTTTCAACCCTAATTGACAAGTATATAAACTACATTTCCCCTCTCAGAAAGGGTAGATAGGAAAAAAGGCGGAAGTGATACTTAAACATTCAAGCATTCAAGCATTCCTTCAAGCAATTGAGCATTCTAAGTCTCCATTCAAGGCTAAGTGTTGCATTCAAGACAAGGATTCAACCATTGAAGAGGAGATCACATACAACAACATTTACACCTTCGCATGTAAGAATACAAACATTCTTACAACAAGGTATTGGTACTTTATTACATTACAATCATTTACATTTACAACATTTCTCATTTCTTGGTTAATTCCAAAACCGGGGTTTGACCTAAGGGCAAACCCCTAATCCCTAACCCCCCAATCATCCTCTCTTTTCTATGTGTAGGTTGCAGGTATGCGGCTGTAATTGAAGATCTGGAATCCTTGTGTAGAGATGAACAGATCCCCCTTCATTTCGCGGATTTTTCGGAGGACCGTGTGCACGTCAGGTGCCATCGTCCCGTCAAATTTCGCTCAAATTTGCAGGACAGTGCCGTCTCGACATTTTACTACTAATTCCAGGTCCGCAGCTTCATCCTATATTCCTATCTCTGATTATAAGCGAATCTTTCTCACTTTACATGCATTCCTAGCTCAATCCTTCTATCCACATTCTTTACAAAAGAGGGTAGCCTTGCTGTCTTAACCCTTGAAACTCATTTAGAATCCAATCTTGCATTGTGTGGGATTGGATCTTGTGGGTTTCAACCCCTCTTTTGAATGTAAAGTCTCCCCTAAGTGAAAACTGTCAACCCTAGTGACCTCCTTTCTCTCTCCTTGGAGTGGTGTGGGGAACACTTAGGGTTCAATCACGATTTTCCGCTTTACATTTTGGTGAACCTGATGTGAACATCCTTTCTGATTATTCATGGTTAGACCTGAAAATTGGATGCCTTGATTACATTTCCATGTTTGATCTTTTGCAAATTTTAGAGGTTAATTGCATAAAAACCCTAAAATTTTCTTTTTAGTAATTGAGCTTGTGAAATGTCTAATTGTTAATGCTTGTTTCAGATCTACCTTTCTATTACAAATTGTCAATTCATATTTGTGCTTTAATTCTGAAAATTAAGTGGTTAAGTGTCAAAACCCTAATTTTTAAAACCCTCTTGATTCAACCTTTGACCAACAATTTCACTGATCAAAACATCTCCAAATCAGCTGTAACTTTGGATTCCGCAACAAAATCATAATATCTTTCATCCCTGAAAATTTGGAAAAAAGTTGCGAGGACCGTGTGCACCCCGAGCGCCATCGTCCCCGACATTTTTTCTGAAATTTCAAGAGCTAGATCTTACTGTATTTTTCTGCTAAAATTCAGAATCTTGGTTGATTTCATCAATTCTAACACTTTCAAAATTAAAGTCAAAATTGGTCTAGTGATTGCTTGGATTAAGGCTTCTAATCATTCAAAAATTGTTGAAATTGAAATTTTGTGTCAAAATTGTGTTCTTACTGTCCTAAATCTAAAAAGTGTGTTGGCATTCATTCGAAATTTCAGTGCTTTATTCAAATTCTTGCAATTTGTGACTTTTGAAATTAAGTGTTTAATTGCAACAACTCTGATTTCCACTTTCAAAATTGAATTTTGCGTGAAATTGAGTCAACTTTTAAATTTCAAAACTTGCATTGCTCTTAGTATTCCCTCTAAAATCATAAAAATTCAAAATTTCAGTTTCCCTCTCTTTTTCAAAATTCAAAATTTTGCATTTTTCAACAATCTTGGTAGGGTTCAATTTTGAGATTGCAACTTTAATTTGGCCTATCTGCGGATCATAAAATCATTCAATTTTTTCAAATTAGCTTTAAAATCATCATAACTTTCATCCCTGAAAATTTTGAAAAAAGTTGCGAGGACCGTGTGCACTCCGTTCGCTACGGTCCCTGACTTTTTTTTCCGAAAATTCGGGAGATTGTCGTGATTGCATTTAACAGCTTAAATCTAGGATATTGGCTGATTTTATTGAAATTTGCTACCTCTAAATTCAAAATCTTCTCTCCCTCTCTAGTGTATGAGTTTTACAACAATAAGCCCTACTTACACTATTCCCGTTAGACGAAGCCTTAGAATTAAGTCTTTCCAAGGTTTAATTACCGAGGAGATGGAACCTAATTTGAATGGCCTTTTTAACGAGGACACGGGTAATTCCTCTAATCCTCTTAATGATGAAGAAGCTCTCCATGAGGTTTCTATAGAACAACTTTCAAAATTGGATAACCAATTTGATGATTTTCAGCAATGGATGTCTCAAGAGTATCCCGATAGTCAAGCTCTTTCATTAATTGAGGGTCTAAAACATATGGTTCAAAGCGATAAGAATGGAATTGATATTTTGCGTGGTATTGCACACATTGTGGATTCGAATGTGATGCCTATGAAGAGTTGTGCTGAAACTTTAGGTTATACACAACCTCCTACACAAGTTAATCATTCTATTCCTTTAACAACTTCTATTGCTAGTATACCTACTTTTACATCAAACATAATGACTACTTCAATACAAGATATTCCGCCCATGATCACCAGTCATGGGGGCAATCCTTCCTCTTCAATTAACCCTCTTCCTTCATTCAATCTGACTTCTTCATTCATTCCTTCAATGAGTGTCCCTATTACATCTCCACAAATGAACATGACGCAAGGGGGCAATTCATTTAACCATTCCATTCCTCCTTGTATTGTTCCTCCTTTCCAATCATCTCCTATGACTAACTATCATAGTGTCCCGCCACCTTATTCTCAATCAATACCATCTTTCAATAACAATCTAACATGTCTAATATGAACTCTTCGACTGAAGCGACCATTAATAATCTTGCACAAACTGTCTCTTCTTTACAGCAACAAACTGCCTCTATGAATCAATCTAAGTTTAGTGTGCCCACATTTGATGTTGCGAGCCCACTTTCTCTTGACATTGTTCGAGCTATCCCTCCTAAGCATGTTGAAATCCCGCATTTGGAGCTTTATAATGGTAAAGGTGATCCTCTAACACATGTTAAGACTTTTCAAACAATATGTACCGATTTTGCTTATGAACAAAGGTTGCTTGCAAAACTGTTTACTAGAACATTAAGAGATAAAGCCCTACAATGGTATTACTCATTGCCTTCTTATTCTATTACTTCTTTCGAACAACTTGCAAATACTTTTATTCAACAATTTCAAAACAATATAAGTCCTAAAGTTACTTTGATTGATTTAATGCATTGTAAACAAGGTGTTAAAGAAAAAGTGACTGATTTCATTGGTAGATATAAGCATTTGTATGCTCAAATTTATTTTCCAGTACCTGACAATGATATTCAAAGAATCTTTATTTCTAATTTACAAAAAGATATTAGAGACAAACTTCTATTTTCTGAGTTTACTTCTTTCCAACAGTTGTGTGCAACTCTTCACAATTATCAACTGACTGTGAGTCAAATGGAACAAGAAAATCCTATGGCTCTGAGTGATAAGGGTGATAGTAGTCAACAACCATTTGGGAAGTTTAAACCGAACAGAGAGTCCATTAAGTTCAATGAAAACATCATCAACAACAATGTGAATGCAACGTCAGGTGTGCCTCCTATTTCTAAGTTTTTCAAGAAAGAAAGAAAGTTTACTCCTTTGAATGAATCATTGCATAGTATTATGAATAAGTTATTGGAACAAAATGTGCTTACTCTCCCTCCTATAAAGAAAATTGATCCTACAAAGATTAATTCACCCTATTTTGATAACAAATCTTTTTGTCAATTTCATCGTCAACCTGGGCATGATACTGAAAAATGTTTTGCTTTAAAGGGTAAAATTCAAGATTTGATAGATAATAGTACTATCTCTGTTTCAGGAGTGAATGATAAAGGCAACACATCTGTAGCTACTCCTAACCAAAATCTTAAGATTTTTACTGATCCATTACCTTCTCATACCTCTAATGTGATTGAGACTAATGATTCCTCTTTCTCATCTGATGGTCTTGTGTCTATGACTCCGAATGTGATTAACTTTGTAGAGCAGCAAGAAAACCCTAAAGAACCTTCCATCACATTTGATTCTAGTGAAACTATTAGGGCACCTGATGGTCCTTTATACATGGTTGCAAAAGTCAAGAATACACCTTGCCGTGGAGTGCTTATTGATCCTTCTTGCATCGTTAATGTTATTACTGAAGAATTTCTTTTTACTTTGCAATTGAATCAAGTGATCTATGACAAAACAGATGTGGTTGTGAAATTATTTGATGCATTTTCTTCTCCTGCAATTGGTTCTATTACATTACCTATTGAAGTTCATAACAAATCCCTTGATGTGAACTTTGCTATTATTCCTTCATCCGAACAATTTCATGTGAAGCTAGGCTATCCTTGGCTATCTTCCATGAAAGCTATTGCTTCTCCTATTCACAAGTGTTTGAAATTTCCCCATAATGGTGAAGTTGTTACTGTCAATCATAGTCTCTTTAAACCAGTTGAAAGAACTTCTAGCGTTCCTATTGATTATTTTTGGCCTAAACAATTCCAATCTCTTCCACCACGAAGTGATCATCTTTTCAAATCTTATCAAAAGTGGAAAACAGATATGATCCTATCTTTAAGTGAACCTAGAACACCCAAACTTGATATTCCTATCGTTCTTGAGAAGGAAGTTCTTCCTTTGATAGATAAAACTAATGTCTTTCCTCAAGAAGATTCCCAACCCATTCCTATGGATGTGACTATGTCTATGTCTAATAAACTTTCTAAAAGTAGACCTATACCTCCTCGTCATGATTTTCCTAAACCAAATATTCCTCCTTTATATGGAGCAGTTCCTCCTCCTTCCTCTTATGGAGAGAAGAGACCTTCCTCTTCTCCTATTATTCAGCCTAAGAGACCACAACCTAAACACCCAAGTGATAAGGATGAGAACATTCCTCCTCCTCAATCTCCTCAACTTCCTACTAAGACTAGACGAAATCGTTCTGTGCGCGAACGCCAATGAAAGCGTCATCTTAGAGCTCAAGCAGCTGCTTCTCAAACTTTGCAATCCCCCAAAACACCTTCAACAAGCATTATTCCATTTTCTCCAAAATCTCCTAAACATAAGATGCATGATGGTCTTGATCCTATGCGAGTTAAAGATCCTAGTTTTATAAATCTTGATGATGATATAGATGAAAATGTTATTCATGATGAAAATGCTACTCCTCTTTCTTCTAATAGTGAATATGAATATGTTGATGTTGATAACCATTTATCTAACAAATTTTCTAAAGCACTTATCCTAGCTCCTAGACAAGAACAACGTGGCTTGGAACATGAACATAGCCCTTGTTTGGATCTTGTGATAGCTCCATCTGCTGTGTTGAATGTTCCTCCTCTAGCGTGTTCCCTGCCTTCCCAAAATATTGATCAGCAAGATCGGGGGGTGGATGACGTGCTAGACTAGTTTCATTAGCATAACAGATTCTCTCCTCCCCTCTTTTGTTACTTCTTCTATGTGTTACTCTCATTCTTCTATTTGTTGTCCTTAGTGTTGTCTACTTGAGGATGATGCAAAGCATTGAGATCTCTTTTGGTCTCTCTCATGTTGACTCAAAAGACACATGTGTTCCCTTCTTCTAGGTGACCTTCCTTGATTGGGGAATGAAGAACAATTATGCATACATACATATGATATACATGAATTATCATACAGCATACTGACCCCGAGGAAAGTGAAGTCACCTCGTGCTTTGTGTTTTGTGTCTATTATACTTGGGTTTATCTCACACTTGGGGGCTAAATCTTTGTGATAACGTGCTCCTTTCCCTTCTCATTTCTTATGTGTATCACTACCTTAAAGCAATCACCCCCGTTGAGGCGTGTGCGATCGCTTTAATGTAGGGGGGCATACACCCTATCTATCCCTTCAGGATACTTGAAAATTTCTTGGCGAACTTAGCTTTGCCTTGAAAATTTTTGGTATTTTTCTTGCATGACTCATAGTGAGGGAACCTTACTACTGACAGTCATGGTTCTCCCTCATGATCTTCCCTTTTACTTTGTCAATCGAAGTCATAAGATCCTTAGTCCACTAGGGGCTTGGTGTGTCTTGCCTCCTTGACGTGGTGAAAGTCTTTCAATGTTGTTTCCTTGTACTTTACCGGAAGTATGAGCGTACGTTTATACTCCCACTAAAGTGGGGGCTAAATGTAGCGTCCTAAAATTGTGACACTTGCAATTTCGACCGCATTTGGGTCTTCACGATGGCGATGCAACACTGAACCTGAATGGAGACCCCGAAACCTGTTTATGACATCAAAAACTGCATTTTTCAGCACCCTGGCCTGATCCTCCTTGTACCCTACTGTCCCTGGAGGTGGGAACATGGCACCCAGCACCCTGGTCCCTGGCCCTATTTTGGGCCCAGTCTCTTATGGGGCTTCAGGTCTTTTAGTTTGCAAATTGGAAAATAAGGTTGCTATGTCGGCCCAAGGTCGGAAAAATCAGTCTTTCAACCCTAATTGACAAGTATATAAACTACATTTCCCCTCTCAGAAAGGGTAGATGGGAAAAAAGGTGGAAGAGATACTAAAACATTCAAGCATTCCTTCAAGCAATTGAGCATTCTAAGTCTCCATTCAAGGCTAAGTGTTGCATTCAAGACAAGGATTCAACCATTGAAGAGGAGATCACATACAACAACATTTACACCTTCGCATGTAAGAATACAAACATTATTACAACAAGGTATTGGTACTTTATTACATTACAATCATTTACATTTACAGCATTTCTCATTTCTTGGTTAATTCCAAAACCGGGGTTTGACCTAAGGGCAAACCCCTAATCCCTAACCCTCCAATCATCCTCTCTTTTCTGTGTGTAGGTTGCAGGTGTGCGGCTGTAATTGAAGATCTGGAATCCTTGTGCAGAGATGAACAGATCCCCCTTCGTTTCGCGGATTTTTCGGAGGACCGTGTGCACGCCGGGTGCCATCGTCCTGTCAACTTTCGCTCAAATTTGCAGGACATCGCTGTCTCAACATTTTACTACTAATTCCAGGTCTGCAGCTTCATCCTATATTCCTATCTCTGATTATAAGCGAATCTTTCTCACTTTACATGCATTCCTAGCTCAATCCTTCTATCCACATTCTTTACAAAAGAGGGTAGCCTTGCTGTCTTAACCCTTGAAACTCATTTAGAATCCAATCTTGCATTGTGTGGGATTGGATCTTGTGGGTTTCAACCCCTCTTTTGAATGTAAAGTCTCCCCTAAGTGAAAACCGTCAACCCTAGTGACCTCCTTTCTCTCTCCTTGGAGTGGTGGGGGGAACACTTAGGGTTCGATCGCGATTTCTCGCTTTACAAGGCTATAGAACTAGGATAATTATTAAAGAGTACAATTTATGACAGTACATGTAATCCCCACTTTATCATTCATATGGCACTATGTGAATATGCAAGCTAAAGTACAAAAATGTAGGATTTTGCCAAGATCAAGGGCACAATGAAAAGCATAAAAAGAGAGACAATAGAATGATAAGAACAAACTGTATTCTCATCAATATGCAAAATGATCAACTGGATTAACCAATACAATGAATATAGGCCTGCTTATATAGGCAAGGCCATATGGATGTACGAGCACACAATTATGACATGTGGCTCAATGAGAAACAAGGGTAGGTAAGAAATACTAGGGGTAGGTAGGAGAAATAATATAATATTCCACAAGAGGTGGATGACCCACTGAATGTGGAGTGTAACAGCAAAATAAGACCACAAAAGGTGGAATTTCTCCTGCAAGCTCTATCCCTATGTGCACACTTCCCTAAGTGTCTCAAATCCAAACTATGAAGAGATGCATTATCCTAAGTTAACTTAAGTAAAGTGTAATAATATCCATAATGAATATTTATTTACACCAACACCCCCCCTTAAGTGCAACTTAGGGGAATGAAGACTCAAGTCAACAATGCAAGATGGGTCCCAGCTACTAGGCCATGATAGGTACCCATGTACAATATGCAAATGCAAGCAAAACTATGCAATGCAATCTCTCACAAACAGAGAAAGGGAGAAAACCCAGTGGGAAAAATCTCCCCCCCAAAAGAGAGATGAAAGTACAAAAGACTCTCAAAGAAGAAGGATAAAACCTCAAAGAGGAAAAGGTCCCCCCCATAAGAGAGGAAGGAGAAGTCAGCTGACCCCCCCTAATGACACATCCTGCACCCCCAAGAGAGCTCGCAACTACTGGAACTTACTCTCGGTGAAAGGTTTGGTGAATATGTCAGCAACCTGCTCTGCTGTAGGACAATACTACAAATCAATGACCTACTCTTGAATGAGCTCTCGGATATAGTGCATATGAATCTCGATGTGTTTGGTCTGCTCGTGCTGGACCCGGTTCTTCGATATTGCAATAGCACTCTGATTATCACAATGTAGAACTATCGGCCTGGGAGTGGTGAATCCAAACTCTGTGAGAATCTGCTAGAGCCAAATGGTCTCAGTCACTGCGTTAACAGTGCCTCGATACTCAGCCTCAGTCGAAGAGAGAGCAATAGCATGTTGCTTCTTTCTCTGCCAACAAATGGGGCCCAAACCAAGGTGAAAACTGTAACTAGAAGTAGACTTACGATCATCAAGATCACCAGCCCAATCGGAGTTTGTGTAACCAACCAAACAAAGTCCTGTGCTTGCTGCATAGTGAATCCCATAGTGATGTGTACCCTGGATGTAATGAAGGATGCGTTTGGTGGCTTTCCAGTGAAGCTCATGTGGTTCTTACATGAAGCGGGAAACCATGCCAGCTGCAAATGAAATATCAGGGCGTGTATGGGTCAAGTAGATGAGACTACCCACAAGCTGATGATACAAAGTGGCATCAACTAGTGGAGAAGAACACTGAGCCTCAAGCTTGACTCCTGAAAGAAAGGGAGTTGGGGTAGGCTTACAATCAGCCATATGAAAGCGTGCAAGTAGATCAAGAGCATACTTGGGCTACGATAGTGTAATCCCGGAAGGTGACTATGAAATCTCTATCCCGAGAAAGTAGTGCAAAAGACCCAAGTCAGTCATAGCAAATCTCTCATGCAAAGCAGATTTGACTCTGCTAATGATGGATGAAGTACTCCCTGTAATGATCAAGTCATCAACATAGAGCACAAGTATCAAGTGAGAGTCATCCTGTCACAAAATGTAGACATTCGGATCGGAATGACACCTGGTGAACCCTACGGAGAGAAGAAAGGAATCCATCTTGGCGTACCAAGCCCTGGGGGCCTGCTTAAGGCCATAGAGAGATTTCCTTAGTCTGCAAACCAAGGAAGTATCCTGGATGAAACCTTGTGGCTGCTCCATATAAATCTCCTCATCAAGATCACCATGAAGAAAAGCACTCTTCACATCCATCTGATGTACAGCCCAACCATGAGCTACAACAATAGCAAGTGTCAAGCGAATGGAGTTCATCTTGGCTATGGGTGTAAAGGTCTCAGTATAGTCAACACCTGCAACCTGAGAGAAACCTTTCGCAACAAGCTGAGCCTTATACTTATCCACACTACCATTCGTTGCAAACTTGGTCCGATAAATCCACTTACATCCAACCATCTTTCTCCCCTTAGGGAGATGGACTAAATCCCATGTGTTGTTCCTCATCAAGGAACTATACTCTTCCTCCATAGCTTGGTCCCACTCAGGAACCCCTTATGCTTCCCTAAATGTCTGTGGATTGGAAGTGGTAGCAATGAATGCATGTGGTACATCCTGATGCTGTGATCGAGTTCTCTAGGTATTTGAAGGATCCCCAACAAGAGAACCCATGGAATCAAGTGTCTGTCGAGCCCAATGAGGTCTAGGTGGAGGTGGAGAATGAGGCTCCTCAACCGCAAGTGGACCCTGTGGAGGTGTAAGCCTACGAGTCAGAGTTGTAGGAGTCTCATCATCTGAATCACTAACATCACTATCCACAATGGAGGAAGGTGGAGGAGGTAGAGAGGCTAAGCTAGGAGAGCTTTCCTCAAAGTGAACACTCCTCTCAATGAACACCTCATGTGTCTCAGGATCCATCAATCTATATGCCTTAACACCCTCAGGATATCCAACAAATATGCAAGGCTGACTCTGAGGTTCCAATGCCTTGCATTTCTGCGGAGGTATGCGAGCCCATGCTGGACACCCAAAGACTCTGAAATGTCTCACAATCAGTTTCCTACCAACCCAAGCCTCAAAAGGAGTAATACCTTGCAAAGCTTTGTGAGGAACCCGATTCTGGATGTGTGTGGCACAACTGATAGCCTCTGCCCAAAAGGCAGGATCAAGAGAACATGCATGTATCATATAGCTAGCCATTTCTTTGAGAGTTCTATTCTTGTGTTTTGCAACCCCGTTCTGCTATGGAGTGTATGCGACAGAATGCTAAAGATCAATCCCCTCAAATGTACAAAAATCCTCAAGTCTTTTGTTCACATATTCCCTTCCATTATCTGTACGAATAATCTTGACCACTTTCTCGGATTGCTTCTCCACAGGAGTCTTGAAGTCTTGAAATTTGTCAAATACTTCACTCTTATGAAAAAGAAAGTAGACCCAAGTGAAGCGGGAGTAGTCATCAATGAAGGTGAGGACATAGCGGGCCTTACTAAATGAAGGTGCTGGAAATGGACCTGCTACATCGCTGTGAACAAGGTGAAGAACTTCCAAAGCTCTCCAAGCTTTCCCCTTATCAAACTTCTCCTTGGGATGCTTGCCCATGGAACAACCTGAACATACACCCTTTGAAAAATTGATTTGAGGTAGACCTGTGACCATGTCTTTAGTGCTGAGCTGCTGAAGATAGCGGTAGTTTAGGTGACCAAACTGCTCATGCCATAGCTTACTTTCTAAATTTGAATGAGTAAGCAAGGCCCTAAAAGGTGAACTTGGCACAAAGTGGGAGAATGAATAAAGCCTTGAGTTGTCATTGACTTGTCCCACTGCTACCAAGGCATCATCATCAAGTTCCTTTACCACAACTGAATCTAGTGTAAACTCAACCTTTTTCCCATTCCCATAGTGAGTGATTTGGTAGATAGAGAGAAGGTTGGTAGACAAGTTAGGAACATAGAGAACATTCTCAAATGTTCCATCATCCATCTCAATTGAACCATTCCCTTCAACCTCTACTTGTGTATCATCACCTATGTAAATGTGAGGTACCTTAAATGGCTCCAATGAAGAAAATTGCTCCTTTGTAGAACCCATGTGATATGAAGCACCCGAGTCAAGTATCCATTGCTGTGAAGAACCTATTGTAGCCACAAATGCTTGCCCTTTTCCCTTAGAATGTGAGGAAGAGGAAGGAGATGAATCGTTCTTTGTGTAGGCGGATGGCAAGTTGATGTTGTTTTTCTTAAGAAGATTAGTTAACTCATCAACTTGCTTTGTGTGACATCGATGCTCATCATGACCGTACTTCTTGCAATATGCACAAGTTGGTTTATCCTTCTTAGGTGGTGTCCCCTTCTTGGAAGAGGATGAAAAATCGCCTTGTGATGGAGAGGATAATTGTCCTTTTTCCTGGTGTGGCTTAGACTTAGAGTGCTTCTTCTTCTTGTTGGAATCTTTGCCTTGACTTCCTTGATTCCCTTGATTAGCCACCAAAGCCTTGGACTTTGAAGACTTGAGAAGCCCCATGTTCAACAACTTAGATTGTTCCAATATCAACATTTCTGTGAAAGCATAAAATGAAGGCATAACATAGGAACTCCCCACTCTCAAATGATGAGTTTGGAAGCTAGACACAAATGCTACATATTTTGGTGCAAGCTTGTCCAACAAGTTGAATATCAACTAAGCAACCTTTTTGTCAATTCCACAATCCTTAAGCTTTGCTCTTAGCTCATTTGCTTTGGTGACATAATATTGGATTGTATCAAAACTCTTGGGATCCAAGTTGGTGAGCTCATTGTCAATTTTGTAACCTCTGATTTCATCAACTTGACCATATAATTTCTGAAACATATCCCAAGCCTCTTTGATTGTTGTACACTTCTCAATGTGAAAAATGAGGTCATCTGATACATACTTGTGCAAAATTCCAAGAGCCATGCAATTCTTAGTGAGCCACTCTAACTGAGAATTTGGATTAGCCTTAGGATCAGGTGGTGCTGCTATTGTTCCATCTATGTAATGCATGAGACCTTTTTCCATTAATTTACTCCATACTTTAATTTTCCATGATGCATAATTATGTGGAGTTAAAGGTGGAAATTTATGAGGACTCTTTGCAACAAAAATGAAAGAGCACAAAGAGAGGCACAATCACACAAGACACCCCCCCAAATTCACTCAATCAAAGAACCCCCCCAAAGTGATGATTTGGCACTTTATAATTAATGCGTATACAATGGGCCACTTGCAAAAAATGGCAAAGTGGACTTCTGATTACAATTTTACAACTGCCTCAATAAGGCCAAAAGAGACTCAGACTGATAATGCAAGAGATCTAAACTAAGATCCAAGCACATTACAAGTACCTAATAGGCCAAATAAGACCAATATCTGAAAGTACAATTTCCACTCAAAATCTCTGAAATCTGATCATAGATTATGAAAGTAGACGAAAAAAAATGCACTTTCAAAAAAAATGGCACCTGAAAAGGAGGTCGTATGAGCTCAAACAAGGCCTTTGAAGTTGCAGAATTGAGTATTGCACAGGTACAGCTGAGAGAATCCAAAAATTTTGAAAACCCTATGCACCAAAATCATAAAATAACTACACCACTACGAAGATCATGAAATTTTAGCCCATTTCAAAAAAAATTGCACCAAAAAAGGAGCAAAAATGAGCAAGATATGGCCTTTCAAAGTTGGACTGCAAAACTGAAAAGCTCAATGAAGAGGGGGTCAAAAAATTTCAAAAGTCTGCTGATGTGGCACTGACATCAGCAATTTACGAGCTTAAATTTGATGCCCATTTGGCCATCACAAAAATGTCATCTCCCCCCTGCGTGGTGTCCGTACCATACGGACATGTTGACTGTGCAAGCTGATGTGGCGGACGTACCGTACCAAGCAGACGTGGCGTACGGATCTGACGTGGCAGACAGACGTGGCGTACAGATCTGACGTGGCAGAGATTATGTGACCACGGGCCAGTGGCCCCCTACCACGTGGTGGACGTGGGTCGCCGGTTTAAAAATTGCCGGTGGAAGTGTCGCCGAGAGGTGTGGTTGACGGCCGACAGGGTCCCGGCAGCGCTGGAGCTGGGCGGCTCATTTCCCAGCGGCACAGAGGCTGGGCGGTGCGGGAGGTACATGGCAGCGGTAGGACACGGCAGCAGCGGGAGGTGCACGGCGGTGGCAGCGGTACACGCAGGTACGTCCCTACAACCTGCAACCTGCAGGGTACTACGGGGTACGGGGGGGTCTGCGGACCCCCCCAAAAAAAAAAAATTTAATTTATTTTTTTGAATTTTTCCAAATTTTCTCTTTTTTTTTTTTCGAAAAATAATTTTTAAAAAAATTTCGAAATCCATACGATAATAGCCAAAATGGGGAAAAAAAATTTCTCACCAAAATAGGTCGACTTTATAGTCGAAATTCATGGAAACGGCCTCCCGGATTCAACGGTGACGTCCAAATCGCTGTACGATGCCCCCCAAAAATGAAGATCCCCAAATCCAAAAATTGAAGCCTTCCACGATGTCTCCAAAAACCAATCAATGAAGCCCCAATGGCTCTGATACCATGTCGGATTTTGCCAAGATCAAGGGCACAATGAAAAGCATAAAAAGAGAGACAATAGAATGATAAGAACAAACTGTATTCTCATCAATATGCAAAATGATCAACTGGATTAACCAATACAATGATTATAGGCTTGCTTATATAGGCAAGGCCATATGGATGTACGAGCACACAATTATGACATGTGGCTCAATGAAAAACAAGGGTAGGTAAGAAATACTAGGGGTAGGTAGGAGAAATAATATAATATTCCACAAGAGGTGGATGACCCACCGAATGTGGAGTGTAACAGCAAAATAAGACCACAAAAGGTGGAATTTCTCCTACAAGCTCTATCCCTATGTGCACACTTCCCTAAGTGTCTCAAATCCAAACTATGAAGAGATGCATTATCCTAAGTTAACTTAAGTAAAGTGTAATAATATCCATAATGAATATTTATTTACACCAACAAAAAACGTAAATACTCTTGAAAAAGGATACTCAAAAAGATGTCAAATAAAGCCCTTAGTATAGTAACCTACAATACCACAATATTAGGAATTAAATATTGCAAACCACTTTGTTATCAAAATCAAAATCATTAGGAATATTTCTCGATGTTATAAAATTTGAGGGTACATATATGGCCCCTATTTTTTCTTTCTTTTATGGAGGTAGAAATAGGGTATCATGCATACCACATCGAATTGTAAAGACAGTGATGAAAAATTACCTTGGTAAGGTCATTTAGAAAGACATTGTCAAGTTGAAAATCACTCTATAGAAATGAGCATGGAATCAAAATTTAAATGCAAAAAAACAACATATGAACTGGAGCTCACAAGCTCAAGCTATTATGAAATGAATTAAATGTGTAAAATTAGGGTTTAGAAAAATCTTACCATAAATAGTGGAAGTTTTGACTTTTCTAATATTTATTTATCCTATTTATTTTCTTGTTATTATAGAGAGGTCTACATGAGCATGATAGAAAATGTGCCTTGCTGATGAGTGTATCAACCACCTAGGCTCCAAGTACAAAGGGGAGAGATTATAGAGGGCATCCAAACTCATGAGGTATGCCACATTGAATTTTCTTTGGTTTTGATTTTTAATTTTTAGTTATATTTTAAGTGCTTTGTCACCTTCTCTAGATGTCGAAGTCCAAATTGAGTGCTTGAGTTCAATATGGGTGCCTAGGTCTTGTTTGTGTACTTGGGTCCAAACTAGTGTCTATGGGATTTTTCTTGAAACTTGGTGAAATAAATAAGAATTTGTAGATTTGATTGATAAAATCTCTTTGATATTATAACATGTTCCTCTTATGATGTGAGAGCATGAAAGTGGTCATATATACACATAATTCTATGACCAAACATATTCCATAGCACTACAGGTGACAACATTGACCATATAGTAAAAGTGATCCTAGACTAACACATCTATTAACCTAGGATCAATTCCTTTTTATTATATAATATTTGATAGAGATGAAAAGGCTTGACTACTATTATAGGGAAGAGAAGGTTGTCCTAGATTCACCAAATGTGTGGGTGAATGAACTAAGAAAAAGAAGAATATATAGAACAATATTGATAGAATATAGAAATTAAAAAATTAAAATGCAGATCAAAGAGGTAAACATATAGAAATATGACATAAAAAGGAACCTTAATTTGTATACTAGGACAAAAATTGTTGGACTAGTGTGTTGTTGGCTATAGGCTAAGTTGCCTATGATTGATAGAAAGGAGCGAAAATTCCTATAGGTCTATCTCCCAAAAATCTAGCCAAAAAGTGTCAAACACATGTGCTAAGTACCCTACTCCCTACTCTAGAGGTGTTGGCAATATGTGTTGTCATTGATGTCAAACTAATGTCTAACAATATATGTTGTCATTGATTGTTGACAATTGTTGTGTTGTTATTGATGCCAAGTTCTTGTCACTGATGTCAACCTGGACTTTGTGAGTTGTCATTAAGCAATAGAATAAAAGAAATCACCCAAAATTTAGAGTTTTCCAAGTAAGATTTGGAGATGATAGATGAGAGCAATTCCTTGGTTGATGAAGATAAAAACTCAATTAAAATTAAAGATATTTTACTAATGATGTTTTATCAACCAGCATATTCCCCAAGCCAAAGAGATATTATGAGGAGATAAACCTCATGTACAAAGAGTCACCTCCCATGTTGTGAATTTTTTGTATTTTTATCCTAAAATGTCAATATAACTAGTGAATCCTCAATTATATTAGAGAAAGAAAGATCAAGAAGCAATTTTGTATGAGATTTGTGACATATATTACAAAGTGAGTTCTTAGGTGTTCAATTGCCAATTGATAATGGTAGAGAAATTACTTTAGTCAAGTAGAAAAAGAGTGAAAGTAGACAAAAAATTAATTATAAAGAGAGAATAAGAGATCCAAGAGTAGATAATAGATTAGGAGAAAGGATAGCCCCTAGGAATACAAAATGAATAAAGAACACCTATACCTCCTCCAAATATGGATGCACATATGGTTATGCTTCCTATTTTTGGAAATACACCAAGTATGCTAGTGAGCATCTCTTTATCTTGGATTTTTATTGGAGTGGGTTTGGCATTAATGATGACTAGACCTAATTATATGATTTGGTAGAGACCTCAATGGTTATGCACTAAGATGGTGCATTAAAGAACTCCTTAGGCATGATAAAGCATGCAAAGAATTGAGTGACTTATTTTTGATAAATTTCCATTCACCTAATGTATGAATAAAATATGGAAGATGAGAAAAACTAAGGATAAATTAGTAAAATATTATGAACATTTATCTAAAAGCATGCTTAGAAAAGTAGAACAAACTTTGACATAAAAGAAATGAACGGTTTATTTTAGGATTAACCCCTCACATTATAATAAAAGTAGATGAGAAATTTTTCCTCTTCATATAAGGATGAAGTAGAACTGATCACCAAAGTAGAATCTTAGTCAAAGATATGGGAGAATGATTTAGTAGGAAAGAATGAAATTGATAATTTCAAATTGAAGTGGGAGAACATAATGTTGAAGTAAAAAATTCTAATGAAAGGTAAGAAGGTTGAGATTTTTGCACCACCTACAATAAATAAAATTTGGTTTAAAAAGTATGGTTGAGAAGAACATCTAAGGAATAAATGTTTGATAATCAAAATCACTAAGAAGGCTATGAAAAGTAATTGCCGAGCTTTCAATATGATAGCAAAAAAATAATTATTTTCCCTCCCTTTTCACATCACAAAATAAATGTCTTGAATTTTACAAATACCCTATTGCCTTCATGTTCCAAGTCAATCTCTTTAACGCATAGATCTCTTATGTTTGTAAATGTGAATGATTGTCCTCGAGATACTCAGCATAGGCAGGAAGCTCAAACATTCACACAATGATAAATTACAGATGTAATGCGATAAAGGTCACTTTAGTGATTGAAATATGTACAACCCTCATCCACTAAATCTGAATGGCTGCATGCTCATAAGAAAGCTTATAATGTTAGGATACGTTCAGGAGTGCGTCATTAATTCAAATATTGTAAACCATCTCAATTCCATAATATAGCATTCTTTGAGGCATTTTGTTAAACAGTTTAGGAACCTTGTCTATTCTTCAACATTTTCCATACATGTCCATCAGAGCATTTCCAACTGTAATATTTGACAACAATCCCACTTTCATTATCGTTTAATGGATGTCTTAATTGTGTTACAAAGCTCCCATTTTGGCATAGGCGGGGAGAACGCTAGCTTTACAGCTATGAATGTCCATATACTACAGAATTTTCATTGTCAACAAACCCATTTTCTGCATATCCTCCAACCGTAGCATTCCATGGTCAAGCAGTTCATTGCCTCCTCTTCGCTTCTACATTTTCCATACGTGCCTACAACCCCACAACCAATGACAATAGATATGTAAGCAGTAATGAAAAACCCAACAACCTATAATCATTACCATTGATTCGATGAGTAGGTGTGGGGGAAACTGTCAGCATTTATAAGTGGACAACAATTGAACACATCAGATGTCGGTGTAGAATTCTAAGAGCTGTGTATGCCAAATTTAAAGACGCTACGTACTGTACAGCACCAAAAGCCTGAGTTTGATTGTCATTTGTATCTAAATTAGACAGCTATGCCACCTTTGTCACGCGGAAACTTGTTTCTTCTTGTTTTATCGACTAAGACATTAATTCCTCTGTGGAATCTATAGACCACATAATAAGTTGATTGTAATTTATAAAATGTAAATCTTATTCATTTCACAAGATTTGTACGAGTTGTAGACATTACAATTATTAATCCAATTCTAATCATTGTCATATCATTCTCTAACCATTAATAACATTGTTTTTACATTACTTACAAATTTTTATTAATCTGTCACATTTAATTTCTATTTAATCCATTTGAAAATAATTTTTATTTTTGTCTCTTCAATCAACTTATTCTCACATCCGTTAAACATATCTCATTTTAGAAAATTCTTTCCAATAATAAACTAGCTTTGTCTTTAAATTGAAGCTTGATTTTCAAATTTATCTATCAATTAAATTACACAATTCATTATTGTCTTCTCATCAATTCAAAATGATATTTTTCAATTAATAGTTGAATTGATTCCATTCCATAGATATTTCAGTTAAATTCGCATCCTCATCTTTATTTATTTTTTAAATTCTATAAATAAAATTCTTCCTCCATTGTTTTCATCAATCGAATTTATGCAAATCAATTATTAATCATATCTAATGTTATACTACAGAGCTACATCCACTTTCAATTAGATGAAACTAATGTTTTTTATTATTATAGCAGCTATAAAAGAGTGCTAACCCTTAAAACAACAGTCCACGAACAGTAAGTTACGACAAAACAAGAGAGCAAATCCCCAAAGAAATTAAGTATAACAGATGAAGAAGCCTGTCAAACCGACTACTATCCAAATCCAAGAGGAGGAAACTAATGTTGTATTGGAATCGTACCAAACTAATTAAATTAAAGAATTCTGAGAAATTTCTTGTCCTGAGAGTACAATAGATTAAATCGGCTTCGGATTCAATTTGATGTCTAATGGGTGCATTCAGTAGGAAGGCCCTGTGGAAACCTTTTGGTGTCCGAACAGTAATCATATATCATATAGTTCTTGCGCACCCATCGAAGCTGCTGCTGCTCAGCCGAATCCAATGCTGCTTGACTGTACCACGCATTTGCAGAGCAGTCAGAGGAAGAAGTGCACACCTGTGCATTAAAATTCTTGTATGAGGCGACGAAGGGGGCTTTGCTCCAGTCGATCTTCACAAGCCCACCTCTAGTTGCCCAATCGTCTCCGTTCCACAGACTCGAATATATTCTCATGCCTTGATTCTTCGGATACGCCACACCCACATTCTCATTGTTCTTAAACACTCTCACGGGAGTTCCATCCACAGAAAATCTGCTCAATACCATCACCATAGTTTATTTATTAGAACGGACACAGTAATACTTTAGAGCCTTAGCCCAGAAGAATTTTAAGCACTTTAGTGGAAGGGGTAACCGTAAATTTAATACTACTTACAAAATTTGTTGGGGATTCCAGAGAACTGAATAAGTGTGGAAGTCTGCAGTGGGATCAAACCAGAGGTAGATTCGCTGTTCTCGATTGCCTTGGCCTTGTGAGAAAACATTTGTCTGCACGATATAGGGATCGCCAGACAGGTTTCCCAGAAACTCAAAGTCTATTTCGTCGTGCTTATCTCCTTGAGAAGACATCTGCGCCCATCAAAGATAAATATTCAGTAAATGAATTTACATGGAACACTCAGTTCGGAAGCAGTAAAATTCAATGTCCACTGGGTATTAGTTCAACAACTAGGGCATATTGAAGAGAGAGGGAGAGGGAGAGAGAGTTACATAGTAAGCTGTTACAGTGCCTGCCGTATTACCGGGTACCAACTTGATTTGCATATCAATTTTTCCAAAGAGATATTCATTCTTCGATTGGAACCCTGAACCTGTTTCAATTAACAAAGGTTAGTCATATTCAAAACAGCGAAAAATGGATGGATTAACTTATAAAATGGACATAATATATACCTGAGGACTGATCGAGAGTAAGCTGCAACTGCTGGCCGTTGTCAAGTATCTTAGCGTACTCATTACCCCACGTGATGTCAAAGTCGCTGTAAAAATTTGCAGAGACATTCTGCAAATAAGCAAGATGTGTTAAGACTATAAATAAGAAGAGCAGCGCCATGGATATTGTGAAGCTGTAGAAGTCGAATATTAATGTGATAGAGCAGAAAGCAAAGGGCGATGGAAATTATGAGGCAAAGGGAAGATATATATATACAAGCAAAAAGCCATCGAGCGAAAATTTCTGGGAAGTCGATTTAGCAGTGGTAGGCGGAAGCCGCGGTGTATAGCTGTCAGTTGTTTTGGCCGCGGAGGCGAAAGGAAACGAAATCAACATGGAACAAACAGATGTTTGTGCGTGACAGAGGCTTCACAGCTGTGGATAGCAATAACTTTCTTGGCATTGTGTGGGGACATTTTAATTTGAAATTTGATAACTTGTGGGCACATACAAGTTCTGACGGTTCTGACTGCCGCCGCCCATGAGCAAATTGTATTGTGAGGATGATATTGAGTCATCTCTCTGCTTATCCATCAATTCGCAATTTCCGACCTGCTCCTTGGGTCCCAAACATCTTCTACAAAAATTATGTATACAACACAACAAAAGAATTCTAGAGTCTTAAAGTTAAGAGGCGTGTACGCCTGTGCATACACACAGCCTTCTCCTCTAAGGCCTTTCACCTCTAACGACGCCTAGCATAAAGCATTGCCATACCTGTTCAAGCAGCGATCTTCCCCAATACTATCGAACTCAGGCACAAAAATGATGTTCTCTGATGCCAAATAATGATGAAAGCTTGCTTGATTCATTATTCATTATTGATTGATTGAATATAAAGGCAGGATGGTTGTAAGGCATAATGACGTAACTATAATCCCATGTAACAATAACAATGTAATAACTGTGATTAGATTTGCTAACATTCTTTGGTTAGTTTGTTCTTGTTACAAGATTTATGTCTTCTTTATAGACAATTGAGAAAAAATTTGTACATGAATTCAAATCATTTAGAAATTTAAAATTAACTAAGAGGTTCAAAATAATTAAATAAAATATTTGTAAAAATAGGTATTATATAGTTATTCTCTAATAACATCAATTGTAATAACACATGTCATGAGAATGTTCAAAAAAATTATAGGTGGAATATTCTAATTCCACAAAATTCCTATGAGAGAAATTATGTAAAATAAATTTTTAAATTTGATGATGAAAAATAATTTAAAAAACCATATTTATAATATAGCACTAGATGTAGCACGAGAAAACCCTTTAAGGAAAAACCTCACCTCCAAAATCATTCACATAACTTCATGTATTATATTAGGAATAAGATAACATTACACTTGTAGAGTATTTATGTTTGATACATCTAAAGGATTAAACCAACAAGCCACACTCATCTATGTAAACAAGTGAATGAGAACTATGTAGCCACACATCTCCATCCATGCTTCATGTAATCAAATAAGCAACATATAAGAGATTGCCAATCTAACCTAAGAGACTAATACTGTTCTTGCTTTTATTTAAAAAAAATTACACAAAATACGTAAGTAGTGTTGCATAAACCATGTGTCTCAAAATCATGAGCTCCATAAACAATGACTTCCCAAATTAAATATTACCTTAGTGACTCCCATATTAAATAGTTACCCTAAAGTGACTTCTACATTCAATATCTAACCAACATCTTATAAATAATTCAAGTGTCCCCCATAATTCATATCATATGTCATATCTACATCACAAGATGCATCACAATTAAATATTTATATAGTGTGCAACACATGTTTCCCAAAATTCTCCCAATTGTTGTTTAATTGCATAAGTGGTCAAATATAAGCTCAATAAAAACAAAAAATCCTTATAGCGAACATCTAAATGTCCATGTTCTCCGTCAAGATCTACCTATAACAACCAAGCTGACCTCCATCTCAATTAAGAACTATCTCTTCTTCCACCATGCCAATGAATGAAAAAAAATATCATATCTAAAGGTGGTGATACACTAACTATCACATAGGAAAATTAGCAAACTTTGTCACAATTCATTATCAAAATGCAAATGCTAAATATAATTATAAAATATAGTCATAAGTAGAAGCTAAGAACTTGCCAATAATAAGAATACCAACAAAAGCCAACTGAAAACATCCAACTAACCATACCTCAAAAATAAGATCATCACATATAAATATAACCATCAACAAATCCAATACAATCTAAAATCATAATTTCCTTTATATACACTATCCTACACTTACACTATACTCTAATGTAAAAAACAAAAGTAAATATACGACAAACATTATATTATAATGAAAATATTTAACAAATTACATATATACATCCTGGAATTTCTATTGCATAGATATGGTCAAATATAAAATAAATTAAAACATCCAAAATCCTACCAATAACAGTGACATAAAAATCTTCTCTCGCTAAGGAAATCGTCGGCCCTTCTAAATGGACAGTAAGATTGACACGTGGTACGTCGGTGGCCGATTCCGAAATTGCAATGTAGGACGTCACCCCACACAAAACATCAAAACCAGCTTGTTATGTGTATGTATACACATTACACAGCTATTCCCATTCTATCATCTGGAAACTTGTTTTATGCCCTTACGAAGCTGCCAAAATAAATGACAGCTATACACCACTTGCAATGTTTGGCTTCCAGAAATTTGTGGTTGATGGGTTTGCTCCTCTACCTTCCTCATAAATATCTCTTACATTTTCTCAGCGCTTCAAACGCCCTTTGTTTTCTTCTCTATTTGCAATAATATATGGCTTCCACTTTGGTAGCTTCATATTGTGCATGGCGCTGCTCCTTTTATGATTAATCTTATCCCACGGCCTTCTTCCTCTGATTGCTCTGCAAATTCATGCGATAATGTATGACAAATATGTTCCATAGGATAATGTGATGCGATCATGATCATATGTAAAGAGGTGGTGGAAATTAGCACCAGTGTTGCTTTCAATAAGAATCATAAACAACTGATGAAAGTCATCAATGTTAAATAAGAAACATGCAATAAAAGATAAACTTAAGATGTCATTATGAGAAGTATTGATGAATTTTGATCTTCATAAACATGTGAACATAAGATGTAAATATGATAATAATAAAACTATTGAACAAAAGCTAATAAGATATAAACAAGTGAAAATTATCATGGACTATGAATGATCAAACAACATAAATAAAAGAAATTATCGTACCCCATTTCTCACTCTTCACCATAATATGAAGATGGTGACTTCCTCAAGCTAACTCAAATATGTTAAAATAAAAGAGAAAAAGAGAAAAAGATCCAATATCAAGATCAAAGATCAAAGATAAAGATAAAATGATCAAAAGACAAATCAATAAGAAAAATAAATAAATGACAAACTAGCCAACAAGTAGCATACGCTAAATGGATAATCTCAATGTAAATAGTTTTGGATATAGAGAAGAGGTAGGCTCAAGTAGCTAGTAATTTAACTACAACCTTTCTTCGATGAAATATTCAAACACAAATAGACCAAAGGTATTTCGATTGGGAAACTCAAAGTTCAAAGAGAGCCAAACAACCTCTTATGTTCCCTTATTGTAAAGAAGATGGATTATTGATTCAGAATTTTTTAGGTCTAAAAGAATGCATAAATGATGATATAAATTGATAAAATATAATTACAAACACAAGAATTAATAAAAAGTAGCAAAAATGAAAAAGAGACACAAAGGTGCACCTGGAGCTCAAAGCATATAGTTTTTTGTACCAAATTAGTTTGGTGGGTGCCTTTAAATTCCAAGTTTACATAAACTAAAGGAAATGTCCAAATTTTGAATCAGAAGAATTAAAGCTTGTATCACTTAAAAACCTAACTTAAACAAATAGGACTAGGGTGCTGGGCACCCCTCTCTAGGCTATTTCTCCTAAATTTGTGATGACAATCTTCATCTTTGAAAATATAATCTTCATATATCTTTGAATTATTATAAGATTATGGATCTATACCTAGACAAGCACAAAGAGAGGGAAAATGGTTATGGCTATATAGGATATTGCCTTAGTCAATCCCCTATTTTGGTATTCATACTTCCACAAATAACCTAATCGATATTGAAATAAATTTTGTTATTTGAACCTTAACTGTGTCTAAGGTTGTGACAAGTAGTGACATATATAAACATAAAATGGAAACCCTACTCAAGTGTGTTAATGTGGAGCCCTAGAAAAATCAATCAAAAGGTGGTGTACAAGTTTGAAACTTTTGACCTACTTGTCCAAACTTGAAAAAAATTATATATTATTGTTCTACACTTCATTCTTTACACAATTTTCTTTTTGCATTTTCAATTACTTTCTAGTGCATGTTATATGACTCACACACTTAGTGATCTAATTTTCAGGATGCATCCACTTTGAAAAATCATTTAAAAAAAATTAACAAAAAATTACAAAAAAAATAGACAACTTCTTTTAGTCATGCTTAACTATATTTCTATCAATGGATTTTTCAAAATACTATATGCAACTATGAAAAATTTCACCCACACACCAAACATTATATTATGTTTTGTTAAAATAATGGGAACAATTTTGTGTGTGTTAAGGATTTGACCCTCTTAATCTTATCCATTTTTGTAAAACTTTACTATTTTAGAAACTATATTTAGAATACTACAATTCTAATTTTTTTGGTATCTTCAAATTTTGAGTGCACGAGTCTCAAATTACTCCTCCAAGTTCAAGTTTAGCTAATTTCAAAAAGGAAAAAAAAGTGGCCACTTATAGCCCCCTTATTGTACATCATCTTGGTACATTTACCCTAGGGAAAGGATGACATTCAATCAGTCCCCTTTGATGATGATGTGAGAAAAACCTTAAGCACAAGAAATTTTAAGTTTAAACTTTAGTTTCTCACAATAAGGAGATCATCTAGTGAGAAACCTTAATTCTAGGGAAAAGACTTCCCATTATTTGAGAGACCCATAGAGAAAAAAAAAATTATGACTAAAGGGATTTTGGAGATCACTCTAAAAGGGATAATTTGTTATTAGCCTTGCATTGATTCTATTTTTTTCAGATCCGAGCATTGTTTCTTACAACTCTAGATAAATGAACAGGTCAAGTCTAAGTTTTTTCTTCATAGAAACACATTATTGTCTACTTAGAATATTTCCAACAATTAGGGTTGGAATCATCATTTTGAGAAATGATGGAAATTAGAGCTAGGGTGAAAGTGAAAATAGCTAAAACCCCAGTCACGAGCATTAAAGACAAATCTTGTAGTTTAGTTGTAGATGATGGTGGTTCAAAAGAGGAGGATGGTGATGATGGTGAATGCCCCTCAGATGATGATAGTGATCTCCTTCTTGATATTTTGCTGGGATCCCATGCCTTCCATTTAGAGGCCTTGGTCCATTTAGAGGCCAAAATGGTTCCTCTAGAGAAGGGTTTTGGTGCTTTAGTGATAGAGTGTTGGATCAATGATATGAAGGATGTTGTTGATGAGAGACCCCCTAGTCTGAGGTGTTGGTTCCCTTTCCCATCATCGTCGCTTCCTCTTATTGGGGCATCTAATAGGGCTTCATCATTGCTACAACCCCTATTATGCTTTCTTTTTAAATAGCCAATATAGATCTTGGTGGGTGAGGACACTAATGGTGGTGTAATTGATGCCTCCTTGGGTGTTTCTTGTTCTTCCCTACCCCTTGTAGCTATTTTTTCCACTAGTATTTTGGTGGCAAGTAGAGAAGGATCTGATACGTTGGTTGGTTTGACCAACCTCTCAAAACCCCTCATCCTAGATGTCTCGAAGATCAGTGTCTCAATTTCCTTGGACTTTTAGAATATAAACATTGTTTTGGACAAATATTTGGAAAAATCAACAATTAGTATTCTATATCCCCTAATGATTTGTGTAGAACTTTGGGGGGAAGCCTTTGGTTTGAAATACAATCAGATAACATGTACCATAATGGTGAGGATGTTGGTGACAATATTTTGGGGGTTACTACTTTCTCAATGTTGGTTGAACCTTCTATTATTCTTGTTCCTCATGTGGCTAGCACTTCTTCAACTCCTAGTGTGATGGTATTTGAAGTTAAGATCCCAAAGTCTTTTTTTATTGATCTATTTTATTGTTTAAAGAGGTTTCTTGTTGGGATATTTTGTGGAAATCTTCCTCATATTAAAACTATTAGAATATGGGTTTATCAAGTCTAAAAATGTAAGGACAAATCAACATAACAAAAATATCGAACAACTATTTTATTTTCTCATTTTCTAATTCTAAGAAATTTTCTAGGATTATTTTGAAGGCCCCTGGTTCCTAGGTTTGAATGACCTCTATCTTTCTAAATGAGTGTTTGGTTTCAACCCTTTAAAGGTGATCCAAAGGATAAGGGTTCACACAAAAATCACCTTGAACATATTTCACAACAATGGGCTCCTCCCATCCTATTTGTCTTCTCAACCTTCAAAATAATCTCAAGGGGTTACTATACTTCAATAGACTACAAAACACCAACATTGAACAACACATACTTTAAAGAAACCAAACATGGCATTGACTCCTACAACCCACTTGGCACCAATCTGACTCTTGCATTGAGAATAATTTTTTTTGATAGACAAAAATACAACCAAGGTTCGTAAGCCCCAAAATCCTTTTGAGATTTGCTTAAAGGAACCCCACACAACATTGACACCCTTCTCACTTGGCTCACAATGAGAATAGGTTTCTACAATGACCTCATTTGCAAAGAGGATCTAACTGAACATTAGGACTGAGACAATATGGAACAAAGAGGAAAGTCATCAATACAAACTAATCCTTCACCAAGGTTCTTCCAATAACTACTAATTATTGAAAAGGACCTTTCCACTTACCTCTCAGACACAAAAAACCAACACTAACTTCCTTCCTAACCCTGCAAAGTGTAGGAACTCAATTTACTATCATACTATGATAGTCACAACCCCTTCCTTAGGACAGTCACTTCATTACACTGTTTCTTGATTTCTTGGACTTACCACTTCTTGGATTATGGTTGGAACTCTTTTCCACACCCCCCACTACCTTCCAATGGTCTCTCAAAACCCTCTTTTCATTGGAACACTTTCAAAACATCAACAACTTGTTGTTCATGACAGTCTGATTTTCAGTATGAAATGCAAAAACAAAGTCATTCATAACTTTCCCAAGAATAATCATTAAAAAAGTTACAAGGGTTTTACCAAAACGGGTAACCCTAGTCAGGGTTTTGGCAGTTTTAAGGAAATTATGATTTTTCCTTCAAAAAGAAATGAAATCAAATGCCACAAACACTAAAATGAAGTCAACTCACTACCCTATGACATCGAATAGATTTATAATCAAAACAAATAACTTTTACCATGAAACTAAAGAAATATCAAACTGCAATATTTAGAAAAACAATGATAATTAAGGAAAATGTGAACATTTTATTGATTTATTTCTTCAAAACACACCAAAAAAACTTCATTTGAACCCTCACACTCAAATATATACTACCTACATCCAAAAACAACCCCCAAACCGACTCCAACTAACTCTAACCACCCATTTTGTATTTTGACAACCATTTTTGCATTTTTTGCATAACTTTTTGTCAAGATGACAATTTTTGACTAACTAGTCAATGTGACCACAAAAATTGATGAATGACCCCCAATATGTGCCAAAATGAACAATATGAGTCCAATTACACTATTTCTACTTGTTGACGACTGTTTTGACACACCCGTCAACAGTCAGGTAGCCAATGTGAACACTCACCACCTCTCCTGAAAAGTAACGAGTTTGGGAAAACTCCCTACTCCAAGGTCTCTATAATCGGGTCTCGATGGTGATGGGTAGCCCAATGGTTGATGTGGTTATACCTGTAAAGGGGCCTGCTAGTTAGAATTAAATCTCACTGGTTATGGGTAATTGTAGTTCCTTTTTTTTTGTATTTTTATGGTTTAAGATTATCTGGGAAATAAAATGCGAAGCGTAAAGGGAAACAAAAAAATAACAATAAAGGCCAATATAATGACAACTTAATGAACTACTCAATTAGTTCCCTGCAATCTAAGCAATTATCAAATATTATCCAAGTTAGCATTCAACAACGGACCTCCAGAAAACTTGCAAAATCATCAATTTCACAAATCTATGGAAATTAAATCATCAACAATATGGCCTATCACAATAATTCTCATACACCACTGACGTGCGCAATATGATTCATAAAGTGATAGACAAAAAGATTAAATCATGTTGCTAACTCCAAATAATAGATGTTACCAGATTACACAGAACAATTTGGTAGAATATAAACATAGATCATGCAATCTACAAGCTTCTGCTCATATTAATCTCAATGAATGTATAACAAAAATAACTCAAACTTCTTAACAATCTGCAAAATATTCTAAAATCTCTAAATAGACCACAAATTATGCTCATTTGGTAGAAGTTTGAGTTGATGGCAATAATAAGAATAAAAATAAAAATAGGCTGGATGACCTATCTATATAGGGTGAACTAATATAAAAATGGTACACTAAAAAATCAAAAATGAAATATAGACAAGGTGCCCAGTCATAGACATTTAAAAAATGGTCAAATAAATACAAAATGTCAAAAAAAGGAGCTTCTTATAGGCCAATTAAGAGCTTCAATCATATCGAAATCTATTAATAGAGAGAGGGGGTGATTACTATTCATGATATGTACAGGAATTTATGCTAAGTCTCGCTATAGGAACTTGCTTACCAAATTTGATATTAGATTAATTTAACTATATTTATTGAAAATGCAATGGGTTTTGACCATGTCTAAGATTATTATGGCTTGATGTGGACTCGTAGAATACCAAAGAGCGTTATTGCTGATTATGGAACAGGTATATGAGAAGTTAGGAGTTGGGGCTTGGACAAAAGATATGCTAGGAGTAAAGGAAAATCCAACAACCTATAATCTTTACCAATGATTAGAGGCGTTGGTGTGGAGGAAACTATCAGCATTTCTAAGTGGACAACAATTGAACACATGAGATGTCGGTGTAGAATTCTAAGAACTGTGTATACCAGAAATAAAGACGCTACCCACTGCACAACACCAAAAACCCAAGTTTAATTGTCATTTGTATCTACATTAGACAGCTGTGCCACCTTTGTCACGCAGAATTAATGTCACCAAGGCATTGATTCCTCCGTGGAAGACCACAGGCCAACTCTCATTTTCATTGAACACCGACGAGTTTTCTGCTCTCAATGGGTTTGCAGGGTGCCCCCCTATATGTATATTTTGGGTTGCCTCATAATTGTCGTTTTCATTCCCTGTAAGTTCGTCTTTGGCTATGTGATATTATGTAAGGGAAAATTTTCTCTTCGCTACTGTATTTTCTCTCATAGTTGCTGCCATATTTTTGCAAGTACAGAGGCATAAAAATATCTTTTTACTTGGAATGAAAGAAATGCTCCTTTATATCTGTATGTTTAGAATTTTATTAATGAATTCAATGATTATTGTTGGAATAGTTTAAGTACTATTTTTTTTAAAAATCAATGAAACATTTTTGTTGAAATTTAAATTTTTAGTTTTTATCAATCTTTGTTTTTTTTAAAATCAAGAATTTGTTTGAGAGGGGGAATTTAGAAATAGGTTTAAATTCTTAGCAGAGAGGTGAGAGGTTCTTTTAATTGATGTAAAATTTATTTATGGAAAATAGATTTTAAAATATTAAAATTTTGTATAGAGTGAAAGTGATTTGAAATTATAATTTTATGAGAGAAATGACATCCATTTGAAGTTAGTTTAAATTGATCACATGTTCAAATACATCTAGTCAAAGTAGAAAATTATGATTTTAATGTATAAAATATAATCCCTATTCATTTCACAAGATTTGTGCAAGTTGTAGACACTAAAATTATTAATCTAATTCTAATCATTGTCATATCATTCCCTAACCATTAATCAAATTGTTTTAATGTACTATTAATTATCATTCATAAATTTTATCAATTTATCACATATATTTTTCATTTATCATTTATTAATTATCTTTTATCTCTTTTCGAATAATTTATATTTTCATCTCTTCAATTAACTTCTCATTTTAGTTAAATTTATCTCTTTAGAAAGTTCTTTTCAATCATCAACTAACTATGTCTTTCAATGGAAGCATGATTCTCACATTTATCAATAAATTAAATAATTGATTATTGTCTTCTCGTCGGTTCTCATTAGTTCAAAATGATAATTTCTCATTTAAGTTGACTCCATGAATGTTTGAGCAACTAAATAAGATTCATAATCGCCTAACTATAATCCCATGTAACATTAATAATGTAATAACTAATATTTGCTGACATTCTTTGGTTAGCTTATTCTTGTTAAAATATTTATGTCTTCTTTATAGACAATTACGACAAATTTTACACATGAATTCAAATTAGTTAGAAATTTAAAATTACCAAAAAGGTTCAAAATAACTAAATGAAATATTTTCCAAAAATAGCTACTATATAGTTATTCTCTAATAATATCGATTGTAATATAACATGTCATGAGAATGTTCAAAGAAAATTATAGGTGGAATATTCTAATTCCACAATATTCTCATGAGGAAAATAATATAAAATAAATATTCAAATTTGATGATAAAAAATAATTTTTAAAAATCATATTTGAAATATAACACTAGATGTACCATGAGAAAACCTTTTAATGAAAAACCTCACCTCCAAAATCATTCGCATATCTTAATGTATTCTATCAAGGATAAGATAAAAATACATTTGTAGAGTATCTATGTTTGATGCATCTAAAGGATTAAACAAATGAGCCGCACTCTTCTATTTGAACAAGAAAATGAGAACTATGTAGACACACATCTCCATCCATGTAATCAAATAAGAAACATATAAGAGATTATAAATCCAACTTGAGAGAATACTAATGTTCTTTCTTTTATTAAAAAAAATTACACAAAATATGTAAGTAGTGTTGCCTAAACCATTTGTATCAAAATTATGAGCTCCCTAAACAATGTTACCTTAAAGTGACTTCTACATTCAATACCTAACCAACATCTCATACATAATTCAAGTCTCCCCCATAATTTCTATCATATGTTGTGTTCAAATCACTGGATGCATCATAATTAAATATTTATATATGCTAGTTATGTTTTATAGGGTGGGAAACACATATTTTCTAAAATTATCTCACTTGTTGTTTAATTGCATAAATGGTCAAATATAAATTCAATAATAAGAGAATAATCCTTATAGCAAACATGTACCATCTAAACATCCATGGTCTCCATCAAGATCCACTCATAACAACCAAGGTGATCTCCATCTCAATTAAGAACTACCTCATCTTCCACCATGCCAATGCATGGAAAAAAATATCATATCTAAAGGTATTGATACATTAACTATCACATTGAAAATTTTCAAAATTTGCCATAATTCAATATCAAAACTCAAATAGTAAATATAATTGTAAAATATAATCGTAAGTAGCAGCCAAGAATTCGCCAATAATAAGAATATCAACCAAAGGCAACTAAAAACATCTAACTAACCATACCTCAAAAATAAGATATACTTATCATCATATATAGATATAACCATCAACAAATCCAACACAATCTAAAATAATAATTCCCTTTATATGGACTATCCTACACAAAGAATTACTCTAATGTAAAAAAACAACATAAATATATGACAAAACACTTGAAAACCTTTAACATTATATTATAATGAAAACATCTAACCAATTACATATATACATCCTAGAATTTCTATTGCATAGATACTATCAAATATAAAATCCATTAAAACATCCAAAATCCTACCAATAATAGTGACATAAAAATATTCTATCACCAAGGAAATCATTGGCCATTCTAAATGCATAGTAAGATTCACACGTGGTACATCGGTGGCCGATACTAAAATTGCGTGTAGCAGAATCAATCCTAAATTGCAATGTAGGATGTCACCCCACACAATACAAAAACACCAGCTTGTTATGTGTAAACACATTACACAACTATTCCCACTCTGTAATGCGGAAACTTGTTTTATGTCCTTATGAAGCCACCAAAATGAATGACAACTATACACCACTGGCCAACTCCTCATATGATTGGCTTCCAGAAATTTATGTTTGATGGTTTGATTCTCTCACAGGGGCTTCACTTAGTGAACCTGGGTTATATCACCTGCGTTCATGGCATAATAAAGAATCCTCCTATTTTCAAAAAATATTTCCCTAAACTCCTTTTTTTCCACCCCCTCCCAATACACAACCTGAATTAAAAGACCCCCTATTTGTACAAAGTATTGCATTTTTTCATATCCTGAATTAAAAGACCCCCTATTTGTACAAAGTATTGCATTTTTCATAGCCCGAATTAGAAACCCCCCTATTTTCACCAAAGGGCAATATATTGCACCCTCATTTTTGGGATATTAAACCACCCAATATGAACACACGTAATATGATATTGCCTATTTCGTGAAGCCCCCATGTCTTCTCTACCTTCCTCATATATATCTCTTGCATTTTGTTTCAGCTTCAAACGGTCTTTGTTTTCTTCCCTATTGCAATAATATATGACTTCCACTTTGGTAGCTTCATATTGTGCATGCCACTACTCTTTCTATGGTTAATCTTATCCCATGGTAAGTGAAGTAGCATTGGATTTGAGTGAGCAACAAAGGCTTCAATGGGCATGCAAGAACTACATGATATATAATTACTATCGATTACTTGTGATATGAAGCTATAAAGAGCATGAAATAGTAATGTGGCATGATCTTATCAATAACAAAAAATATAAATGGTCATTAATTATTATAATTATTCATTCTCATTGTTTGTGTATAAAGAATATAAAGAATTGGAGGAGAGGAAATAAATGTATGACAAATATGTTCCATAGGATAATGTCATGTGGTCATGATCATATGTAAAGATGTGGTGGAAATTAGCACTAGTGTTGCTTTCAATAAGAATCATAAGCAATTGATGGGAGCCATCAAGGTTAAATAAGAAACTTGCAAGAATAGATAAACTTAAGGTGACATTATAAGAATTATTGATGAATTTTGATCCGCATAAACATGTGAACATAAGATGTGAATATGATAATAATAAAACTATTGAACAAAAGCTCATAAGATATACACATATGAAAAATAAAATTAATTTATCCTCCTAGTGTGAATCACAAACCTTGATCCCTTTAGGATAGTAATTAAAACTATGTCATTAGGATGAGCATGTGATAACCCCTATGGTATCACAAGATGTAAAAACATTTGTAGGGTTAAAGATATTGTAAAGGAATAAATTAAATATGTTTTGTTATTTAAAACTAATATTTGGAAAAATTATTTAAATATACTCTTGATATATAATATCGAATATAGTTAAAAGAAATATATATATTTAAAAGGGGGAAATTATATTTAATGTATTAAAAGGAAATAATACATGAAATGCACTTCATATTTAATACATTAAAAAGAAAATAATATATTACATGAAATATATATTAAATAATTAAAAAGGTAATGTGGATTGTAATTAAAATTTTATATTAAATGTTTAAATAAAAATGTGGTTAGCGTATAAAGGCTGGGTTACCTCCGCACGAAGTGGTGCGTAGGTAACCGCAACCTAGGCTATAGTTACCTCCGCACCCCTTCATGCGGAAGGGGCTCGTGGGGGGACACAACCCCTCATGGGTTATAAAGGGAGGTAGCAAGGAGGAAGGGAAGGTAGTGGACTCCAGGGAAAGAAAGGGAGGGAGGTCAATGGACAACCAGGTAAGAACTCTGTCCTAAATTAAATGAAGGTATAATATATGATGGTTTTTCTTTATTACTAATATTAATAGGTAAGATTAAGGGTAAGGCTAATTAATATGAATTAGTATTAATTAATGAACATGGGTAAGGGGTAAGTCCATTGATAGGTTATGTTCATAATTGTCTAGTGAGAATTTATACATATTGTAAGGTATAACATTCACTAGTTATAAAATAGGAACAAAAAGTAATCTTGTAAATGTTATATACATAAGTGCATATTAAGAGGGGTTTATGAATACAAGGTACTTTAAGAAACATATTGCAAATGTGAAGGATTAAAGGTCATGTTGATATATACAAATTAATTAAATAATGCATTAAGAGCTCATGTTAACATAAAGGAATATTTACGAACAAAAAATATTATGCAAATACAAGGCTTGGTTGATTCAAACTCAACCAAGAAGGAAAGGATCGAGTCAATTCCCTTGAGGACTTGGATGATGGAGGCATCATCCAGGACAAGGAAAGGCAAGGGTCTTCCTTGGCTGGCTTGGGTGTAAGAGGTTATACTCAAGATAGGACTCAAAGGTTAGGCCGATCCCTTCTGAGGACTTGGATGATGAAGGCATCATCCGAGGCAAGGAAAGGCAAGGGTCTTCCTTGGAGGGCTTGGGTGTAAGAGGTTACACCCAAGACAGGATTTGAATTCATCTTTGATTTCCTGGAGGGCTTGGAACCAAGGGGTTCCAAGAAGGTGGGCTTCACAGTCGCCTAGGGACATACCTTTGTATGACATTCGTATCCTTTTTATTAGATAAAAATTATGATTATGTTAATTAAGCATCGAAGTTTAATTGTAACTTGGATTACTTATATATATATATATATATATGTTTGTTGTGTCTAACAATCTGTTTTGCGGGTTATTGATCACTAACTAGTAGGGACATTACAGAGCAACAGGTGTTCATAAAATTAAATAGAGAATGCCTTGTTGAAAAAGATTCAATACCAAATTTGATGTAGGTTAGTGGTACCAATTAAGCTTCCACTTTCACATAGTTGGTGTCATTCATGGAGAATTCCATATTATTGAAATGAAGAGAAGATTTAAAAATAAACAATTAATCATAAACTCCCCCCTCCCTCCCCCTCCCCCACCTCCTTTCCTTCTCCTATCATTTTTTCTATATTTGTCCATCTATCTTACCAAATATGTATCTCTCCATCACTCTTCTACCTTTTTCTGAACCCTCTCCCTACCTCTCCTAACCTCACATTATTTCCATTGACCCCTCATTTCTCTTTCTGTCTATTTCTATGTATATCTCCACTTTCTCTATCTCTCCATCTATCTCTTTCCCTATCTTTCTATCTATCTCTCCATCTGTCTCTTTCCCTATCTTTCTATCTATCTCTCCTCTCTCTCCTTCCTTTCCTCTCTATCTATTTACTCTTCACTCTCCTCCTCTATATCTCTCTCTGGAATACTATTTATCTCTAAAAAATCAATTATCCACTACTTCAATGTTACTAATTTATTAAATTAGAATATCCATGTGATAATTACTCATGCTAATACTTTTAATGAAGATCATTTAAAGGTATCCCCATATATATCATACAATATATAAAATGTTTCCAATTAAGTAAGTTAGTGGACCCTCCTTGTAGCCAAAGCTAGTGGATGGAGAAATGACAACACAAATGAAATAAATCTAGCTTTAGTACACCTCAAATTAAAAGATGTGAAACCTAGATTTGCACCAACTAAGAAGAAATGTAATGGTTTGTATTATGTACTTAAGCAAGAACTTGAGGAAATAATCGAATTCTTTATATTTATTTGTTTTTGTCTCTCTCTATCTTGAGCTCTTCTTTTATTTCTCTTGACCACACTTCTATGGCATTGTCCCATATGATCAATGCTTGATAAAATTGGATGGCTAATCTATGAGTCGAAATTTGCTTCATAATTGTTTGTAAGTTAAAATTTCATACAACCCAAACATGGTAAAAGGCATTTAAAAAGTACAATATGTATAACCAATCTAAACACAAAATTGATTATTGTATCTGAAATAGATTGGTGATATCTAGATTACTAAAGGATATATGTGATTAAAAGAATAATTTATATCTACTCAATGTGTTTACATGTATTGATAGATAAAATGTCCTTGCAAAGACTTGCCTTGTAAATTTGATAGTATATTTTAAAATTAGGACTCTATTATCACCCTGTGTAGAACTATCATTGGCTGATATTGTCTTGGAATGCTTTGAGGAGAGTTGTCATTGATTATGAAAGCGGTAGTTTAGAGATAAATGAGAATCAAACAAATCTAAGCATTCTTGATTATGGAATTGGACCGACAACTATATTATTTATTTAATTATAATCAGAAATTATTCGACGGAATTAGGTGGGCACTAGTGTGCATTTGATCATATAAGAGTTTAGATCCACATAATCTGCCAAGGTGTGAAGCCCTTGTTTATTCCATGTTGAAAGAAATAAAACATTGAAATTGCGGGAAAGGTAAAAGAATGAAAGAGGGCGAATATTGTACAATTAAAGAATACAGAAAAATTTCATGTTCGGAGGTAGAGTGGATTGACTCAGCGTTTGATGTCTAACGGGTGCATTCAGTAGGAAGGCCCTGTGGAAACCTTTTGGTGTCGGAACAGTAATCATATACCATATAGTTCTTGCGCACCCATTCAAGCTGCTGCTGCTCACCCGAATCTAATGCTGCTTGACTGTACCATGCATTCGCAGAGCAGTCAGAGGAAGAAGTGCACACCTGTGCATTAAAATTCTGGTATGAGGCGACGAAGGGGGCTTTGCTCCAGTCGATCTTCACAAGCCCACCTCTAGTTGCCCAATCGTCTCCGTTCCACAGACTCGAATATATTCTCATGCCTTGATTCTTCGGATACGCCACACCCACATTCTCATTGTTCTTAAACACTCTCACGGGAGTTCCATCCACAGAAAATCTGCTCAAGCATAGTTTATGTTATTAGAACGGACACGGTAATACTTGAGAGCCTTAATTAGCCCGGAAGGTTGTTAAACACTTAAGTTGAAGGGGTAGGGGTAAATTTAGTATTACTTACAGAATTTGTTGGGGATTCCAGAGAACGGAATAAGTGTGGAAGTCTGCAGTGGGATCGAACCAGAGGTAGATTCGCTGTTCTCGATTGCCTTGGCCTTGTGAGAAAACATTTGTCTGCACGATATAGGGATCTCCAGACAGGTTTCCCAGAAACTCAAAGTCTATTTCGTCGTGCTTATCTCCTTGAGAAGACATCTGCACCCATCAAAGAAAGATAAAGATTCAGTAGATGAATTTACATGGAATATTCATTTCGGAAGCAGTAAAATTCAATGTCCGCTGGGTACTAATTCGACAACTAGAGCATATTGAAGAGAGAGGGAGAGGGAGTTACATAGTAAGCTGTTACAGTGCCTGCCGAGTTACCGGGCACCAACTTGATTTGCATATCGATTTTTGCAAACAGATATTCATTCTTCGATTGGAACCCTGAACCTGTTTCAATTAACAAAGGTTAGTCATGTTCGTTGAATCGAACAGTGAAACATAGATGGATTAAATTATAAAATGCATATACTATATACCTGAGGACTGATCGAGAGTAAGCTGCAACTGCTGGCCGTTGTCAAGTATCTTAGCCTGGTCATTACCCCACGTGATGTCAAAATTGCTGTAAAAATTTGCAGAGGCATTCTGCAAATAAGCAAGGTGTGTTAAGACTAAACATAAGAAGAGCAGCGCCATGGATATTGTGAAGCTGTCGAAGTCGAATATTAATATGATAGAGCAGAAAGCAAAGGGCGATGGAAATTATGAGGCGAAGGGAAGATATATATACAAGCAAAAAGCCATTGAGCGAGATTTCTGGGAAGTCTGTTGTGGTAGGCGGAAGCGGCCCCTAACCCGCGGTGTATAGCTGCCAGTTGTTTCGGCAGTGGAGGCGAAAGGAAATGAAATGAACGTGGAAATAGTTAACGCGTGACAGAGGTTTCACAGCTGTGGATAACGTTCAATTATTTTGGCATCGTGAGGGCCAGGGTTGACGTGTCTTACGACGTTTAAAGTTGAATTTTTATATTGGGTTTGGGGTGCTGCCGCCCATAAGCAAATTGGGTTTTGTCCTCACTTCTGCTTGTCCATCAACACGCAATTTATGTGCTCGTGCGGTCCGAAACATATTTTATAAAAATTACTTATGCAACACAATAAAATAATTCGATTCTTTTTTATTGAAGGTTTAATATCAAATATATAATTATAGGTTTATAGTTTTTAGGTTGAAATCTTCATTTTTTTCAATTTGAGGGGTAAGATATGAACATCTCCTTAGGCATTTCTTGTAAGAAGTATGTTATTATAACTCATTTGTAGACCTATATATAAACCGTGCATTATCTTTGAATATAAAAGAATCTTTCTTTATTTTTTTACGAGCTTTAGGCTGAAACTTTTCATTTGGGAGTCAAGGATTGAGTAGTATCCATTTTTGTCGAAGTCACTTTAGACACATTCTCAACCTCATCTTTATGATGTTGAGGCTTTGAAGTCAACAAGATTTGTTCTTTAACAGATTGATTTAGAGCCATTCAACTTCAACAATAGATCAAATATATTATATATTTGTTAAAAATTTATAATTTTATTATTATTAAATTATTAATTGTATTATAAATTTGATAAACATGTTGATAAATATATTAAGAATATTAAAAATATCATAATAAAAATAATATAATTGTTTCTCTAAAATTTATCTTATAACCTCCTTTACACTTTATCAGATTTAATCAAGAAACTCTAAAAAAAATTTACAAGGTTAAAACTTAAGATTCAATTATGGTATGCCTTTTCAACTTGTCAAATGTATGCAAAGAAGTTTTGATAACCATAGATTTTTTTATTCGAATTTATGTTTAGATTCACACAAAGATTTTATTGTCATGACAAATCAAATATTGTAAAAAGGTTTGTTTTATTCGTCATAAAATAAATCATGTCTCCACTAAAAAAATCTTATTTTTAATATGTTATATACCAATTAAAAATTTAAATTTTTATTATTTATAAATTATTTCATTATTTTAAAATTTCATAAACGTGTCAATAAATGTATTAAGAATATTCAAACATTACAATAAAAATAGTTAAAAGAATCTAGATCATATTTGAATAGAATTTTTTAATTAAAATTAAATAACTATCTTGAGTAACTCAAGAAAGTCTAAAATAATCTGAAATCTTAAAAATTAAGATTCAATTATACTATATGTCTTTTCAACTTGACAAATTTAAGCAATAAAGTTTGGATAATAATTTATTTTGTATTAAAATAATGCTTTAAATTCATTAAAAAAGAAACACTTTTGTCACAATAAATCAAATATTAAAAAAAAAAAAACACTTATTTTATAGCTTGTAATAAATATGAAGAAGTTCCATATTGAATGAATATTGTTCACTAAAATGGTACATTTATGTATGTATGTGTCATTCATTATATATTACATTTAAAGTGTTTGACATAATGCTTATTTTTACATATACATTAGAATGGATGTGAAATAAAAGAAGAAAAAAAAAATCTAATTTTATAAAAGAAAAGATTTTATGCTACCTTAGTCTTATTTTTTTCAAAACAAGTTATATCAATTGAAACATGTATTATTTTCTATTTGAAGAATCTTATAAATTCACTTGTATACAAATGAGTAATTTGAAACCTTTATGTCTATAATTACTTGAAGGTTTGATATACTTTAAAAAAATGAAAATCTATTGATATAATAATTTTAAGATATGAGAGAATGTTTATGTGCATGTGTATATCTAAATGAATTGGAGTACTACAAAGATGACTTATATTAAGTAAAGATGGAATTTTTTTCTAATATTACTTTTGAATATAAATTAGAGCATATGCAAAAATAAAATAAGATTAAAATATTTAATACTTATTAACAAATTTCATAAGAGAATAAGAAAATAAAACTTAAAAAAGAATATATAAACAATGAGTACATGGAATAAGAAATTAATTTTATTATTTTCTATTAAAAATATCAAATTTTCATTATTTCATATTAAATATTTTTTTAATTATTTGTGCATGTTTCTAGATTTTATTGTGTGAATTCTTTTTTGCATCAACTTTTTATATTACACTTCCCAATCCATCATTAAGATGATAGAGAGCATAAGGAGATAAAAAATCTAAAACTAAAAAAAAATGACTATTTAATACTAATGTTCCATCAATGTGTTCATATTTGATTGTGTTGAAGTTAATTCATTGTGAAAATAGAAAAATAAATAAAAAATTCATTTTTAATTATGTATTATTAAATAATTTATCAATGTCTTCATTATATTATCTTTGAACCCAATTTATAGTGATTTTGACTCTTTACTCTATAAAATATAATCTATATATGAAAAATATAAAGTACATATAAACTTAAAATAAATGAACTATATACACAAATTGTTACACTATTATATCCCACACTCATTCCCTAAATAAATGAAATAACCCTTAACAATTAAAATAGATGACATAATTAACAAAATTTACAAGGATGAAATTAATATATTGATTTCATTATTAAAATTTAATAAATTCAATTCAAGATTTAACAAATAATATTACTTTAAAAAAAAATAATTATACTTAATTGCATGTATTAAATAAATAAATAATATAATAGAAAGTTGGAATCAAAACTAGGTCATAAAGAAATTTAATAGAAGATATGGATATGAATCTCAAGTTCTATTCCTAAAGATAATTATAAATTTCATTTAAGAATAAAACTATGCCTTGGAACTAGTTAATAAAAAATTAGGGACATATGTTGCATAATGGTAAAAATTATAAGTTCTTTTTTTATTTTAAAGATTTCACTAGCCTATTGTTGTTATAAGATTCATATCTATTTTCTAAATAATTACAACAAATTTTATACATGAATTCAAATCATTTAGAAACTTCAAACCAATTAAGAGATTGAATTCAAAATGTATTATATCAATAATAAGATTACAATACACTTGTAGAGTATCTATGTAGTGCACTTAAATGATTGAATAGACAAATTTCACTCTTCTATGTGAACAAGAAAATGAGAAACTACTCATGTTCATGATATAATAAAAAAATATTATACAAAAGTAGTAGTAAGTAGTATTTGTTGAAACCATGTTTCTCAAAACCATGAGCTTCCTAAACATTGACCTCCCAAATTAAATAGTTCATCCTAAATGACTCCCATATTTAATTATTGTACCCTAATGTGACTCCCACATTAAATATCTAACCAAAATATCACACATCAATCAAGTGTGCCCCATAATTCCTATCGTATGTGGTATCCACATCACTAGATGTATCACAATTAAATATTTATATGCATTATTAACATTATGCAGGGTGAGAAACACATATTTCTCAAAAATCTCCCACTTGTCATTTACATACATAAGTGGTCAAATATAAATTCAACAATAAGAGAATAATCTTTATAGCAAACAGGTACCATCAAAACATCCATGTTCTCCATCAAGATCTACCTCTAACAACCAAGATGACCTTCATCTCAATTAAGAACTATTTCATCCTCCACCATACCAATGCATGGAAGATAATATCCTATCTAAAGGCGATGATGCACCAACTATCACATAAAAAAAAAGTTCAATTTTGCCTCAATTCGATATTAAAAAACAAACAATAAATACAATTGTAAAACATAGTCATGAGTAGTAGCTGAGAACTCACCAATAATAAGAATATCAACCAAAGCCAACTATTAAAACATCCAACTAACCATACCTCAAAAATAAGACATACTTGTCATCACATGTAAATTTTATCATACGATCAACAAATCCAGCACTATTCAAAATCATAATCCCCTCTATATGCAATATACTACATAAAGAATTATTCTCATGTGAAAAACACATATAAACATAACATTATATTATAATAATAAAAACATATAATTTTCATTGCATGGATAATGTCAAATATAAACTCAATTAAAACATCCAAATAAATCCATGAATAATACTAACATAAAAGATTACATTGAATCTTCTATCACAATATATCAAATAAAATAATTTGAAAGATAGCTCTCTCAAATTCATATCACAAAAGATGATGGTTAAAGATCTCCCTATTATCACTTAAAAAAAAATGATAATGTGCAATAACAGAGAATTTTAAAGTTCTACTACACTTTCTTTCAAATTGTCTTGCTTTGTGATCAACTACAGAGGGTGTTTAAGAATAGGAACAAGATTAATTACTATCTGGACTACATCAGGTTTCAAGTTGGACTACATAAAGTTTCGAGGTTTTTCAGTACCAGAAAAAAGAAATTACTTGCCCCAGACAGCTTCAAAGACTTCTCAAATTCAGTGTATTAACTAAAATTATCTACTTCTTGTATGACTGGTAGTCCTTATGAATTTATATATGGTAGCTGTTGTATTGAATATGGTTTATACTACTCGAATTTCTGCTGTTGTATTGACTATGATTTTAGGTGTGGTTGTTAACTACTATAATTGTAAATGGTTTATATTAATGTAGTTGCAGCAGAACACTATCCTGTGTTCCCTTGGTAGTCCTTGTACTGTCCATTTCTCATATAGTTTTTTATTGCATTGATTCAATAAAAATAATAGCAAATGACCACAACACGTCGAAGTTGGGGCCTTGCCAATTGATGGGTAAGCGGTAAAGAAAATCCAACTACTTGTTCCTAATACCATTCATTAGAAGCGGCGGCCGCCGAAACCGTCGGCGCTTCTAAGTGGATAGTAAAATTGACACACGGGATTTCAGTGGCAGATTCCGATAGTCTGTGTAGCAGAATCAAACCTAAATTGCAATGGATGATGTTACCTCACACAAAACACGAAAACACAGTTGTGCCAACTCTGTCATGCGGAAACTTGTTCCCACTGCCTTAATTCTATTTTACACCACTTAGGGAGCCGCCAAAATAACCGACTGTTATACACCACTGGGAAACTCCCAGTTCCACCTCATACGATTTGCTTCTAGAACTTTGTAGTCGATGGATTTGCTTTTCTACCTTCCTCATATATATCTCTTCTGTTTGCCTCATTTTTACCATTGCCTACGACGTCAACTTTGGTAGCTTCATATTGTCCATGGCGCTGCTCTTTCTATGATTAATCTTATCCCACGGATGGGCTGCGGCAGCCTTCTTCCTCTGATTGCACTGCAAATTGGTGGTATAGTGAAGCAACACTATATTTGAGTGAGCAACAGAAGCTTCAATGGGCGTGCAAGAAGTACATGATATATGATTACTGTTCAAGACACCTTCCTGCTAAATGCATCCGTTAGACATCAAACGCCAAGTCAATCCACTCTACCTTAGAACAAGAAGTTTCTCACAATTCTTTAATTGTACAATATTCGCATTCTTTCATTCTTTCAACTTTACTACAATTTAAAATGTCAATAACAAAAAACAAATTAGAAAGGAAAAAAATATACATCTATTAGATATGATAAGAAGTTATAGAGCATGAAATAGTAATGTGGCATCAAAAATATAAATGAACATTAATGATAATAATTCTTCATTCTAATTGATTGTGTATAAAGATTATGAAGAATTGGAGGAGAGGAAAAAAAAAAATGATCATCAATAAATAAATATAGTGTGTGTTGGACAAATATGTTCAATAGGATAATATGATGTGACCATGAACATATGTAAAGTGGTCATGGAAATTGACGCTAATATTTCTTTTGATAAGAGTCTTAAACAAGTGATGAAAGCCATGAATGTTAAATAAGAAACATTGAAGAATAGATAAACTTAAGATGTCATCATGATAAGTATTAATAAATTTTGGTTCTCATAAGCATGTGATCATTAGATGTAAATATGATAATAATTAAAATATGTGAAACAAAAGTTCATAAGATATAAGCATGTGAAAGTGTTTTATTAGAAAATGGATTAATTTTAATTTTTATCGTACTTAATAAATGAAATAAAATAAGTTATTAACAATATTCAAATACAGAAGTACCCAAATATAAGTTATCATTGAAAGTACAAAATCTAGCAATGAAAACATTTAATGAAACTAAGCTATAGGAAAAATTTGAGAAATGAAACAAAAAGACTTAAACAATGTGAATTTTGAGACTGCAAATGGGATCAATTAGTCAATTAGAAGGTCCATCTGATTTTCTCATATCTTTTAGCAATTTTATTTTCTAGATGATACTACATAAATATTGAACACTACTGAATGCTGAGAGGGGAGGGGGGGTGAGTCAAAATACACTAAAACTTAATCAATTAATCCTTTTACTGATCATTCACTCCATCTACCATAAGAATGAAAGTAAATAACTAAAATCAAAAAGTCATTCACATGTGAACACCATGATTTTTACATGGAAAACCCAAACTGGAAAAAACCATGGTGAGAATCACACTCACAATATGTATAAGAAACTATTTACAAAGTTTAGGACAAAGGCCAAGGAACTCATTGCTTCAAGAGTGACTCATTGGGTAAGGCACACAACCTTAGGGCAAGATATAGTAATAACTTGCACACATTAAAGATCATTTCTTCAAGGTAAGATACAATTCATTTGATACAATAACATTAATAGGATCAAATTGTAGAAAATTGCATCTACAAAATGTTGATAACAGTTCATAGTTTAGTACACATCAAAATCAATCTTCATTACTTCTCTATTGAATTTTTTAACCTCTATATCAATTTACATCCACTTTACATCACATATATAACTCATTAATTCATCTACACAATGAGTCTAACCTTTATATACCATCTGCAACCTCAACAACATCAATTAGGTTGGCCTAATTAGATGTAACATATATAAGGACAATAGTCCACCTCAAAAATAATCTTCAATACAAATGCAAAAAGAAAAAGAAATGTGTAAAGTATCACACCATGTCAACACACCTTCCAGACATCTCCAAAACACCTTAGGTTGGCCTCAAATGATAATACAATTAATGTATGCTAATCATAACTTTCCCAAACTTCAATGTGGACCACCAAATGTAATTACAAACGATCAAAATGATAAGATATGATATCAAGGAACCCAAATCAACTATCTTCATCACTCTACCAATCTAAAAGTTGAGGAATGCAATGTAGCTCCAATTAGAACTCAGACTTAAAAAAATTTTACTGTATAACCTTATGAAAGATTAGAATAACAAAGTAACTTATCTGAAACAAAAAGTTTGACACCAATGACAACCTGAACTCATATTTACAACAATCTCTTTATCATTAATGGAATCACTTTTGCCAATTCAACCACTTATCTCTCCAAAACTTCTCCCCCTTTAACATCAAAGACAGATAATACCTATCCAATGCAAAAATGAATACTCTACACAAATCCCCTATCAAAAATATCTCCTCAAAATTAAAACCAAAACTAACTCAACCACATACGTACATGGTCAAAATTGCCTTACCAGAATCCACCTAAACATGTTGTTGGGTGAGGGATATGATATCCTTTTAAATTGCTTTTTGTTGAGTCCAAGGAGTACCCCAATCAACTCCTATAGAACATCAAATATATTCAACTATCTTTCCATCTTCAAAATGAGATCTTTTGCCTCTTTACAATTGACAGGAATAGATATTTGATTTGCATAGTGTTTGAGAGTCTTTCAGACTATTCACCATACTAGTGAGATGCATATCATCTATATCTCTTAGTCTGTGAAAGTATTTCTTTATTTGGTCCTTCTGATTTACCAACCAATTCAACTTTGAGTACTCCTCCTCTATTTGCATTCTCCCTTTTCCTTCTTTAAGAATACTTCTCAGAGTTCTAAAATTTGAGGCTACATGAATGCCCCCCTATTTTTGCTCTCTTTATGGAGATAGAAATAGGGTATCATGTATACCACATTGAATTGTTAATAGAGTGATGAAAAATTATCTTGGTAAGGTCATTTAGAAAGACAACATCAAGTTGAAAAACAATTTATATAAATGAGTGTGGAATCACAATTCCAATCCAACAAATAACACATAAATTAGACCTCACAATCTCAAGCTGTGATGAAATGAATTAAATGAATAAAATTAGGGTCTAGAAAAATCTTAACATAAATAGTGGAAATCATGACTTTTCTAGTATTTATTTATCTTATTTATTTTCTCATTATTATAGAGGGGTCTACATGAGCAAGATAGAAAATATGTCTTGTAAATGAGTGTATCAATCGACTAGGATCCAAGCTTTGAGGGGACACTTTATAGAAGGAATCCATACTCACGAGGTATGCACACTGACTTTTCTTTGGTTTTGTTTTTTGACTTTTATTTGTATTTAGGAAAAATAAACCTTTTAAGTGCTTTGGAATCTTCACTAGATGCTAGACTCTGGATTAGGCACTTGAGTTCAATTTGGGTACCTAGGTCTTGTTTGCATGCTTGGGTCCAAACTGGTTTCTATGGGATTTTTCTTGAAACTTGGTGAAATGAATAAGAATTTGTAGATTTTATTGATCAAATCTCTTTGATGTTATCACATGTTCCTCTGGAGATGTGAGAGCATGCAAGTGGTCATATATACACATTATTATGTGACCAAACCAATTCCATAACACTATAGGTCACAACATTTATCTATATAGGAAAAGTGATCCTAGACTAACAAATCTATTAACCCAGGATGAACTCCTTTTTCCTATATAATATTTGATAGAGATGAATGGCCCTAATTACTATTATAGGGAATAGCAAGTTGTCCTAGATTCACATTCTTGTTGTTTATTGTATGCGATTGGAATTGACCAAATGTGTGTGTGAATAGACTAAGAAAAAGAAAGATAAATTGAATAAGATTGATATAATATAGAAAGTACAAAATAAAAATGCATCAATAAGGTACATAATAGAAATAAGACATAAAAAGGAACCTAAATTTGCAAACTACGACAAAATGTTTTGGACTTGTGTGTTGGTGGTCATAGTCTAAGGTTCCTATGATTGATAGAAAGGATTAGAAATATAGTCAAGAGGTCCTATAGGTCTATCTCCCACAAGTCTAGCCAAAAAGTTTTAGACATGTGCTAATTACTCTACTCTAGTAGTATTCACAATATATGGTGTCATTGATGTCAACTTGATGTCTGACAATATATATTCTTGAATGTTGACAATTATTGTGTTGTCATTGATATCAACTTGATGTCTGACAATATATATTCTCGAATGTTGACAACTATTGTGTTGTCATTTATGTCAACTTGTAGTTTGTGTGTCATTTAGCAATAGAATAAAAGAAATGACCAAAAGAAATTTCCAAGTAAGATTTGGAGATAACAGATGAGAGCAATTCCTAGGTTGAGGTAGATAGAACTCAAAGAAAATTAAAGATAAATCAATTACTAATAATGTTTTATCAACCAACATATTCCCCAAGAAAAAGAGACATTATGAGGAGATGAACCTCACGGACAAAGAGTCGCCTCCCATGTTGTTAAAATCAAGAAAAGTTTACAAAAAGTCCGAAAAACTAGTGAATCCTTAATTATATTAGAGAAAGAAAGAACAAGAAGCAATTTTGTATGAGATTTGTGACATATATTGCAAAGTGAGTTCTTAGGTGTTAAATTGCCAAGAGCTAATGGTAGAGAAATTATTTTAGTCAAGTAGAAAAAGAGTGAAACTAGACAAAGAAGTAAAGATAAAGAGAGAGAAAGAGATCCAAGAGTAGAGAATAGATTAGGAGAAAGGATAGCCCCTAGCCATATGAAATGAAACAAGAACACCTTTACCTCCTCAAAATATGGATGCACATATGGTTAAGCTCCCTTCTTTTGGAAATACACCAAGTATGTTAGTGAACATCTCTTTAACTTGGATTTCTATTGGAGTGAGTTTGACATTAATGAAGACTAGACCCAATTATTAAATTTTGTGGAGACCTCAATGATTATGCACGAAGACGGTGCATTAAAGAGTTCCCTAAGCATGATAAAACACATGGAAAGAATTGAGTTGCTTATTTTTGATAAATTTACATTCACCTAATTTATGAATAAAACATGGAAGATGAGAAAAACTAAGGGCAAATTAGTAAAATATTATGAACATTTATCTAAAACTGTGCTTAGAAAACTAGAAGAAACCCTAACATAAAAGAAATGAATAGTTTATTTTAGGATTAACTCCTCACATTATAGTAAAAGTAAATGAGAAATTTTGCTCTTCATATAAGGATGTAGTATAATTGATCACCAAACTAGAATCCTAGTCAAAGATATGGGAGAATTATTTCATAGGAAAGAATGAAATTTATAATTTCAAATTAAGGTGGGGAAACTTAATGTTGAAGTAAGAAATTCTAATGAAAGGTGAGAAGGTTGATATTTCTCCACCACCTAGAAGAAGTAAAATTTGGTTTAAAAATTATGGTAGGGAAGAAAATCTAAGGGATAAATGTTTGATAATCAAAGATACTAAGAGGGCTACCAAAATTAATTGTCGAGTTTTCATAATGGTGGCAATGAAATAATTATTTTTCCTCCTTTTTCACATCACAAAGTAAATATCTTGAATTTTGCAAATTCCCTATTGCCTTCATGTTCCAAGTCAATCTCTTTAACTTTGCATATCTCCTATGTTTGTGAATGTGATCTATCCCTGACAAAAAAAAAACACACCATTTTATATAACCTTCAATCCAACTACATCTGGAAATCTTTTTAATTCCATGATTGTTTATCAATCTCTTAACCATTTAAACCTCACACCATCTTCCCATATTTGTATAGATGTTTGAGAGAAGAACATAAGTCATAACACTTTTAAGACCCAAATAAAAAAGTTGTCATTATAAACACTCTTAAGCCTATAGCTCTACGTATGAGATCTCGATCAATAAATATACTGCATATTTAATTCACGTCTTAGAGTGTCCTTGAGATACTCAGCATAGGGAAGAAGCTTAACTTGCATACAATGATAAATTGCAAATGTAATGCGATAAAGATCACTTGTGTGATTGAAATATGTCCACTAATTCTGAATGTCTACATGCTCATAAGCAAAGCTTATAATGTTAGGATATGCATTCAGGAGTGCTTCATTAATTCAAACATAGTGAGTGTTAGTTTTAAACCAAGCAGAAAAAACATGACAATCAACAATAAAATAGAGAAAACAAAATAGAAACGAAAACATAACAACGCATAACACGAAGTTTAACGTGGTTCACCACTAAGTGGTTACGTCCACCAGAAAGCAGGGAGAATTCTTATTAACCAATATCAATTCTCCAGTACATCATGTATAGGCTGCACACAGCCCTTTATATAAACATATCAGATATGAAATGAAGAGTCTAGGGAAGACAAACAATCATGTGACCATTGGGCTTCATATACCCAACAATCTCCCCCGTGAAGGCCAATTGGCATAGCCATGCATTGGCATCCCTGCTTCCATTTTCAAAATTCACATTACAACCAGCCTGCTAGATTTTAGCTTCGCAATCTTCTGCTTGCATACACTTTCGATTAATCTTCTCCAAAGCATGTCAGATTGAATAAAACCTAACCACTGAACCATGACATTACGATTAACTCCTGCAACTGATATATCCAAAACATTGAAAAGATCATTAACCGGTTCTAAAATGAACCCTTCATCATGAAATGAATCCTTAAGAACATCAGTGCTCCCCCGTGACTAAACATCGTCGTTTGGAATTCCATTTGCCTTTGCCAACTCCACACTCTCCTTAGCACCTTCTGAAGCTTCAATTACAAGGTTCAAAGGTCTAGAAGAGAAGCGTCCAATCAATGCATTCCATTCTGCCTCTACTTTTGCAATCTTCATCAATAAATCATCGCTTCTGCAATCTGCCTCTTTCTCTTTAGGGTCATCCTCATTCGCTAGATTTGAGACTACATCCTCCTCACCCCAGGATGCATCCTCCTCATCTTGGAAGGGAAACAAGACAGTCTCTTTTTTTTCAAACAGCGAATACAACAAACCCTCTTCTTCTTCAGCCGAAGTCTCCTCCTCTTTCCAGCCATCCCACCAATGACATTTGGTTTCAACCTCCACTTGGACATCATTCTCTACCGAGTTTAGACTGCCAAGAAATTTTTTGATGACTAATTCGGCTTCATCATCTGATTCGGCCTCATCATCTGAAACTTCAGCCTGTTTGTCAATAACATAACCCAGCTCCGAGATCAAACACAAAGTAAGGGCACCCATATCCAGGATCAATTATCGAATCGGATCTCATCTTTGCTCAACATTTCACCGTGGCTTTGATACCAATTGTTAGTTTAAAACGAGCAGAGAAAACACATAATAATGAACACAAAACAGCAGAAAGAATAATAGACACAACAAAGAACTCAAGACACAAGATTAACGTGGTTCACCACTAAGTGGCTACGTCCACTAGAAAGCAAGGAGATTCTTATTAACCAATATCAAATCTCCAGTACATCATGTATGGGCTGCACACAGCCATTTATATAAACATATCAGATATGAAATGAAGAGTCTGGAGAAGATAAACATTCATCTGACCATTGGGCTTCATATACCCAACAGTGAGTGCATCCAAAGCTCCTATTTCAACACAGGTAGAGAGGACGCTGGCAAGGGTTGAGTAGCCTGGCTTAACGCCTGCAAATTGCATTGCCTTGAAAGTTTCTAAAGCCTTTTCAACAAACCCATTTTCTGCATACCCTGCAACCGTAGCATTCCATGGTCAAGCAGTTCAGTGTCTCGTCTTCGCTTCTACATTTTCCATACATGCCCATTGATGTGAGCAGTAAGGAAAAACCCAACAACCTATAGACAATACCATTGATTAGAGGGGTTGGTGTGGAGTAAACTGTCAACATTTCTAAGTGGACAACAATTGAATACATTAGATGTCGGTGTAGAATTCTAACAACTGTGTATACCAGAATTAAAGACGCTACCTACTACACAGCACCAAAAACCCAAGTTAGATTGTCATTAGACAGCTGTGCCACCTTTGTCACGCGGAAACTTGTCTTCCTCCCTGCAATCTATAGGCCACGGGGTAACTCATTTCTATTGAACACCAACGACTTTTCTTCTCTTAATGAGTTTGCAGTGTGCCCCCACTATATGTATATTTTGGTTTGTCTCATAATGGCCTTTTTCCTTTCCTATATGTATGTCTTTGGCTATGTGATATTATGTAAGGGAAAATTCTCTCTTGGCTACTGTATTTTCTCTCATAGTTGCTGTCATGTTTTTGCAAGTACAGATGTATAAAAATATCTTTTTAATCGGAATAAAGGAAATGCTTCTTTATATCTGTATGTTTGAGACTTTTATTAATGAATTCAATGATTATTGTTGGAATAATTTACACGTGTTGAAATTTAACCTTTTAGTTTTTGTCCATCTTTATTTTCTTAAAATAAAGAATTTCTATGAGAATGGGAATTTAGAAAAAGCTTTAAATTCTTAGTAGAGAGGCGAGAGTTTCTTCTCTTAAGTGATATGAATTTTATTTATGAAAAATAGATTTTAAAATATTAGAATTTTGTGCAGAATGAAAGTAATTTAATAATCTAATTTTATCAGAGAAATGATATTCAATTGCAGTTTAAATCAATTGCAAGTTCAAATACACCTAGTCAAAGTAGAAAAGTCTACTTCAAAGTATGAAATGTAAATCCTACTCATTTCATAAGACTTGTGGAAGTTGTAGACACTAAAATTATTAATCTAATTTTAATCATTGTCATATCATTCTCTTAATCACATTGTTTTAATATAATATTAATTATTATTTACAAATTTTATAAATCAATCATATTTAATTTTCATTTATCCATTTGCAAACAATTTTTTATTTTCATCTCTTCAATCAACTTCTTCTCACATCAGTTAAATATATCTCATTTTAGAATTATTTTTTTTCAATAATAAACTAATTTTGTTTTTAAATTGAAGTTGATTCTTACATTTACCTATTAATTAAATTACATAATTCATTATTGTCTTTTCATCAATTCAAAATGACAATTTTTCAATTAATAGTTAAATTGATTCCATAGATATTTCAGTTAAATTAAGTCATTGATCTCATCCCATCTCAAATTTTTTCCTTAGATTCTTATGCAAATCTATTATGCTGAAATCAATTATTAATTTAGTGTTATACTGTACAGCTACATCCACATCCAATTAGATGAAGCTAATTGTAATAAATGTCATATCATATCAATTGGTTGCCATGTGGTGGTCAAAATGAGTCCATCAAAGAAGAAAAAAAATAAAAATTATACAATTCTTTTTTTATTAAACTATATACATAAATAATCATTTTATTCTGCCTTGCAATTTTGTAGAGGAACTAGACTCCCTTACAGCTCTTGTTTATTCCACATTCAAAGAAATCAAATATATTGGAATCGTGCCAAAGTGATAAAATTAAAGAATTCTGAGATATTTCATGTCCGGAGTGTACAATGGATTGAATCAGCTTTGGATTCAATTTGATGTCTAATGGGTGCATTCAGTAGGAAGGCTCTGTGGAAACCTTGTGGTATCCGAACAGTAATCATATACCATATAGTTCTTGCGCACCCATTGAAGTTGCTGCTGCTCAGCCGAATCCAATGCTGCTTGACTGTACCACGCATTTGCAGAGCAGTCAGAGGAAGAAGTGCACACCTGTGCATTAAAATTCTGGTATGAGGCGACGAAGGGGACTTTGCTCCAGTCGATCTTCACAAGCCCACCTCTAGTTGCCCAATCGTCTCCGTTCCACAGACTCGAATATATTCTCATGCCTTGATTCTTCGGATACGCCACACCCACATTCTCATTGTTCTTAAACACTCTCACGGGAGTTCCATCCACAGAAAATCTGCTCAATGCCATCAGCACAGTTTATGTTATTAGAACGCACACGGTAATATACTTCAGAGCCTTAGCCCGGAAGGGTGTTAAGCACTTAAGTTGAAGGGTAAATTTAATATTACTTACAGAATGTGTTGGGGATTCCAGAGAACGGAATAAGTGTGGAAGTCTGCAGTGGGATCAAACCAGAGGTAGATTCGCTGTTCTCGATTGCCCTGGCCTTGTGAGAAAACATTTGTCTGCACGATATAGGGATCTCCAGACAGGTTTCCCAGAAACTCAAAGTCTATTTCGTCGTGCTTATCTCCTTGAGAAGATATCTGCACCCATCAAAGATAAATACATTCAGTAGATGAGTTTATATGGAATACTCAGTTCGGAAGCAGTAAAATTCAATGTATTAGTTTGACAACTAGAGTATATTCAAGAGAGAGGGAGAGGGAGAGGGAGAGGGAGAGAGAGTTACATAGTAAGCTGTTACAGTGCCTGCCGAGTTACCGGGCACCAACTTGATTTGCTTATCAATTTTTGCAAACAGATATTCATTCTTCGATTGGAACCCTGAACCTGTTACAATTAAGAAAGGTTAGTCATATTCTTTGAATCGAACAGCGAAACATGGATTGATTAAATTATAAAATGCAAATGTATATACCTGAGGACTGTTCGAGAGTAAGCTGCAACTGCTGGCCGTTGTCAAGTATCTTAGCGTGGTCATTACCCCACGTGATGTCAAAGTCGCTGTAAAAATTTGCAGAGACATTCTACAAATAAGCAAGGTGTGTTAAGACTAAACATAAGAAGAGCAGTGCCATGGATAATGTCAAGCGGAATTCGAGTATTGATGTAATAGAGAAGACAGCAAAAGGCGATGGAAATTATATGGCGAATGAAAGATATATAGAAGAAACCCATTCAGCGAAAGTCGATTTGGTAGGTGAAAGCCGCGGTGTATAGCTGTCAGTTGTTTTGACGGCTTCCTAAAGGCCCGCGGACAGAGGGTTCACAGCTGTGAATACCATCAACTTTTTTGGTACATACAAGTTCGACGGTTTCGGGTGCCGCCCCCCATAAGCAAATTGTATTGTGAGGATGATATTTTGTCATCTCTTCTGCTTATCTGTCAATGCGCAATTTCTGACCTGCTCGTTGGGTTCCAAACATCATCTATAATTTAATTTAGACGTATTCATTTTATGAGTTTTAGGCTCAAATATTTTAATTTGTGAGTTGACCAAGGGTTGAGTCAAAGTCATTTTGGACACAATTTTGATCTCATATTTTATAAAGTTTGGTTTTTGCATTCAATACAATTTATTCTTGATGGTTTCATTTAAAATTATTTAATTTTATTAATAGATCAAACATTAGAAAATAAGATTTTGTTAATAGATCAAATGTCTACTAACATATATATATAATTTGTAAATCATTTTAAAATTTAATTAACATGTCAATAAAGAAAATTTAGTTTTTCTTTGTTCAAAGTGAAATAGTTTCTCTTTCATTTATCTTATAATAAGGAAGGAATTTCTACCTTTACACTTATAACATGAATCTAAGTCATATTTCAAGAAACTTGTTTAATAAGCTTTAAGAAATATATTATCTAATTTTATAAGATTTGATAAGAACAAATGATCTTATGCTACCTTCATTTCATTTATCTCTCAACAAGTTACATGAATTGATGTATGAGTTATTTTGTATTTAAAGAATAGTATGAATTCTCTCTTATAAAAGTGAGTCAATTGAAACCTTTATGCCTATAATTACTTGAACGGTTGATATACTTCTTTAAACAATCTAATGCTACAATAATTTTATGATATGAGAGTATGCTTATGTCTGTGCACACCATTTAGAATTTAATAGTTAATGAATAAGGGTACACAAAATTGATTTATGTAAAATAAAGATTAAAGATGTGGTTCAGAATAAAAAATAACAAGATCAATAACATCCTTGGATTTATCATCTCTATTATTCAAATCCACTAACTTAGTTATATTTGTATTGCTTTTTCTATCCACTTATTAAACTCCTCATAAAATTTTATTCATTGGTTATATTTGAATTTTCATTTTTCAAGCATGAAAATTGAATACAAAATATTTATCTAATAGAATCTCTTTTAAAACATGTAATCAAATACAATACCTATCACTCCAAAAAGAAAACACACTCTTATTTTCCTTATCACTTCAATAAAAATGTTGTAGTATTTAAAATTGAAAAAAATGCACCTTATTATGAATGCCCAATTGCCTACTCTCCTTTCAATTGTAGCATGTAATGATCGTAGGATGTGCATAAAATGGCTTTAGAAACTCTCAAGAAAATGCATATAAACCTTTCTTGTCATTCTATGTGTGTGTCACATAAATGAATATCTTAGTTAGCCTAGATTTCACATGAACCTCCACACCTGAATATCCATCCTTTGCAACTTTATAGTATAGGAAAAGACAAGAATTCTGAATCTTGAACTCACAAATCATTAATTGTTGTAGTTACCATTTTCAAAATATCATGATTTTGGACTCTATGACCATTTAAAGCATTCACTTCTCTTATATACACACAGATACTACAATACATACCTTTCTAATGATGTGATCAATCAATCACATCAAATCCAATTAAACTTCTACAACTGAACACTAATCCTCACATAGTAGTGCATTTGAACGCTCACACAACAATGACTAGCACTACTATCACAAAACAATTAGTGAAGTAATCTACCAAAATGATAATTGCCACTTCACACAAGACTCTTTTTACCATTCCTATTTTGTTGGTTCTTTATTACACACTTTGTGAGCTTTTGTCATGCCCTGCTATGAGGCCTAGAGGACTTATACAAAATAAAAACAATAAAATGCGAATACTTTTTTTCTTTTTTCTTTTTAATATAAAGTTAAACCATACAATTGCAATAAATAACATGATAAGGAAATGATGTACAAATATTAACTAGAAAGAGTCTTGAAGGCCCCACAATGATGCCACTCAAGGATAATGATAACCAAACATACACAAGCAAATGAAATCTCATAAAATAAGATAGCACAGTCTTACAAAGATCATGATACACATTACATTTCTATGAGAATATACATATGATCATCAATTACATCACATGGTATCCACAAGGATAAAATCTCAATTAGTACATATAATGGAAAGAATACATGAATCTGGTACATGAAGAGAGTCTTCAATCCTCCCACGAGCCATCACAAACATGATACAGAATGAATCAAAATGAAATCCATAGAAGGATAAAAGAAAGGCATAAGTTACCACTAGGTATGCAATAGGGAAGAGTGTCATCACTAGGTTGTCATGAGTTACCTTGGTAGGTCTTGCTAGGTCCCGACCCCCATCTTGGGTTACCCTGGTGACCTCTCCTGACCCCCCCCCCCCCATACGGACACTAGTTAACCACACCCACCTTTCGAAAGGAAAAGATTGGTGGAAGCCATTCAAAGCCCTTCTCTACTTACCTCATCCCTAAACAAGCACCTGAGCATAAGAGAAGCAACAAAATTTAATCTTTATTAAAGTGAGCTAACTACCAATCCCAATTCATTATATTATGTTTTCACTTGATTACAAAATTCCCATTGAGTTAGCTTGGTGATCACTTTGGGTCCCAACCCCCAATGAAAGCCACTCCCCCAAGATTGCACCTAGGAATCAAAATAAAACACAAGGTCATGACACCCAAAACATGAGGTGACAAGGTTCCAACCATAGCAAGGCGAAGTCCACTTGCTAGAAGAAGATCTTAGAAAGGAGTAACAATAATAGGCTAGGAATGACCATCTAGGACATAAGAATTCACTGATCTCAAATATCAAGAGAAGTAGTATATCTATGTTCAATAATGAAGGGTCATCAATCAAGGAAGTCATACAAGATTCCAATCTGATAACATTCAAGGAAAATGAGAAACATGCACAAATGAGAATACAAACATTATCGTAGCCTCTGGAGTCTAAAAGTGTTAAGACAACTTAACTAAGCAGCCACAAAGACAGAAAAGAATCAAATCAATACCATAGTCTCAAAAAGCCAAACAAAATGAGTACAATTCTACAATAATACCAATGAGTTAAAAATAACATCTATAACTTTATTAATTCAAATCTAACATTTGTTGCTATATGGAGCCTAATCAGACTCGGAGGTTAAATTTTCCCTACTTCTATCAGCCCAGTTTCCCCCCATATTTTTCAACGGGGGTTTTGGGGGCAGTGCCCCCAAGGTATAGCCAAGGGCTAAAAAGACTTCTATTATTTTATAAAGGTGCCAGGTGTTATTTTTCTATTGGCTGACATGTTGTAACCCTAATTTTGTAACTAACATAAGTCTTGATAAAAAAGGATTGTTGGTTGTAATCCGTTTTTTATTTACTTGATAATAATATTGGACTCTCTGTTTGGTGGATGTAGCTTGATATTGGGTGGACAATGTTAATTATTGTCTCTTCGTTGTTATTATTTCTATGTTTTCTATTCTTGTGTTTAATATTTATCTACATATAATTGATATTTTCTGCATGCAATTCTTAACAAGTGGTATCAAAGTTGGTTGTGTTCGATTATCATCTATAGGAAGATCTCACGGTTGTGGGAGTCTCATGGTTAAGTGGGAGAAATGGCGGACAAGGGTAAATTGAACGTAGAAAAACTCAATAGGCATAACTATTATTTATGGAAGATGCAGATGGAGGATTATCTCTATCAGAAAGATTAATGGAGGTCATTGGAAGGAACAACTAAGAAAGGCACAATGAGTGATGATTGGAATATTTTTGACAAAAAGGCACTTTGAATCATTCGGTCGTGCCTAGAACCGTTCGTAGCATTCAATATAACAAAAGAAACGATGACTACAGAACTGATGTCAGCACTGGCTAAATTGTATGAGATACCTTCAGCCTCAAATAAGGTATTTCTCATGAAGCATCTATTTAATCTTAAAATGGTTTAAGGTGGATCTATGACAGATCAATTAAATGAGTCTAATAAAATTACTAGTCAGTTGTCTTCTCTAAAGATAAATTTTGATGAAGAAGTTAGGGCTCTCCTGATATTATCTTCTTTGCCTGAAAGTCAGAATGGTTTGGTAATGATAGTTAGTAACTCTATTTCTAGTTCAAATACTTTAAAATTTGATGATATTGTTGGTGTTCTCGTGAGTGAGGAAATTCATAGGAAAAGCTCATGTGGATCCACATCAAGTAGTGTTTTGAATGCAGAAAGAAAGGGTAGACCAAAGGAGAGAGGAAAAGGTTTTGGAGGTCATGGGAAGTCATGAGGAAAATCAAAGGACAAGAGATCTTAATCCAGTGGACCAAAAGATTGCTAGTCTCAGAAGAATAAAGAAGGAGACAAACAAGAGGGTAATAAGGAGGCAAATGTGGTAAGTAATAAATTTGAAGAAGATTCTTTGATTTTTTCCCTAGATAATGTTGATGATTCATGGGTTTTAGATTTAGGGGCCTCATTCCATGCTACACCCCGTAAAAGTTATTTTCTTGATTATGTCAAAGGGGATTTGGGGTTGGTTTATCTGGGAGATATTGAACCTTGTTAGATTTTTGAAAATAGAAGAATTAAGATTAAGTCGTAGAATGAGAATCATTGGCTATTACAAGAGGTAAGACACATTCAAAGGTTGAGTAGGAATTTAATTTCAGCATGGCAACTAGGTGATGAAGGTTGCACAATTAGTTAAATAATGATAATAATTGGAAGGTTTCAAAAGCCACCTTGATAGTAGAAAAAGGTGTGAAAGTATGAACCTTATATCTTTGTATAGGCCATATTGTTCTTTGTAATTTAGTTTTTGCAAAGAAAACCCAAACACATTCAAGAACAGTTGCTGCAGGTTTGCAGGAAGAAACTAAAACAATTTTTGCAGGTTTTGAGACAACACTGTGGCACAATAGACTTGGGCATATGAGTGAAAAAGCTATCAAGGTACTTCATTCTAAAAATATTTACCATGTCTCAAATGAATTAGTATGGATTTGTATGAAATTTGTGTATATGGAAAACAAAAGAGAGTTAGTTTTCTCAAGGATGGGAAGCAAAAGAAAGATGAAAAGTTGGAGCTTGTGCATACAGATGTGTGGGGACCAACTCATGTATCTTCTCTTAGTGGCTCTCGGTATTATGTTACATTCATAGTTGATGCAACTAGGAAGGTTTGGATTTATTTCCTTAGATAAAAATTTGGTGTCTTTGAGACATTTAAGAAATGGAGAAGTGATGCAGGAGCATCCTCGGTTCTTAACAATCTTGCATCAACCAAAAATATTTCTTTTCTTTTTTTTTTCTTTTTTTGCAGTGTCAACATTTATTTCTATATTCTCTTGGATTGGCTCACCGGATCTTACAGAACTGGATTTTGATTTAGGACATGATCATCTTCCTTATTCCTAAATTGTGGAGTGTTTAGATGATTTTATGGAAAGTTATCGATTTTGGATTTCGAGATAGTTTCTGACTTTGGATACCGGAACCACTTGGACCTATTTGCTATTGGTGAATGTTTTGGATCCTTTATGTACCTTGTGAAGCCATAGTTTGTGGATTCCAATGTTCTTTGTCTTGAGGCTGACCTTCCCTCTAATCTGCACTTCATCCTTTGGATTTTCCAGAGGAATCTCTTTGGCAGAGAATGACTTGTTGGTTTTACATGTTTGATCTTATTCTTTGTCATTTGATCCCTTTTGGGCTGACCAGATCTCCTTGGATCATATAAATCAATGTAATTGGGTATTAAAATGGAAGGTCGAGAGAAGCTGGATAGAACATAAAGGATAGATCTTAGATTTAGGGGTTTGAAGTTGAGTTGTTCTGTAATTGGGCATGTATGTGGAATGTCAATGTGTCGAATCTTATAACCAATATGTTATCAATTGCTTGTAATTAGTTTTTCATGATCTTATATATTCAGTTCTATATTGTCTCCATCATATCCTCTTGTTTTCGTTGTGTATACTCTTGCTGCCCAGTCCAGATTGAGGTCCTTCCTAACTAGTGACTGCCTCAAGAAGCTTGGTTGAGAATGAGACATGTAAAAGACTAAAATGTCTTAGGTCTGATAATGGTGGTAAGTATTGCAACAAAGAATTTGAGGATTATTGTTCCTTTAATGGAATTCATAGGTAGAAAATGGTTTAAAGAACTCCACAAGAAAATGGAGTAGCTGAGTGCATGAATAGGACAATAATGGAGTATGCAAGGAGCATTAGATTACATGTTGGGCTGCCTTTAAACATGTGGGAAGATGTTGTCAATACTATTGTATATTTAATTAATAGAGTTCCTTCAGCGCCTTTGGGTTGTGGTATTCCAGAGGAAGCATGGATAGGTAAGAAGGTGATAAATCTTTTCTCAAAACCTTCGGATGTGAAGCATTTGCAAATGTAGATTCTTAAAATAGAACCAAGATTGATGCACAATGAAAAAGATGTATTTTCATTGGATGTGACATTGATGAATTTGGTTATAGGTTTTGGGATGTTGAAAATCTAAAAATTATGAGGAGCGGGGATGTTGTATTCAATAAGAAGGTGTTGTACAAAGATCGTTTGGAGAAACATGAGAAGAAAGAAAATGATTTCGTTGTGCTGGATGATATTCTAGATAGTTATGTTCTAGTAGTTCCTCATGCTCCGCAACAACAACTAGAAATAGCACAAATTCCAGTGAATGTTAGACGATCAACAAGGCTAAGTAGACCTCCTAACAGTTTCTCTCCCTCTTTGTATTATATTTTGTTAACAGATGTTGGTTAACCAGAAGGATATGATGAAGCTATGCAAGTGGATACAAAGGTTCAGTGAGAGCTTACCATGAAAGAAGAAATGGACTCCTTGCATAAAAATTAGACTTGGGAATTATGAAGTTGCCTGCAAGTAAAAAGGCTTTACAAAACAAATGGGTTTATAAGCTAAAAGAGGAATATGAAGGCAAGAATAGATTTAAAGCTAGGCTAGTTGTTAAAGGATTTGCATAGAAAAAGGGCATTGATTTTTCTGAAATTTTTTCTTTGGTTGTTAAGATGAATTCTATTCGTACTGTTTTAAGTATTGTGACTGCTGAAGATTTGCATTTGCAAAAATTATATGTGAAATCCATCTTTCTCCATGGTGATTTGGAGGAGGAGATATATATGGAACAACCCCAAGGATTTGAGGTCAAAGGTAAGGAGAAATTGGTGTGTAGATTGCATAAGAGTTTATATGGCTTCAAACAAGCACCTCGACAATGGCACTTGAAATTTGATAGTTTATGGTTGAGAAAGGCTACAACAGGTGTAATTCTATCCATTGTGGTTATTTTAAGAGGTTGGATATTGACAGCTACATTATTTTGTGTTTATATCTTGATGACATGCTTGTAGCGGGTTCTAACATGGATCACATTCGAGAGTTAAAACAACAGTTAGAAAAATCATTTGCTATGAAGGATTTGGGGGAAGAAAAACAAATCCTTGGTATTAAAATTTGCAGATATAGGCAGAACAAACAATTAACTCTATCTCAAGCTAATTTTGTTGAAAAGGTGTTGCAAAGATTCCATATTGGAGAATGCAAAAGCTGTCAGCACGCCTTTGCCTAGTCATTTGAAATTGACTAAAGAGATGTGTCCAAAGACACAAGAGGAGAAAGACAAATTGTCCAAGGTATCATATGCTTTAGTTGTAGGAAGTTTAATGTACACCATGGTATTCACGCGACTAGATATTGCACATGTTGTTGGAGTCACAAGCGGGTATATGAGTAATCCCGGATTGGAGAATTGGAATGCAATAAAATGGGTTCTTAGATATTTGAGAGGTACAACCAATAAAAATTTATGTTTTGGGGGCTCTAATACCGATTTAACAGGTTATGTAGACTCACATTTGGTAGGGGACGTTGATACTAGACGAAGTACTACAGGTTATATCTTTACTATCGGTGGGACAACTATGAGTTGGCTCTCCAATTTGCTAAAGGTGGTTGCTTTATTCACCACAAAGGCAAAGTATGTAGCTACAACAGAGGCAAGCAAAGATATGATATGGCTGCAATATTTCATGGAAGAATTGGGAAAAAGACAAGCTAACAATTGTTTGTTTATAGATAGCTAGAGTGTCATCCATCCTGCAAATAATTTTGGCTTGAATTCAAAGACAAAACACATACAGTTGAGGTATCACTTCATTTGGTTTGTGTTGGATGATGGACAATTAAGGCTAGAAAAGATACATACAGCTAAAAATCTGGTGGATATGTCTACAAAAGTAATCATAAGGGAGAAGTTGAGCTCCTCTTCAGCTTCGGTTTGTCTTCAAGACTGAAAATAATAAAATTGAACAATAGAGTCCAAGGTGTTTCATTCCAGTGGGAGCTACAAGGTCAACGGTGTTATGATCATTCTTCAAGTGGGAGATGATATGTTTTGGAGTCTAATTAGTCTCCAAGTGGGAGATTATTGTTATATGGAGCCTAATTAGACTCAGAGGTTAAATTTTCCCTACTTCTATTATTGCGGTTTCCCCCCATATTTTTTGATGAAGGTTTGGGGGCAGTGCCCCCAAGGTGGGGTCAAGGGCCAAAAAGAGTTATTATTTTATAAAGGTGTCGAGTGTTATTTTTCTATTGAATGACATGTTGGAACCCTAATTTTGTAACCGACATAAGTCTTGATAAAAAGGCTAAGGGTTAGAGTTTTCTGTAGAGAATTTATAGCATTTTCTAGCTGTATTGAGTTGCAAGGGATTGCAGGTTCTAATCAGTTTTTGAGTTACTAGATAATAATATTGGAATCTCTATTTGGTGGATATAGCCTGATATTGAGTGAACCATGTTAAATATTGTCTCTTCATTATTATTATTTATGTGTTTTTCATTCCTATGTTTAATATTTATCTGCAATTAACTGATATTTTCTACATGCAATTCCTAATAATATTAAGTTTCCAATATTCCAAAATTGAAAACATTAAAATTCATTCAACTCTCATTACACAATAAAACTAATATTTTCATAATTCAATTCTTAATAATAACTAAATACCTTAATACCATTTAACAATCATGAAATGATCACTTAATAAATACAAGAAAAAATATTAGAGTTTGAAGATAAAGTGTGTGTGTGTGTGTGTGTGTGTGTGTGTGTGTGTGTGTGTGTGTGTGTGTGTGTGTGTGAATTAATTACCAAACAATAACCGAAATGAATTTACATTATTGTTCTCAAACAAATTTGGTGTGGCAAGGAGGCATGAGTGTCGTGGGGATCACCCACACCCGTGGGTGAGGCTCCTCCACAGCCATGGGTTTCTCCATGACTATGGGTTGAGCCCACCCATAGTTGTGGGTGGCTCCCCATTCAACAATAAACTAATCCACAGGAAAAACAAAAACATTAAAAAAACGCAGATCTTAAAGTTTGTTCATCATCGAATACATATATATGAAACCAAAAACACATAAATCTCAGTGAAATTACTTAGGTGTGATTAGCATTAACCATTTAAAAATCCAGATTTAAAATGCCCAGGTACCCCATTAAAATTGATTCAACCCCCATTTTTTTTCAATTTTAAAAGACCACTAAAATTTACTAAACAAAGCTTCAAAAGAAAACCTTTCCCTAATAGAAATATTTGATCCAGAATAAAATATTAAATTATATAAACCCAGCTGATTTCCAATCAATTTAAGATGATATTTTAACATGCAAGAGGATTAAAAACCACATACCTACCTCCAAACATTATCTGAGAGAGGAAACAGAGACAAGTAGCAATTACCAGGCACGAATCCAGAATGCTCCAATCCAAACTCTTACACAAAACTTCAAATTTCTTTGCAAAAACCAAGATTTCCCCAATTTTCTTTACCAAACCCCCCCATAACTAGGAGATACAAATTGCAAAACCAAAAAATTCACGGAAAACACATATCTTTCCTTCCCCCCTCAATTTCGAAAAACCCGTGAATAAAAATCTCTTTATAAATTGTAACTCCCACCAATAATAGCATGCAAAAGAATCTTCCACAAATATTTTATTATTCAATTGGTTTAATTTCTTTTTGTAACTCCCATGCATGCTTATTTTAATTTTTGAAACAAATAAATTACCTTTTTAAAATTGATTTTCGATTAACCCATGAAATTCATAATTAATATTTAATTTTCCTTTTTATTAAATTATTTTCTAAACAATATATGAGATTAAATCATTTACTAATGTTATTTACTAAATATAGTATGCACAATTTTTAGTTATATTAATTAATTAACCATAATATCTAATTTCCTAATAATATTAATATTGATATTAATATTTTTTGCTAACAAATTATTACAGTAACACAAGGGTAAGGGACTGAGACTAAACAACTCAAAATACTTGACTAGGGACTCGTTCCATACGAATAGTGGTACCATGGGGTCTGAATGATATCTTCCTTTTCCCTCTTTACCATTGGATTGTAGAGCACGCTCAGAATTGAAAAGTCACGTGGAGTTGATGCTCGTAACCTACAGCTGCATCACCGAGAAAATGCACATACATATATCCAACATATACGGGCACACCGGTGGAGGAGAGTCATCACAGTCTATGTCCCTCCGAAGTGGGTGATGAAATATCATCCCCTCCCACCGTATATAGACTCATACACATACAAGAAGGCAAACATGATAAATATCTCATACGTTAAGAAGATATGTCAGTCCAAAATTAATATATACACATATAATCTAACATCTAACCATCCTTCAAGGTAAAATGCATATCCAATATGATAAAAGCCATCACGTAAGAGAGTAACATCCAGTCACATAAACCACCGAAGAAAACAACCAAGGTCAAACTCTAAGTTACACGGAGTCTGATCGAGGGAGGGGCACTGCAACTTTATAGTTTTAAACTTGATCGATTTGAATGCAATGTTAGGTTTTAATATCTTTAGAAAAACCTGAGATTTCTTGGCATATTTTAAATTGGAGAATTGGTAATAACCAATTGAGAAGTCTTGGAAACAGTCTTAAATGTGAATAATTTAGAAATGGAGGAAGCTTTGTGTAAACTAGATGGAGGATTTACCCTCTCAGATCACCTCTAAATTTCTCTCAAATAATGACTTGAGATTCAAACTTTGATGTTTTGAACAACGCATCCACACATCTTCACAACATCAGTAAATTCTAATGCTTCAAACTGCAAACTTACATATGGACAATCCTCTAATAATCAACACAGAGGCACATATCTCTTCTACAAGGTAACATAATTAGTAGTTCTCTGATGCAATATGAAGGAGAGAAAAGAAAATGTTTTGATATCTTTATTGAAATGAAACAGAGAGTATATACTATAATAACAGTTACTAGGAGTAACAGTTATGCAACAAACAATTACATCAAGTTTTTTTAACAATGTAACCAATGTAATAGTTATGCGAACAAGGTTCTTTGTCCTTTTTAGTGCCAGTCTTACTACTTATGTCCTCCATGTCAATAAACTAAGGATTACCTTGATGCAGTGTTTCAAATTTTTCCACCAGCATCCTCATATTGATCACATACCTTTTAATCACATTGTGGCTAAAATTGACTAGCTTGACTAGGTTAGCATTGGTATCCTCCATTTTTTTTCTAGAGCCACAATACATCCTTGAAAATAAGATTTCAAATTAGCCACATCCATCACAACCATTTGAAGAGGTGCAATCACATTTTTTCCTTCATTATCAACCCATGAGTCACCATGCTTGACACTCTCACCTAGCTTATCTTGAATCGACTTGGTCTTAACGTTCATCTATTCGATTTCATGGAAGTACCATTTATGCATCTTAAAGCTATCGACCGCTGCATCCCTAGAGAGAACGAAGACATCATCATGGCTTTCTATATCCAAACTGAGGTGGGAAGACTCTGTGTTCAAATAGTGCAAAAATGGTGATCTGTCACCTTTGTCCTTAGGTGTCTCCTCGAAATCTCCCAAAGGAGTGGAATGGCGGTCACTTTGTTCATCTAATTCAAAGAAGACAAGGTAGGCCTTCTAATTTTGCCTCTCTTTAGGATTTTGTTAGTTCTCGAGTTCCTCATTTTGTTACCAACTCTAACCTTGGAGTCCTCTTCATTATCCCACCACTCATCCTCCACACAATAAATTTTGAGGGGGGCAGTTTCTAGAAAATATTAATTCTAGAATTGCGAGGATTTTTCAAGGGAATAGAGATGTTAAAATTAAGTCTTCAGTTCTAGAAGAAACCTAAATTTCATAAAATACAAGAGCACTCATGAGTAATACTACCACATCAACAACCCCACAATAAAAAGTGTCCACAAATGCCCTACAAATTTTTGAGGCCACAACCTAACCAGGCAAAGAGGTATTTCTAAAGACATAGTTGTTTATGTTGGCTTGATGATGATTTTTGTAATGGATGACTTTACGTGTTGTCATTGATGACACATATACACACACATATGTTCACATTGTAATAGTCATCTTAGTTAAGTCAAACTAGTACTACTCCTAAGTCTTAGTATTGAAAACCGATATCATTTGTATAGAGAAGTCCAACCAGTTTGAAGGTGTCTAGCTAGTATATGTAGACAACCGGTATATGCAAGAATGACATTAGTTTTGGTCATTTTCACTGACACCAATTTGGAGATACTATGGAGATCAACAAGGAAGTGAATGGAGGACAATCAGTCTATGAGTTGGAAGAGATTAAATCTTAACCAGTATCAGTGTTCTAATTAGTTTCACTGATTGTGTGATGAGTTATCACCGGTCATGATGAGTTATCCCTAACCGACAACTTTGGCAGTAATCTATGATGTGTTATGAAATATTGTCCAAATACACTGCACCTAGGAAATTGTGATGAGGTTCCTCCCTAGGAGTATATATAACAAAAAATAACAGACTCAAAATAATCCTTTAGCTTCACAATTTGTCTACCCAGCATTGCGAGATGCCAATCTACATCCCCCAATCTTTGATTAGTCGACATATCGGTAATAACTTGACAGTGTGATTCATAAATAACCTTTCTCTAGCCAAAGGCATATCCTCTCTCAAGCACAAACAAAATAGCCAAATCCTCCATAAGGTTATTTGTATGATATCCATTCTAAACGGAAAAAGAGGAAAATCAATGTTTCTAAATTATCCCTACCAATACCTACAATTCCTACATGTCTTGGATTTCCTTGAGAAGAGCCATTTGTATTCACATTAAGGACTCTACGGGGGCAAAGGAAACCACTTACCAACCGTAGGATTCTGACACCTGGCTTGTCTATTCCTTCTAGATAAGATATCTATACTCTCTCCACCCAAAATATTCAAATTTTAAACAATAGGCATGTCACGTGGATCCACGTTAATACAAAAATCACATTTAGCTATAAAAGTTTCCTATTGCATATTAATAATTCTTAGCCTCACTTGTTGTGACAACATCCTCCTATCATGAAAAAACCATCAATTTCTTTCAATCCATAATTGCCAAATGATAAAGGATGGTCCAATATTCCAAGAAACCTAGAGAAAATAAGATTTAATAGGAGGTATTTCAAGAATGCTCCAAAACTCCAAGAGAGAATCAGCATTAACACAAGCATGCTTCCAATCTCCCCAAAAATAGTGCCATATTTCCTTAGAAAAAGAACACTATAAAAAGAGGTGTGAAGAACTTTCCTCATTATTGTTACAAGAAAAACACAGTAAAGTACCCTGAAACCATCTTTTACAAAGGTTATTCCAAGTAAGACACCTATTTTGAACCACCAACCAGAAGAAGAAATTACATTTAGGCTATGAAAAGTGATTCGAAACTTGCTTCCACCAGAAGACATTGACCTCCCCATATGTCATATTGTCTAACTCCTTATATCCAGAGGCCACCAAAAATCTTCTCGTTGGATCTTGGCCTCAAGAAAGAACATCCTAGCCCATTAGTGAGTTGCACATCCTTCCTGCCAAAATCATGGAAAGGCTCCTCATAAGCAACCCTTGAACATTCGAGATGCCACTCATGTGGTTCTTTCCATCTAGCCACTTGCTCTCTGTCAAAACTTTAAATAAATTTAAAATACTTAGCTCTACTCCAACCAATTTCAACAAAGTAATCACATATATACTATAACCATGGAAATTGAGAGAGAATGGGGGAAAACCATCCCAAGAGTCATACAAGAAAAGAGCTTCAACCACTTTGTTACAAATCCAAAAGAGGCCTTGCTTGACAACCTGTGCTCCTCTCCTAAGAGTATACCGTATCATAGAACCTTTGCCTAATATATTATATCTTGGAACATCCCTATATTCCACTCCCCCCAAATACTTAATATTCAAAATTTTAGCCCAACCTTGATGTTGAAAAGTGCACCATCTCCTAAACATCATACTAGCCAAAACCTGGCCATTCATTCAGGTTACTTGATGCAAAATAAGGCCTCCTTCTTGTATCGGTCTACAAATAGACTCACATTTAACCAAGATCCACTTAGAAGAGAGAAAATTACTAGACCACAAAAACCGCATATAGAGAGCTTCAAATTCATTAATAAAAACCATAGGAGCAGTCTACACAAAACATCTATAAATAGGGAGATAAATAACTTTAGATTTCAACAAGATAACTCTCCCCATCGATGAAAGCCATTTACAATTCCAATGACTCGCCTTCCTAGAGAGCTTATCCAGAATATCCCACTAGAATCCTCTAGACAAAGGGCAAACACTAATAGGAATCCCAAGATAAGTAAAAGGAAGAGCACCAACTTGAAACCTTAAAATCTTCATAATGATAGGTTGGATAGTAACATGAGTATATTAAAAAAGAAGATAGAAGACTTATTTTCATCAATCTATTGTCCAGAAGCCGCCAGATAAGTATCCAGAGACTTCTTGAAGTTAGCAGCCTCTATAATTCTAGCCATTCCCATAAAATTTGTATCATTCACATATCAAAGATGATAAGGAGGGAGACCATTGCCCTAGTTCCAACCTTGGATCAATCCTTGGCTTACCTAGGACTTCAAAAATCTTCCCAACCCTTCTGACATTAAGATGAACATATATGGGGATAAAGGATCACTTGGCATTGAGCCTCTAGAAGCCCTAAATAGCTTTGTAGATTCACCATTAATGAGAACAACAAAAGAAGAAGTAGTTATGTAGCTGACAACCCAGTTTATCCACTCACTATTGAAGCCAAAGGCATTGAGAAAATTGCCAAGGAAACTCCATTTGACTCTATCATAAGCTTTGACCATATCTAATTTTATAAACATGGCCAAGTTTCCCTTAGAAGATTCCATAGAACATAAAGACTCTATTGCTATAATAACCCCATAAAAAATTTGTCTCCCAACAACAAAACTTGCCTACTCTTTACAAATTAAATGAGATATTATGGCTTAAGTCTATGTACAATCAATTTGTGATTATTTTATAGATCACATAACACAAAGCAATAGGACAAAAATAATCAAGAGTATTAGCTCCTTCTTTTTGAGAGAAACAAAATTAACATTCATAGCCCTTAGCATCTACTTGGTTTTATAAGATTCCCATACCACCTCCAAGAGATGATATTTGATTATCTCCCAAAATTATTAATAGAAATCTATAGGGAAGCCATTTGGATGAGGACCTTTAGCCTTTTTTTATTTCAAACACCACTCCTTCAACTTCACCCAGGGAGATAGGCCTACATAGATACTTATTCATTTCACCTGAGACAATAGAAGGGATACAATCAAGCACTAAACCTTCTTCCAAAAAGGAAGAAGGGGTATCCTTAGAGAAATGGGCTCCAAAAAATCTAGTTGCATCTTGAGAAAATTCCTTAAAGGAAGAGAGTGGAATGCCCTCAAAAGAAATGATAGAATAAATAATATTACCATGTCATCTATCCTTTACTCAGTTGTGGAAGAACTTGTGTTCTTGTCACCATCCTGAAGCCAATCTATTCTAGAATTTTTCTTCCAAAAAATCTCCTCCAAAAGCTCCCATTCCTCCAACTTCTTCACTACAACTAACTCCTCTTTATACATATCCTCTAAAAGCCTTGATCTCTAATTTGATGAGTAATTGCATCCACTCGAGATTGTGCCTGGAATTTCACAACAAAAACATTGTCAAATTGCAATCTATTCCACCTTTTAATCTTATACTTGATGAATTGAAGTGGTTTGACAAAAGCATACTTTTCAGTAGCATAAGTAGGTTTCCCCTCTTACCACCAAACCATAATAAGGTCCCGAAGAGAAGTATAACAAAGCCACATGAGCTAAAACTCAAAGGAAGGATTTTTGGAGACACGAAAGCGAGACGCAGTAAATTTCATCAGGCAATAGTCAAATCCTTTCCAATTTAAAATCTCAGAACTAGTTACCTAGGAATCCTCCATCCAAAAACAGGAGACCAAAAATCTATCCAATCTCTCTACTATAGCCTCCTCCCTAAATCTTCTATTATTCCAAGTGAATACTCCATTATTGGTCTTAACATCCACAACACTTGCAAAATCAATATTATCTTGTAGAAGCCCTATAGAAGGACCGATAATGACATTACAACCTATATTTTCATTTGTCATAGAGATTGCATTAAAACTTATAGCAATGATCCAAGGGACCAAAAGAGTAAGGGATCGAATATATCAAATATGTCACCAAAGAATAGATTTTCCCAAAATATCCATTGGAGCATAAACATTTGTGAAAAGGATAATTTCCCCAAAATCACAACTTCTAGCAGCCATAGAGATGGAAGACCTGCTATTAATCCACCACAAAGGCACAATCTTACTATGGTCCCAAAGGCAAGTCATACCCCCTAAGTTGCCTTGAGTCCCAATGCATTGATAATGAATCCAAGCTTAAATTTTGGAAACCTTATTAAGCATACCATCAATTGATAACTTATAATCGTGAATAAACGCCATATCTAGAGCATGAGATCTAATCAACTGACGAATATCCCTTTGTCTAGAGATTCTATTCGACTCCCTTACATTCCAAGATAAAATAATTATTTAAGTTTTATTAAGTTTGATGTTCTTTGGAGAAGATTAATTCGAAGATTTCTTGAATAAAGTTTGGTGGAGTTAAAATATTCTATGGTCCTAGTTGTAATGTGAGTTTAGAAGTGGACACACCGGGGATGTCACAGTGCATGGATGTACTAGTTGAACTTCCAGGGGAAGATTATTAGGAATGCGAAGTTCAACGTTGACATTACCATTCGCCTTCTCGAATTATTTGTTTCATAGCTGCATATGAATGTATAAATAGATGTTTACAGTCTATATATTAGATATCAGTTACTAGAAATTATTCCATGCTTTCTCGTGGATGTAACCAATTATGATGAACCATGTAATTCACTATGTAATATGTTTGTTGTGTAATTTTCTTTCTATTATTTAACGTGGATTATATGTTTTTCTCTTCTCGTTTACCTGTCCTGCAACCGTAGCATTCCATGGTCATGTAGTATAGTGACTCGTCTTTGCTTCTACATTTTTCGCATACAAGTCTATCAGAGCTTTCCGAACTAGAATATCTCACTAAACTCATACATGCTTTTACATTTACTCCTGCAATTCGACAACTTGTAATGCCGGGTGGACGAGAGAAACAATTTGAAATTTAAAAGTCATCGACAACTACCAAATGGCATCGGTTAACGACACACATGGATGGACAGATCACAGCTGGCCACATCAGCCACCTAAGAACGGTCAGCACTTAGGTGTGCTGGTTAAGCCCAGCCGAGAATACCAAGGAACCTTATTGTTGATTATGGAATAGGTAGATGAGAAGTTAGAAGTTGGGGCTTGGACAATAGATATGTTAGGAGTAGAGAAAAAACCAACAACCTATAATCAATACCAATGATTAGAGGCGTTGGTGTGGAGGAAACTGTCAGCATTTCTAAGTGGACAACAATTGAGCACATCAGATTTCGGTGTAGGATACTAAGAATTGTGTATATCATAATTAAAGACGCTAGCCAGTGCAGAGCACCAAAATCCCAAGTTTGATTGTCATTTGTATCTACATTAGACACTTGTGCCACCTTTGTCACACGGAAACTCATTCATTCTTTCTTTGTAGACAAAGACATTAATTCCTGCGTGGAATCTATAGACCACAGGCTAACTCTCATTTCTATTGAACACCAACGACTTTTCTTCTCTCAATGGATTTGCAGTGTGCGTCCCCCCCCCCCCAATATATATTTTTGGTTGCCTCATAATTGTTGTTTTCTTCACTTATATGTATGTCTTTGACTATGTGATATATTTTTAGTTGCCTCATAATTGTTGTTTTCTTCACTTATATGTATGTCTTTGACTATGTGATTATTATATAAGGAAATTATTTATGGAATATAGATTTTAAAATATTATAATTTTGTGTAGAGTGAATGTGATTTGAAATTTGAAATTTATAAGAGAAATGACATTCAAATGCAGTTTAAATGGATCATATGTTCAAATTCATCTAGTCAAAGTAGAAAATTATGATTTTAAAGTATATAATATAAATTCCATTCATTTCACAAGATTTGTGGGAGTAGTAGACACTCAAATTACTATTCTAATTCTAATCATTGTTGTATCATTCCCTAACCATTAATCACATTGTTTTGGCATATTGTTAATTACCATTTATTTTTCATATATCATTTATTAGTTATCTTTATCTCTTTTCAAATAATTTATATTTTCATCTCTTCAATCAGCTTCTCATATTAATAAAATTTGTCAAAGCTCTTTTCAATCATCAACAAACTATGTCTTTCAATGGAAGCTTGGTCCTCACATTTATCCTTCACTTAAATTAAATAATTTATTATTATCTTCCCATCAGTTCAAAATGACAATTTTTTATTTAACAAAACCTGAGTTGACTCCATAGATATTTGAACAGCTAAATTAGATTCTTGATCTCCTCCTCATCTCTTAGATGATTTTTTTTTTTTTCTTCAAAAGTCCATAAATAGAATCATTCATTATTTAGATATTTGCAAGTATAGATACATAAAAAAAAATGTAGTTTGAATGAAGGAAGTGCTCCAAGTTTATAATATATGTTTTAGACTTTTATAAATGAAAACAATGATTATTGTTGCAATAATTGAATTATGTTTTTTAAAATGTTTATTAATAAAATATATATGTTTAAATTTTCTACTTTTTATCTAATATTTTATGTGTTAAGAAATTTCTTGTTTATATAATTCTTTATTTTCTTAAACCTAACAATCAGTAAGAGAGTGGGAATTTTAAGACAGATTTAAATTTTTAATAAAGAGGTGGAAGATTTTCTTAAAGGATGTGAAATTTAACAATAGAAAATAGATTTTAAAAATTGCAAGTTTATGAAGTACTTGAAATTCTAATTATTAATCTAAAATTATTAATCTAATTCTAATCTATTTTTAAAATCTAATTATTAATCTAATTCTAATCAATGTCATATCATTCTCTAACCGTTAATAACATTGTTTTAGCATGATATTAATTATTATTTACAAATTCTATCACTATTTTAAACTATATACTTCAAATTTTAGTAATCATTTTGTTCTGCCAATATACCCTTGCGAATTTGTACAGGAACTAGACTACCTTACAGCTCTTGTTTATTCCACATTCAAAGACATCAGATTTATTGGAATCGTTGCTAAGTTATAAAATTAAAGAATTCTGAGAAGTTTCTTGTCCTGAATGTACAGTGGATTAAATCAGCTCTAGATTCAATTTGATGTCTAATCGGTGCATTCAGTAGGAAGGCCCTGCCGAGACCTTTTGGTGTCCGAACAGTAATCATATACCATATAGTTCTTGCGCACCCATCGAAGCTGCTGCTACTCAGCCGAATCCAATGCTGCTTGACTGTACCACGCATTTGCAGAGCAGTCAGAGGAAGAAGTGCACACCTGTGTATTAAAATTCTTGTATGAGGCGACGAAGGGGGCTTTGCTCCAGTCGATCTTCACAAGCCCACCTCTAGTTGCCCAATCGTCTCCGTTCCACAGACTCGAATATATTCTCATGCCTTGATTCTTCGGATATGCCATACCCACATTCTCATTGTTCTTAAACACTCTCACGGGAGTTCCATCCACAGAAAATCTGCTCAATACCATCACATCAGCATAGTTTATGTTATCAGAACGGCCACGTTAATACTTCAGAGCCTTAGCCCGGAAGGCTGTTAAGAACTTAAGCTGAAGGGGTAGGGGTAAATTTAGTTATACTTACAAAATTTGTTGGGAATTCCAGAGAACAGAATAAGTGTGGAAGTCTGCAGTGGGATCAAACCAGAGGTAGATTCGTTGTTCTCGATTGCCTTGGCCTTGTGAGAAAACATTTGTCTGCACGATATAGGGATCTCCAGACAGGTTTCCCAGAAACTCAAAGTCTATTTTGTTGGAAGTTGAAGTCCAATGGACTTCTTCCTTGTTTGTAGCCAAAACTCTTGGCTATTCATATTCTCTTTGCTTGCTCTTTAAGAGCTGATTGTAATTCATTAATGAAGGTTAATTGTTGGAGCTGTTTGCAGCTGTGTATATGTAAACCAGATTGGTGAATAATAGAGTGATTCCCCTGCTTCAAGTGTGGATGTAGGCAATTGCCGAACCATGATAAATTTGTTTGTCTCATTACTTGTGCTGTGTGTTGTTAATTCTGTTTATTTGTTGTTTTCAATTCGATTTCTTCATCCTAACAATTGGTATCAGAGCGAGGTTAGATTGCTGTTTAGATTTTGGTGTTTGAATTTCCAAAATCATGGAAGAATTGAAGATAGAGAAGTTCTCCGGTCAGAGCTTCAGATTATGGAAAGTGCAGATGGAGTCTTTGCTGATAAAGCAAGACCTTTCACTCGTGCTTGAAGGGAAAGCAAAGAAACCAACTGGGATGGCTGATGAAGATTGAGAAAAATTGGACAAGAAGGCGAGAGCGACAATTTTTCTCTCGTTGTCCAATAATTTCTCTTCAATGTCATGGGTGATGCAACAACAAAAGAAGTATGAGATAGACTTTTAGCCATGTATGAAATGGCATCAACTGCAAATAAAGTTTTTATTATGAAGCGCTTGTACAAACTGAAAATGAAGGAAGGTTGTGCTATGGCAAACCACATCAATGAATTCAATACATTGATTAGTCAAGTGACTTCAGTGGGGATGACACAAGATGATGAAAGCAAGACTGTTTTATTATTATGTTCTTTATCAAGCAGCTGGGATGGTGTTGTAACAACAGTTAGCACATCTATATCCGGTAAAAATAAGTTAGTTTTTAGTGATGTAGTAGCTACTCTTCTCAGCGAGGATTTGAGAAGAAAAAATGATGAACCTTCATCCGGTGAAGCCTTAACGATGGTCAGCACCAATAATAGAGGTAGAAGTCATAATAGAGACAGAAATAATTACCATAGACATTCAAAATCAGCAAAGAGATCGAAGTCTAGAAACAAAAATGGTGAATGTTGGTTTTGTGGCAAAGCTGGTCATGTGAAAAAGGAGTGCAGAAATTTCAAAAGGGCACAAGAGAGGGTGCGGGATAGTGAAGCAAATACAGTTTATGATAAAGATGATAGCGTTTTAATCCTTTCAACAACCGACACTACTCCGGATTCATGGGTGCTTGATTTTGGTGCCTCCTATCATGCTACCTCATGTCTTGAAGCATTCATTAACTACCATGAAGGTCATTTTGGCAATGTTTTCTTAGGTGATAACAAAGCTTGTGAAATTATCGGCAAAGGGGATGTATTGTTGCCATTAGAAGTTGGTAAAACATGGCTGCTCAAAGATGTTCTCCATGTCCCAAAATTGAAGCGGAATTTGATATCCATTGGACAGCTCTTTGGTTAAAGTCTTAATGTTAATTTTCTCCTGGATACATGGAAAGTAACCCATGGTACCATGCTGATTGCAAATGGTAACAAAGTGGGAAGCCTATACATATTTAAGACTCATGGTGAAGTGGGAGCTGCAATGGTGATTGCGGACAGCAAAGCGGATCTTTGGCATCAAAAACTTGGGCACATTAGCAAGAAAGGTCTCCATGTTATGCATACAAGAAATCAGCTACTGGGCCTCAAGCTTGCAGACTTAGCCTTTTGTGAACATTGCCTCTATGGCAAACAAAAGAGAGTCAATTTTTTGAAAGGTGGGCGTGACACAAAGACAACACCCCTGGAGCTTATATACTCGGATGTTTTTAGACCAACCGAGATAACCTCCATTGGAGGAGCTAACTATTTTGTAACATTTCTTGATGATTGTACAAGAAAAGTATGGATTTATATGCTTTCTAAGAAATCTGAAGTGTTTTCAAAATTTAAAATTTTCAAGGCTTTAGTTGAAAATCAGATTGGGCATAGGATTAAATGTTTACAAACTGATAACGGTGGGGAATTTTGTTCACATGAATTTGATAATTTTTGTGCTGATAATGGGATTAGAAGAATCAAGATTGTTCCTTTCACTCCTCAAGAAAACGGTGCAGCCGAGAGGATGAATAGAACAATTCTTGAGAAGGCACGATGTATGTTGTCTAATGCAGGTTTAGGCAAATAATTTTGGGCAGAAGCATGTAACACATCAGTATATTTAATCAACTGAAGTCCATCATCTAAATTGGATTTTGGTATTCCGGAAAAGGAATGGCAAGGGAAGAGGATTTCATATTCACATCTTCATGTGTTTGGATGCGAAGCCTTCTCGCATGTACCCAAAGAAAAGCGAAAGAAATTGGATCCAAAGTCACTGAAATGTATCTTTGTGGGGTATGGAGAAGAGCAGTTTGGTTTTAGATTGTGGGATTCAGTTCACAAAAGGATTGTTCGCAGTAGAGATGAAGTCTTTCATGAAACCTCCTTTCCCGCACTACAAGATGCAAATAAATTAGAGACAGATTATGTTCCTATGTCTCTACTTCAGAATTCGACTACCAGTGCTCTACCTCCGGTCTCTCATTCAGTGGGAGCTCCTATGACATCTACATCTGTTGAATACAATTCTCAGTCTGAGAATGATGAAGTGAGTGTTGAAAATGTTTGGTCTTCATTTAATTCAAAATTTGGGGGTTTGCAAAATAGAGCATATCCTCCCCAAAATACCACTGATGTTGGAGGAAACTTGGAAAATCATTATCACGTTGATGTTGGCTCACATTATTTGGTTGGGCAACTTCCACGGTGCTCTGCACCTCCACCGCACTCTTCACATCGTGATCTACACTCCTCACAGTATGCTACGCAGTCCCCACACCCACCTCCATGATAGCCTCTGCAAGCTTGTGCCTCCCCTCACTCCTCGTGTGACCTGCCCGTAGCTTCCTCCACTCCTCCGCAGGCTCCTTGCTCCCTCTCCCGTGAGCTACCCGCAACCTCCATGCACACCCCGTGTGGTCTTCCCCATGAGTTTGTTGCAGTCTTCTCCCCACTCCCGCGGGCTCCCTATAGTCCACTCCATGTGGTCCCTGCAGGCTCCACCTCCACAGTCCACCAGCAGAGTCTCCCTCCCGTGCAGGCCCGTGAGGACGTTGCCACGGCCTTGCGCATGCAGCCCTCTCGCCCATCTCATGTGGTGGATAAAACTTCTGCGAGGTTCCCCTCCTGCGATCTGCGTGCATCAAACGTGGATAAAAATCCATAAGTTTTTGATTACCCTGCAGACAGAGATCAAACTAGACTCAAAAACAGAGTCATTAAAGGGGACATAACCAGAGACAATGGGAGAGATGTAAGATTGCATAAACAGGGATCCCAAAAATTGAATGACTCTACTACTGAAACATAGAGTCAATTGAGGAAATCAACTAGACAGAGGCGACCTCCTGCAAAATCTTTTGATTATGACTTATTGTTTTGTGAAGAGGCTGAACCTTCTTTGCTCATCTTTGATCAAATAGAGCTTGCAACATACAAAGAGGCTTGTAAAAATGTAGACCATGATAACTGACATGTTGCAATGTGTGAAGAAATGGACGCACTAGTGAGAAATCCAACATGGGATTTGGTGCCACTTCCGCTTGACAGAAAGGCATTAAGAAATAAATGGGTATACAAACTAAAAGATGAAGTCGATGGTCACAAAAGATTTCAAGCGAGATTGGTTGTAAAGGGATATGCGTAGCAGCAAGACCTCGACTTAAAAGAAATTTTCTCGCCAGTAGTTAAAATGACTACCATCCGAGCAGTATTGGGCTTAGTTGCAGCCTGGGATCTTGAACTTGAACAACTGGATGTGAAGATGGCATTTCTCCATGGAAATCTTGATGAGGAACTATTTATGCATTAGCCGGAAGGGTTCATTAAAAAGGGACAGGAACACCTTTATTGCAGATTGAAACACAGTTTGTATGAGCTTAAGCAAGCCCCCCGGCAGTGGTATCTTAAATTTGACAAGTTCATGATTGATCACAAGTTTACTCGCAGCGAGTCTGATCCTTGTATCTATTACAAGAAGCTTCCTAATGGCGAATTTGTCATTCTTTTCCTTTATGTGGATGATATGCTAGTGACCGGCACAAGCATGAGGATTGTGAGTGAACTTAAGACTCATTTAGCGAAAGAATTTGCCATGAAAGATTTAGGGGCAGCAAAGAAGATACTAGGAATGACTATTTTTCGGGATAGAAAAAAGAGAGAACTCAAACTATCTCAGCAAGACTACATTAAAAAAGTGTTGGATAGATTTGGTATGGCAGATACTAAGTCTGTTTGTGTACTTTTAGCCTCTCATTTTCAGTTGTCTTCTCAATTGTGTCCTAAAACACAAGAAGATAAGGAGTTTATGGATAAAATTCCATACAAATATGCAGTTGGAAGCCTCATGTATGCTATGGTGTCTACTCGACCAGACATTGCTCATGTTGTGGGATTGGTGAGCAGATTTATGGCTAATCTAGGCAAATCACATTGGGAGGCGGTTGAGTATATCTTGAGGTATTTCAAAGGTACTTCTGATTTTTGTTTATGGTTTGGAAAGGACAAGGCAGTTTTGCAAGGGTTTACCGATTCTAATTTTTCTGGTGACTTAGACAAAAGAAAGTCTACTTTTGGTTATTCTTTCACATTTGTCAAGGCAACGATTAGTTGGGCTTCAAAATTGCAACATACAGTTGCTCAATCAACCGCAGAAGCAGAATACATAGCTCTTTCCGAGAGAGCAAAAGAGATGGTATGGTTGCAACTCTTGTTCAACGAGTTGGGTTTGAAACAATCAAATTTTGTTTAGTTTTGTGATAACAACAATGCAATTTTTATGACTAAACATCAGACATCTCAGCCGCGGTCAAAACATGTTGATGTTCGCAGTCATTATGTTTGCCATATGGTTGAAGAAAGCAAGTTTCGTGTAGATAAGATTCATATAGACCTAAATCCAGTTGATGTGCTCACTAAAGTGGTTAAGTGGGAGAAGTTCGATTTCTGCCGAGCTTCTCTTGGCCTTTCCAATAACTGATAATAGAACTGAGTGGGGGAATCTACTTGTTGCAGCAGTTCATTGGCCTTCAGTGGGAGATTGTTGGAAGTTGAACTCCAACGGACTCCTTCTTTGTTTGCCGCCAAAACTCTTGTCTATTCATATTCTCTTTGCTTGCTCTTTAAAAGTTGATTGTAATTCATTAATGAAGGTTAATTGCTAGAGCTGATTGCAGCTGTGTATATGTAAACCAGATTGGTGAATAATAGAGTGATTCCCCTGCTTCAAGTGTGGATGTAGGCAATTGCCGAACCACGATAAATCTGTGTGTCTCATTGTTTGTGAGCTGTGTGTTGTTAATTCTGTTTATCTGTTGTTTTCAATTCGATTTCTTCATCCTAACATATTTCGTCGTGTTTATCTTCTTGAGAAGACATCTGCACCCATCAAATTAAGAAAGATACATACATTCAGGAGATGAGTTTACATGGAATAATCAGTTCGGAAGCAATAAAATTCAATGTCCACTGGGTATTATGTTGACAACTAGAGTATATTGAAGAGAGAGGGAGAGGGAGAGAGAGTTACATAGTAAGCTGTTACAGTGCCTGCCGAGTCACCGGGCACCAACTTGATTTGCATATCGATTTTTGCAAACAGATATTCATTCTTCGATTGGAACCCTGAACCTGTTTCAATTAACAAAGTTAGTCATATTCATTGAATCGAACAGTGAAACATGAATGGATTAAATTATAAAATGCATATAATATATACCTGAGGACTGATCGAGAGTAAGCTGCAACTGCTGGCCGTTGTCAAGTATCTTAGCGTGGTCATTACCCCACGTGATGTCAAAATTGCTGTAAAAATTTGCAGACACATTCTGCAAATAAGCAAGGTGTGTTAAGAGTAAACATAAGGAGAGCAGCGCCATGGATAATGTGAAGCTGTCGATGCGATAGAGCAGAAACGAAAGGGCGATGGAAATTATGAGGCAAAGGGAAGATATATATATATAAGAAATGCATACAAGCAAAAAAGCCATTGAGCGAAATTTCTGGGAAGTTACTTGTGGTAGGCGGAAGCGGCTCCTAACCCGCGGTTTATAGCTGTCAGTTGTTTCGGCCGTGGAGGCGAAAGAGGCTTCACAGCTGTGGATAACATCAACTATTTTGGCATCATTAGGGGTGACGTGTCTTACGATGTTGACATTTGAATTGTATTTGGGAGCATGATGTTTTGTCCTCCCTTCTGCTTGTACAGTAACTCGGAATTTCTAAAGTGCTCGTGTGGTCCCAACTATATTTAATAAAAATTACTTATGCAACACAATAAAAGAATTCCATCCTTTTTTATTGAAGGTTTAATATCAAATATAATTAATTATAGGATTATTGGTTTTAGGTTGAAAGTTTTTTAGGTTTTTTTCTAAGAGGTAAGATATGAATGTTTCATTTGTAGTATAGTTAGGTATTTACTCTAAGAAGTATGTGACAGTTTCATATTATTACAAGTCATTTGTAGATTTATATATAGATCGTGCAATATTGTCGATTATAATTTGATTTTTTACATGAGTTTTAGGCTGAAACTTCTTCATTTGGAACTCAAGGATTGAGTAGCATCCATTTTTGTCAAAGTCACTTTAGACACATTCTCAACCTCATCTTTATGATGTTGAGGCTTCTTTGCACTCAATAAGATTTGATCATTGATAGATTTATTTAGAAAAAATCAATTTCGACAATAGACAAAATATATTATATAATAATTAAAAATTTGTATTTTTATTATTAGTAAAATATTAATTGTATGATAAATTTGATAAACATATTGATAAATATATTAAGACTGTGAAAATATTACAATAAAAAAATATAATTATTTTTCTAAAATTTATCTTATAATAAGGAATAACCACGTATAGAATTATCCTCATGTGAAAAACACACATAAACATAACAATATAATGAAAATATACAAGAAATGACACGTATAAATCCTAGAATTTCCGTTGCATGGATAATGCCAAATATAAAATCAATTAAAACATCCAAAAAAAAATCCATGAATAATAGACAAAAAATATTTAATTGAATCTTTTATCACAAAATATCAAATAAAATAATTTGAAAGATAGCTTTCTCATCATTAATAGTCTAGCCTCCCCTCGCCCCATTGGAACCCCAACTTGGCAAAAAGTAAGTCCAAGATAAAGTCTGGTGGGAATCCTTGGGATGAGTCTTGGGGATACTTCTAAAATAGAAAAAATGTACATAGCTCTCACACATTCTCCACATCACAAAAGATGACAATTAAAGATTTCCCTACCATCACTCAAAAAAATATAATGTGGAATAATAAAAAAATTTAATGTTTTACTCTGACACCTTGTTTCAAATATCTTTATATCTTTCTTTATGGTCAACTACAGAGTGTGTGAGAGGAGCAAGATTAATTACAATGTGAACTACATCGAGCTTCAAGTTCTTCAACATCAGAAAAAAGATATTATTTGCTCCAAACAACTTTAAAGATTTTTCAAATTCAATGTATAACTAAAATTTTCCCCTGCTTATATGGCTGGTAGTCCTTAAGATTTTACATATGGTAGCTGTTGTATTGCATATGGTTTATACTCTTCAAATCTCTGCTGTTATATGACTTTTAGGCCTTATGATTTTAGGTATGGTTGTGAACTATTATAATTGTAAATGGTTTATATTAATGTAGTTGCAGCAAAACACTATCATGTGTTCCCTTGGCAGTCCTTGTACTGCCCATTTCTCATGTAGTTTATTTATGCATCGATTCAATAAAAATAAAAATAATAGCAAATGACCACAACACGTCGAAGTTGGGGCCCTCATGCCAATTGATGGGTAAGCGGTAGCGGAGATCCAACAACTTGTTCGTAATACCAATCATTAGGGGCGGCGGCCGCCAAAACCGTCGGCGCTTCTAAGTGGATAGTAAAATTGATACGTGGGACTTTTGTGGTGGATTCCGAAAGTCGATGAAGCAGAATCAAACCTAAATTGCGCATTACACAGCTGTGCTAATTCTGTCATGCGGAAACTTGTTCCCACAGACTTAATTCTATTTTACACCACTGGGAAACTCCCAGTTCCACCTCATACAATTGCCTTCTGGAAATTTATAGTTGATGGATTTGCTTCTCTACCTTCCTCATATATATATGGCTTATGTTCGCCTCATTTTTTTCCCATTGCCCTTTGCTCTCTTGTCTATTACAGTAATATACGACATCAACATTGGTAGCTTCATATTGTCCATGGCGCTGCTCTTTTTATGATTAATCCTATCATAGTGCTGGGCTTCGCCAGCCTTCTTCCTCTGATTGCTCTACAAATTGGTGGTATAGTGAAGCAACACTAGATTTGAGTGAGCAGCAAAAGCTTCAATGGGCGCACAAGAAGTATATGATATATGATTACTGTGAGGTACATCATATATGATTACTGTTCCAGATACCTTCCTGCTGAATGCATCCATTAGACATCAAACACTGTCAATCTACTCTACCTCAGGACAAGAAGTTTCTCACTATTCTTTAATTGTACAATATTCACACTCTTTCATTCTTTCAAATTTGCCATAATTTAAAATGTCAATTTAAAAAAAAAATTAGAAAGGAAAAAATTATACATCTATTACATATGACGAGAAGTTATAGAGCATGAAATAGTAATGTGGCGTGATTTTATCACTCTGATTAAAAATATAAATGAATATTAATTATTATTAATTTCATTCTAATTGATTGTGTATAAATAATATAAAGAATTGGAGAAGAGGAAAATAGGATAATATAATGTGATTATGAACATATTTAAAGAGGTGATGGAAATTGATACTAGTATTACCTTTGATAAGAGTCTCAAACAAGTGACAAAAGCTATGTATGTTAAATAAGAAACATGAAAGAATAGATAAACTTAAGATGTTATCATTATAAGTATTAATAAATTTTGGTTTTCATAAGCATGTGATCATAAGATGTGAATATGATAATAATATAAATATGTAAAACAAAAGTTCATAAGATATAAGCAGCATGTGAAAGTGTTTTATTAGAAAATGGATTAATTTTAATTTTTATTGTACTTAATAAATGAAATAAAATAAGTTATTAACAATATTCAAAAACAAAAGCACCCTAATCTAAGTTATCGTAGAAAGTACAAAAGCTAGCAATGAAATTTTTTAATGAAACTAGACTATAGGAAAAATTTGAAAAATGAAACAAAAGAACTTAAACAATGTGAATTTTGAGACTTCAAATGGGATCAATTAGTCATTCAAAAGGTCTGTGCTGATTTTTTCATATCCTTTAGCAATTTTATTTTCTAGATGCTACCACATAAGTGTTGAACACTACCTATTGCTGAAATGCGGGGTGAATCAATATACACTAAAACTTAATCATTTAATCATTTTACTGATCAATCAATCCATCTACCATAAGCATGAAAGTAAATAACTGAAATAAAAAAGCCATTCACACATGAACACCAAGATACATGGAAAATCCAAACTAGTAAAAACCATGGCAAGAATCACACTCACAATATGTATGAAACTATTTATAAACTTTAGGAAAAAGGCTAAGGAGCTCACTACTTCAAGAACGATTCATAGGCTAAGGTGCACAACCTTAGGGCAAGATATATTAATAACTCGCACACACTGAAGATTACCTCTTTAGGGTAAGATACAATTCATTTGACATAATAAGATAAATAGGATCAAACTGTACAAAACTACATCTACTAGAATGCTAATAACAGTTCATAGTTTAGTCCACATAAAAAAAACCTTCATTACTTCTCTATTGAATTTTTGAATCTCTACATCACTTTACATTCACTTCACATCACATACACAACTCATTAATATATCTACACAATTTTTCTATCCTTTATATACCATTCACAACTTCAACAACATTAGTTAGGTTGGCTTAATTAGATGTAACATAGATAAGCACAATAGTCCACCTCAAAAATAATCTCCAATGCAAATGCAGAAGGAAAATGAACCAGGTGAAGGATCATACCATGTTGGCATACCTTCAAGACATCTTCAAGATAACTCCAAAAATGACAACATGGACCAAAAAACCTTAGGTAGGCCTCAAATGATCATACAATTAATGCATGCCAATCATAACTTTTCCAAACTTCAATGTAGATCACCAACTATACTTACAAATGATCAAAATGATAACATATGATATCAAGGAAGCCAAATCAACTATCCACATCACTCTACCAATCTGAAAGATGAGGATGCAATGTAGCTCCAACCAAAATTCAGACTTAAATAACATTTACTATAGATCAAATAACCTTATGAAAGCTAAGAACAAAAAAGTAACTTATCTAGACCAGCAAGTTTCACAACAATGACAACTTGAACTCATATTTAGAACAATCTCTCTTTATCATTAATGGAAAAACTTGTGCCAATTTAACCAATTATCTCCAAAAATTCTCCCAATTTAACGTCAAGGACAAAGGGTACCTATTCAATGAAAAAATGAATATTATACACACTCCCCCTATCTACAACATCTCCTCAAAATTGAAACCAAAACTAACTCAACCACATATATACATGGTAAAAAATTCCTGACCGGAATCCATCTAAACATGTTGTTGGGCAGGGAATATGATATCCATATAAATTGCTTTTAACTGAGTCCAAGGAGTACCCCAATAAACTTGTATAGAGATCAAAATATTCAATTGTCTTTCCATCTTCAAAATGAGATCTTCTCCCTCTTTACAATTGATCAGAACCAATATTGATTTGCATAGTGTTTGAGAGTCTCTTAGAACCTTCACCATACTAGTGAGATGCATGTCATCAATATCTTTCAATCTACAAAAGTATTTCTTTATTTTCTCCTTAGGATTTACTAGTCGATTCAACTTGGAGTACTCCTCTATATCCATTCTCCCTTTCCATCTTTAAGAATACTTCTTAGAGCTCTAAAATTTGAGGGCACATGTATGTCCCCCTATTTTTGCTTTCTTTTATGGAGATAGAAATAGGGTATCATGTTTTAATGGTGAAGAACTAAGGTTTTCACCATTAGATGTATGAAAACCACTAATTTCATGTCTTGTGGACCATTACATTAGGGAAAGATAGGAATTAGATAGATCTAAACCTAACAGGTCTAAATACTGATCTAATTCCAAGGGGTGTTGAAACGTACTCCCTCTTTTCCCTTGAGTTGAATTGATTTGTTGAAGATGCTTAAATTAGGGCAAATATAGTGAAATGAGGTAAATATGCACAAATAGTGAGCTACAGTTGTTGCATCAAGCCACAAACCTAGATCTGAGGATTGTAAGAGGATTCAAATCTATTCCTAGAAGGATCTCCTGCTTTGTCGGGACCAATGTGATGATCACTCTCGTTCTCCACACTTTTCGCACTCCAATGGGGGATCGATTCATCTTTATAAATAAATATTATATTGAAGATCTTAGCTCCATACCTACTTCCTACATGTAGAAAGAAGGGGAAATAGGTTGGCAATAAGGGTTTGCATAAGTCAAACCCTGATTTAGGAATTAGCCTTGAGTGAATAACTACAAATACTAAAATAAATAATTAAAGGATATACCTTAGATCTGCAATGACTACTAATGACGCTCTTCTTCTTGAATGTAATCCTGTAAGTTGTATGAAATGGCATGAACATGACAAAACCCTAATCACACACACATGCTTGCATATGAATGTTGTAATTTGCTCTAGAATGATTGAATGAATAATATGTATCCTAGAAGACCTTTGGAAATGCTTGATTATAAACACTTCAGTGCTTGAATGGTTGATTGCTTGAATGAAATTGCTAGTTATGAAATTAAGTTGATCAAATACCTTTATATATGAGGATCTAGGTCAATTTACCAATTAGGCCCACCTCCAACAGTCATATAGATCCATTGACTTCATTTTCCCCTAGAGGGATGGATCTCACCCCCCTCCTTGAAAATTGGGCTCCAAAGAGGGGGAACAGGGCATTGGGTGCTCTCGACCAGGATCAGGGCATCGGTGTTGCCCTGGTCTTCCTCAATCAGGGACCAAAATCAAGTCCTAAGGAGGAGGATACACCTCCAGTGAGTCATTGGTAGGTGTTTGAGGCATAAAATTTGGAGTTAAGACACTAAATGGACCCAAATAGGAGGCGAAGGGGAGACGTGCTAAAATAGGGGCACAAACATGAGGTGTCAATTGTCTTGGTGACAATTTATGATGCTACACATGTATACCACATGGAATTGTTAAGAGAGTAAGAGAGTGATGAAAAATTATCTTGGCAAGGTCATTTAGCAAGACAACATCAATTAGAAAAGCAATTTATAGAAATGAGTGTTGAATCACAATTCCAAAACAAAAAATAACATATGAATTGCAACTCACAACCTCAAGCTATGATGAAATGAATTAATGTATAAAATTAGGGTCTAGAAAAATATTACCATAAATAATGGAAGTTTTGAATTTTCTAATATTTATTATCTTATTTATATTTTCATTATTATAGAGGGGTCTACATGAGAAAGATAGAAAATATGTCTTATAGATGAGTGTATCAACCAACTAGGCTCCAAGTATTGAAGTGACACATTATAGAGGTCATCCACACTCATGAAGTATGCCACACTAACTTTTCTTAGGTTTTAATTTTTAATTTTTAGTTGTATTTAGGAAAAATAAACCTTTTAAATTATTTGGCACCTTCACTAGATGTGAGATTTCATATTGGGAACTTGAGTTCAATTTGGTTGCCTGGGTCTTATTTGCATGATTGGGTCTAACTGGTGTTTATGGGATTTTTCTTGAAATAGTGAAATAAATAAGATTTGATTGATCAAATCTCTTTGATGTTATCACATGTTCCTCTAGTGATGTGAGAGCATGCAAGTGGTCATATATATATATTACTACGTGACCAAACATATTCTGTAGCACTAGAGGTCACAATATTTATCTATATAGGAAAATTGATCCATGACTAACACATCTGTTAACCTAGGATCAATTCTTATTTCTTATATAATATTTGATAAGGATGAATAGGCCTGACTGCTATTTAGGGAAGACAAAATTGTCCTATATTCACATTCTTGTTGTTTATTGTATGTGATTAGAAATGACTAAATGTGTGCGTGAATCAACTAAGAAAAAGAAGGATAAATTGAACATGAATGATACAATATATAAAGTACAAAATAAAAATGCATCAATGAGGCACATATATAGAAATAAGGCATAAGAAGGAACCTAAATTTGTAAACTACAACAAAAAGTGTTGAACTAGTGCGTTGCTGGCCGTAGTCTAAGGTGCCTATGATTGATAGAAAGGAGCATAAATATAGTCAAGAGGTCATATAGGTCTATCTCCCAAAAAAAATAGCCAAAAAGTGTTAGACGCATGTGCTAAGTACTCTACTCTATAGGTATTGGCAATATGTGTTATCATTGATGTGAACCCGACGTCTAACAATATATGTTCTTGATTGCTAACAATTATTCTCCTATCATTGATGCCAATTTATTGTCATTGATGCCAACCTACAGTTTGTGTGGTCATTTAGCAATATAATATTTAGCAATAGACTACAAGAAATCACCAAAAAATTATAGTTTTCCAAGTAAGGTTTGGAGATGATAGATGAGAGAAATTCCTAGGTTGAGGTAGATAAAAACTCAAAGAAAATTATTGATAAATCAATTACTAGTGATGTTTTATAAACCAACATATTCTCCAATCCAAAGATACATTATGAGGAGATGAACCTCTTGGACAATGATTCACTCCCATATTGTCAAAATCAAGAAAAGTTTCTAAAAGGTCAATATAGCTAGTGAATCCTTAATTATATTAGAGAAAGAAAGATCAAGAAGCAATTTTGTATGAGATTTACATGACATATATTGCAAAGTGAATTCATAGGTGTTGAATTGCTAAGACATAATGGTAGAGAAATTACTTTAGTCAAATAGAAAAAGAGTGAAACAAGAAAAATAAGTAATGATAAAGAGAGAGAAAGAGATACGAGAGTAGAGATTTGATTAGGAGAAAAGATAGCCCCTAGTCATACAAAATGAATCAAGAAAACCTTTACATCCTCCAAAGATGGATGCACATATGGTTAAGCTCCCTATTTTTGGAAATACACCAAGTATGTTAGTGAACATCTCTTTATCTTGGATTTTTATTGGAGCGGGTTTGGCATTAATTACATGACTAGACCCAATTTTATGATTTTGTGAAGACCTCAATGATTATGCATTAAGATGGTGTATTAAAGAATTCCCTAATCATGATAAAACATGGAAAGAATTGAGTGACTTATTTTCATAAATTTTCATTCACCTAATGTATGAATAAAATATAGAAGATGAGAAAAACTAAGAAGGAATTAGTAAAATATTATGAATATTTATTTAAAAGTGTGCCTAGAAAACTAGAAGAAACCTTGACATGAAAGAGATGAATAGTTTATTTTAGGATTAACCCCTCACATAATAGTAAAAGTAAATGAGAATTTTTGCTCTTCATATAAGGATGTAGTAGAATTGATCACCAAAATAGAATCCTAGTCAAAGATACGAGAGAATGATTTAGTAGGAAAGATTGAAATTGATAATTTCAATTAAAGTGGTAAAATGTAATGTTGAATTAAGATATTCTAATGAAAAGTGGGAAGGTTGAGATTCCTCCACCACCTAGAAGAAGTAAAATTTTGTTTAAAAATTATGGTAGGGAAGAACATCTAAGAAATAAATGTTTGATAATCAAAGACACTAAGAAGGCTAAAATAATTCTTTTCCCTCCTTTTTGACATCACAAAGTAAATGTATTAAATTTTGCGAATACCCCATTGCCTTCAATCCAACTACATCTAGGGATCTTTTTAGTTCTTTTATTATTTATCTATCTCTTTACCATTTAAACGTCACACCATCTTCCCATATTTGCATAGACATTTGAGAGAAGAACATAAATCATAATACTTTTAAGACCAAAAATAAATAAAAAATATCATTGTAAATACTCTTAAACCTATTGTCATACATACGTGATCTGCGGGCACCAAAAAGCACATCCACGCATATACCAAATATTTAATTGACATCTTAATGATAAAGTTTGGAATGTACTAGAGATACTTAGCATAGGGATCCACTACTACATAGAGGGGTGTTCTAAGACAATTTTTAAGATAATTTTTGAGGAAATTGTCTCAACTTGAGACAAAAAAAGTTTGGTATTGTATTAAAAAATGTCTTTAACCGAGTGTCTTAAATTATCGTCTTTAAAATTGTCTCTATAGAGATCATATAAAACATAATTTTTTTTTGTCTTTGTAGAGACAATTTGGGATTTAAAGACATATAGTCTCTCTAGAGAAAGGCTACATATACTCTCAAGCAAAGAAAATTCTTTATTAATTGTTACATCAAAACACCAGTACAAGGCCATTTACACATTCATATGTAGAAGCCAAAAGATCACGTGACGGTTGGACTTCACATTCCTAACATTCTCCCCCCTGAAGGCCAACTAGTTCAGCCATGCATTGTGGCATCCCTGCATTTCTAGTTCTAAACTCATAATACAACCAGCCTACAAGATTTTAGCTTTACGAACTCTTGTTCACGTACACATCAGATAAGCCCTCTCCAAATCAAATCAGAATCAAAGACATCTTCTCATATTACAAACTCACCCATTAATCTAGAATCAGAAACAATGCGTTTTTTAATGTAATATGAACCATTTATCCATAAATGAATCTTTTAATGAGCCTCCTACCTGATTTTGACTGCATTTAAACACCTTTTCTTCTTGTTCAATTCGATCATATGAGTCTCCTTCAAATTGTTGTAGGCTACCCCACCAACCTACTAGACTAGCAGCTACATCATCATGGAGTCATACTGTATTCAAATAACATTATTCTTTTATTACTTTCTTGATCCCTTGTTGCCGCTCTCTCCGGGGCAACACAGAGCTCAACAAATCATTGACTACAATACATTTGTCCTCTCTTATGGACTCATTTCTGCCTTCTTCCTTGGACCTATCGAAACAAACAACCAAAATATCATGCAGCTTCTACTTCAACCACATCATCTCAACGTGTTCCTTCACATCACACCAAATCACATAGCACAACTCATAACCGCAACATGCAACTTCATGTGTGAATGAGTCAACTGATGGGTCATGTGAGTTGTGTCTATTAATTTGCCCATAGTTTTCAATATTCTTGTTTATTGCCAAACTCGGTTCTATAGACTACGTGGAGACAATAGTATTTTATTTTGAAGATTGACCTAAATAAGGCAAATAGTGGTTTTTTCAATTCAGCATATCAGAATTAGAGGGCAGTTCCTTTACTGCCTATGTGGCATTAGGACCATCAAATGTCCCCTGGGAACCTTCCAACGTCTGTGACAATGAACTCAAATCTATTTGTGTTTTAGAATTCTCCACCCTTGTATTCATATGTGACATACCAAATATGTGACATACCAAATTGTGGCATTGGCTGCATGATATAAACAAAACACATATTAATATCTCCATTCTTCAAATTTATAACAACCTCATTATGTGGTGGAGCGACATTCAGCACTTCCTCCAATCTGCTCCCCTTCTGCTCTGATTCATGGAGGCTCTTTTGTGCTTTGTGTTCTGAGAGGACTTCTTCGAGGGACTTTTATTTTTGCTTCACTTCTGTATATTTAGCTGATAATTCTTTAGACACATTCTTCTTATCCATCAATTGTTCCTCAACATTCTTCAGCTTGACCTAAAGCTCAATTTCTCTCAAGAAAGCATTTTGCAGATCTTCTTGAAGAGTAAATAATTTCACCTTTGAACATCTATGATTGTTTTCTAGAGCTATTAGAAGGTTCTCAAGCTCAAGATTCATGTCAGTTGATATATCTTCAAGGCTACCAATATTTAAGTTTTCTCCATTTAAGCTTTCCTTTAGACTTCACAGTCTTGAGCTACAAAATTCATGCAAAAGAATCCTCCATTAAATTTAGTAGATCTATGAGTAACAAATTTTCCTTCTTTAGGTTCACAATTTTGTTCTCTTGGTAGTCCACCAATTTCTCAACATCATATGCCTCATCTTCCTCAAGTTCATCTCCACTCACCTTAGCGCCATCTTCTCCAGCCAAATCCTCCTCATTTTTCCAGCCATCCCACCAATCTACATGGCATTTCATTTTCAACTTTATCATGTACAACATCACTCTTCGTCAATTTTAAATTACTAAGAAATTCTTTGATGACTGAATCGGCCTCATGAACTTCTTCCATCTGTGATCAATCCAACCAAGCCCTAATACCAATAATTAATTTAAATGAGCCAACAAAAATATATAATCAATAAAAAATAGTAGAAATAAAATAACACAACAAAGACACGAGACAAAAATTTACAGTGGTTCACCATAAAGGCTATGTCCACTCTTATAAAGGGGAAACTATTTTTTAATAATTAAATCAATACAGTAGTACAAGACCATTGATAAATTCATTTGTAGAAGCCAAAAGGTCATGTGATTGTTGGACTTCACATTCCCAACAGCTTTCTATCAAATGCACTCACTAGACTTCAAATATGAATTACCCATTCACAAAATAAAGAGGATTTTGTAAATTATTTATTAATATATCACTCAAATTCATTCATTCTTTCATATTCTTACAGTAATAATCTTATTTGAGCTCCTAATTATTTTATAGCATTTTCATGCCCAATCGAGGGTTTTCTATTAATTTGTTGTTTCAAAAGTTGTACAAAAGTGATGCCTCAAATACAATGATATTTTTAAACCACAATTGTTATACCATTGGGTGTTAGTTTTGAATTGAATGTCCTCTCATGGCTACCAAGCATTGATTTTTAAAATAATTAAAGTTTGTGAAATTAACTACATAGGGTCCTCACTAATATTGTGTTAATATAAATCCTTATTGTAATTCATATTGTATAAATATTATATTATTACAATAGTTTAATTTAAATTTTTAATTAAATTTATTATCAATTATTTAGGAAAAATTTATATAGTACATTGTATATTTAGCCGATAGGCTATACGAGGACTTGCACCAAAACAAGGTGCAAGGGTTACAACGATAGCAAAATATAGTTTAAATAATATATTAAAGGGTAAAAATTTTCATAATGTAATTATTATTACTTCATTAACCAAAGTATTGACAATAATGTAGTAGAGTGTCACAATATAAAATTGAAATAAAATAGCCAACCAATCAATGCTTAATGACTAGATTTATGCGAAAAATGTGCTAACATAAGGCACAACTTTACACTCAGTAGAATAAAAAGAGAATCATTGAAATTTCTAAAACGAAATTAGAATATTAGAAAATTGAAAGTTTAAAATATATATATATATATGATTGAGGTGATGGATCTAGACCTACATCCATTTGCAATAAATAATGCTTGTAACATTAATCAAATATTATATGTATTTTGACACACAATATATATTAAACCAAATTACTAGTTTAATCTTTCACTTTCACAGTGCCTAGATGATAGGAAGATGCTTATCAAGGTTGTACAATTCGAGTTCACACCTACCACTTGCATTTTATTGAAAGTTTCTAAAGCCTTTTCATTGAACCTCGACTCTAACATTAAATAAATTCTAAGTGTAATTGAACCCTGACCCTTATCTTATTTGATTCACAAACCTAATCATAACTCTTCTCCTAGTAAGTTGATTAGCTCTGGCATTCACATATTACTACAACATCAATCACATGATACTATTTTGTTTTACCCAAATTATTACTATATAAGTAGCGCTATTACCTGTCATATTGAATAAGATGGTACTCAAGTATATCAATGTATTAATAACTAAAAAAGTAACAACATTCATTTTGTACTAAATATCCACTTGGTACTACTGGTTATCAAACAAATTTCTAGCCAATAACAAGCCATTTTCTACAAAATGCTAACAAATATATGCACATTATACATTTATATGAAAAAATAACAAAATAACTTAATAAGTTTGATTTGTAAAAATAACCAAAATACAATATAAGATCACAGATAGAATCTAAATATCCTCACCGACATAATAGACTTTGAGATGGGCATGGTTATCAATAAATCTAAAAGGAAAGAAATTAAGGGGTGTGAGAAACTACCACCAACTCCGCATAACAAAACATTACATAACACAGCATGAAGAGGTCATGTCTGATCATGAAAGAGCACATTTGATTTAGTCAAGGGTAAACAAACCCAATACATGATATTCCACCGATCAAAAATTTCAAAATTCTATTTTGCGTGATAATCAGCCATCATATTTCACTTTCTTGAAATATGAACAAGGGAGAATCAAAATTATGAACAAGAGACAAATTTTTCTAAGTAATAGAAGCCAATTATAGAAAAAGATGGTCATAAATTCCTTTATTCAAAAGAGTAACCAAAATCATAGAATCTTTCTCACAAATAACTTTTATCCAACCCAACTAGGAAGCCTTACTACAACAAGAACAATAAGGGTCTCCATTTGATTATTAGAATGGACTCCCATAGAAGTAGAAAAGAAGAAATGAATTAAACATTTATTATCATGACTCACTCTATCAATTCCTATTGGCCTTGGCCCTCTCAAAGATCCATTAGAATTAATTTTTAAAAACATTGGAAAAGGAGGACAACACTTACCAATCTTATTCACCTTTTTGGAGGCCGGCAATCAAACATTTTGAACAAGAGAAGTGGTAGAAGAAGAAAGACTAAGACTACAACAAAATTGAGACCCATAAAGGGGAAAGACCCTAAAGAGAGCATTTAGCAGCAATAGCTTCCTAAATTGAAATATTTATCTTCTACCAAGCCTAAATGATAAGGCACTAATGACCTTGAAAAAAATACAATGATTTCTCTCTAACCAAATTTGTTAAAGAATATAAATAAAACCAAAATCCCAAGTTACAACCTAATGAGAGACTTGTATAGACGGTTGTCCCATCCTAGCCCAAAATTCAACTAATGCAAAAGTATTAGTAATAGGATTATTGCATATTCCCCTCAATAATATTTAAATTTTTTAAGTAAGAGGAGATAAAAAAAAATGATGATGAGAATTTTTCACTCTACTACCACATAAAATGCATTTGGAGGTCTAATGAATCCTCTCTTTAAAATATTATCCCGAGTTAGTATTTTATTCTAACTTAAAGCCAAATAATGACCAACTATGTTTATTTCAATTTTTCTTCCACTAAAGAAAATATTTAATCATATCATTCTATTTCTCAAGATACTAATAGCCAAGATCCATTGAATTAGTTACTTTGGAATCTTCAACCTAAGAATGAAAATCATACTTCTATAGAGGACTACAAGGTTTTTTATAAAGAATAAATGCATGGTTAGCCTAAGAAAAAAAATATTCATCTCTAGGACAAAGGGTGGTGCTCTTCTAGTGATATATCTGAAATTTTTCCAACTGAGTATATTCCTTAAAATGTGCAACTTTAAACCAATCAATTATTTGGAAAAAAATCAAGTAAGAATAAGAGATTAGGAAAAAATTGAAAGAGTGGAGGATTAAGGTCCTAAGAGTCCTTCCAACAAAGAGCTCTAACACATTCATTAATAATCCAAAATGAATCATGTTTAAGAATAGAATCTCCTATATTAACAATTAAATTTCTTCAACAAATATTTTGGGAGCATTCCCCTATGCAATGCTTGCAAATATGATTTGACCAAGGTCACTATGTCAAATTCAGTCATAATTATAGAATTAGTTGAAAGGGTATGTAATAATTATGACCCTATGAAAAGAAATATTATGGATTTAAATGAAAGAAGCTATTCAATGTGGAAAAATCCTTAAATAAAATTATTTTTAATTTAAACACTAATGAACTAGTATTTATCATCGTAAGGACTTTATCTACACATAACGTAATAAGAAAAAGTAATTTCATAAGGTAAAATGGTTAGCACATCATAGAGTTAAGAAGGAAAATATTATGAAGAAACTAGAGTATGTTCAAAATGATTGGCTATATCTAACCAATTTAGATAAATTTGACAAATAATACAAGAACATCTATTGAGAAATATGATTCCTTGGTAATGGCAATCAACAAAAGTTGAAATAAGATCACAATGTTTTCTTCTTATATACAAAAACCTCATTTCAATATATTTTTTCTCACACATACTCTTGGCTAATAGGATGCAGAGTAAAATGTTTAATTTTAAAGAGCTAGGATCTAGCTAAACTTTCAAGTGGTACCCTATATTTTTGCATATTTTACTTAAGATGTTCATCGATGAGTGAGATTATGCTCTAGCTATACATGTTGAATATAATGAACTGCACATAGGTTTTGTGTGCCATATTTAGATGAGAACTATTAACATGAATATGAGTTTCCCTCACTCTAATTATTATGATTTGATAACTTATTTATCAATCAAATATTAAAGTGGTTATAGAATAAAAGGACAAGGTTTTCCAAGAATTATTGAGGCCTCAAGTACTTAGAGAAGGATTAAAATTGGTACACAATAAGGGTGACTAGGTCTTTCATGAAAATTAAACTATCATAAAAATATATGAAGAACTCTTATTTTTGGAATGTATTATCTCATGGAGGGCATATTAGAGCATTTAGCATTAATATACCATTCAATTAGACATCATGACATGGTTTTTTATTGTCTTCAGTTCTTTTTGATTTTAAATTATTAAATTAGTAATAAAAGATTAATCAAAGGAAAACAATCCTAGCCTAGTAAGCTCCTAAATAGTGTCTATTGACATCACCCCTTAAGAAACACATGAAAAAATATGGTGTATATATTTTGAGTATCAAAATCAATTAAAACTAAATCATAAGTTAAAAGATTAGTTATACAACAAAAAAAACAGTTATACAAACATGTATCAAATTAGCTACCAACAACTAGTGATAAAAAGTGGAAATCAAAATTTTGAATTAAATTGTTTGAAATTTAATACTCTATTTCAAAAATAATAAAATTTAATTTGAGAAACGAGAACACACTTCTAAAAATTAAATATATAAATATAACATGAACACAATAATTTATTAATACATAAAAAATGTGTATCACTATAAATATAATAAAATAAAATGTAAAAATATATATGAAATATCACAAAATCTATAAATAAAAATGAAATGGTACGCCATTTATATTCACTAAAAATGGTGTAAAAAAATTAAATGGCAATTTACATGGGTATGTAAATTTCACCATTACTAATAGATAGGTAGCCTCAATAACTTGTATGTTAAATGTAGAATCTTTTTAAAGAATGATTGAAATAAAAGGAAAAATTAAATCATTAAATATATGTAAAACCATAAAAATGAGTAAGCCTTGTGAATTATGCCACCACCATTTCCAATGATGGTTTAAGAGGGAGAAGAAAAATAGAAAAAATAGACTTAAGATTTATATTGATCAAAAACAAAGATTACAAATTGTCATCTTAGCTTCATCTGTTTCCATAATTATAGATTAAACAAAACATCATAGCATTTCACGGCACTACAAATATAGACTCCCAATAGAGTGCTTAGCAAAATGCAAACCATACAATATATAGATAACTGAATAGTTATGGCTGAGAGGGAAGATTTCATAAAATAATATTTTACACCACCCACAAAGCATGTGAAAATTGTAGATGGTACAATAGCCAATTTGGAGGAGATACAAACAGATCCATGAAAGATAAATTTCTTCAATGCATGTCTTAATGCTAAGATTGGTTCTAGATATGGATGTGCATGGAAAGGATGAACTATTGACTATACTATTGAGGTAGTTGGGATTACAATATCCAAGTCTCCCCCTTAATCACAACTACCAATTCCTATTTATTTCTTGACTTCTTTCATTGATGCTTTAGCATCTAAAATCTTAGAATTCTAGAGATAAAACCTAGAAAATCCCATAATTTTATTGGGATGCTCTAACAATGAGCTCGAACCCATTCAATTACTATTCCATTGTAGGTAAGTGTGAAATGCTTGTTTTTCAATACCTCACATAGAGTCACACTACTAGTGCTTGGTGATCTTAGCTTTGGAGCTCTACTGATCTCATGCATTGCTTACACAAATACATAATGTTGTAGCATTCAACCATATTACATCTTTATCTATTAACAACTTCACTTGTATTTTTTTACCATTTGAGACACTTGATATCCTCCTCTCATGTTCTCATCTTTCAATCTCAATTATCAAATCCTCTTGCTTAGTTTGTTTTATAGACCTTAAGTATGTTCTTCTACATAGTCTTACACTCTCTCAACCTAGACACTTACTCATGAAATTTCTTCAAACTTCTTATGATCAAATACTATAGTCATCACCCTTTCTTTCACTTAAAATAAACTTCAGGCTCAAGAAAAATTAAGAACACTTCTAAACCTCGGTTCTACAAATCAACTTACAATCAACATTAAAAAAAATACATACTTTCCTTCACAAAAGTAATCTCCCCTTTAACTATGATCTAACTTGGACTGAAAAACAAACAACTATAAATTTTTTACAAGATCATCAGATCTTCCTTTAGAATAAAATCTTTCATTTAATAGCTGTGTATTAAATTTTAACAACGATCTTCTTCTTCAATATTCCTTTTAGTGACTTAGGATTGATTTCTATTCTTCCAAAGTGGTAGCCATTTGTTTAACTTCAAATGGATTCATTCAAACACATTAGCAGTTGTTTGGCCTCTCTACTCCCTACGAACACCTTCTACTTGACCTTTCAATGGTCTGCATTTTGATTTCTACAATCTTCCTTTCTATGCTAACAATAGTCAATTTTCTTAGGCATAGAAATTTATTTCTTTTGCTTCTACAAACTTCCCTTAGATCACAAACTATAGTAGCAAAACCCTTCTCTACAAGTTTGATTTCCTATTTAGTTGGGGATTTTCTTAGTCATGACTTTAATCACAAAATCAATGGCCTTTTTCTGAGGATTCTTACTATCTATTCCTTTCAAACATAAAACATCTCTTTGGATGGCCAAACCTTTTTTATCTAACTCTTGTATCTTTAATAACATCAACAACTACAACTTCTTTTTGATGTGCTACTACCACTAAAATTTATTTTCTTAACAATCTCTTGTTGAATTGCCTTTGACTCTCTTCCACTTTCATGGCAATTCTTCTAAATGGCCCTCTTTTCTTTGACTACAAATCCTTCTTTTTTAGGTGGCTTCTTTGATAGGAAACAACTAACTAATAATATTGGACTATCTTTGCATGTTGATGAATTGATATTCATGGGTGATTTATTAATTGTCTTGTGGAAGGTAGCTATGAGAAAGGAATTTGAGATTATTGGTTTGATTTTAATGAAGTAAATCAAAATGAGAAAGGTATATTTATTTCACAATCTAAGTATGCAAGTGACATTTTGAAAAGGTTTAATATGATATATTGCAAAGTAGCTCCAACACCTATTATGACAGGTTTAAAATTAATCAAAGATAACTAAAATTAGATATAAATCCAACTTTGTATTAAAAAGTTGCTGGTAGCCTTATATATTTTACAACTACAAGACCAAACATAATGCTTGCAATTAGTCTTTCTTCAATATTCATAGAGTCTCCAAAAGTCTATCATGGGCAAGAAGGGAACACAATTTTGAGATTTATTAGTAGAACAAAGAAATATGGAATAAAATTTTGAGATTTATTAGTGGAACAAAGAAATATGGAATACTCTAATCAAGGTCACATGATTTCAAGTTGATAGGATACACTCAGTTATTTTGCAGGTAATACAGATGATGGGCTATGTTTTACATTTTGGATCAAGTGTAGTATCTTGGTCTTCAAAGAAACAACCAATTATCAGTCTCTCATCTACTGAAGCAAAGTATGCATAAGCTTAAGTGTTGATTGTAAGAGGGAGCAAAACAAACTAGGAAAGGTTTCCATCTAGGATAATCAGGGGTTAGCTATTTCCAATTAATGGTTTGAGAGGAAGAAGAAAAATAGACAAAACAAAATTAATATTTATATTAATAAAAAATAAAGATTCCAAACTATCATCTAAACTTTATCTCTTTCTACAATTATAGATTTAAACTCAATAGTTGTACACTCATGCTTATAATATCATTTCTTGCCACATATTTATACTATATATTGTAAATAAATAATCCACATGTAAATTAAAAAATTACCAAATGTTGGTCAAGATGGACCAATACTTAAAAATAAGAGTGTTTCATATTAAAAATTTGTCTTATCACAAATATAAAAGGTGAACACAATAAATAGCTCATTTTTTTCATGAAATGTGAGGGATTGTCCAAAGGTTTTAGTGTTAAACAATTGGTCCCTTTGTGTTCAATATAAGTTGTATTTTATATAATAATGTGTTGTTTATAACAACAAATTAATTTTTTATTCAACTATTGGTCCTTTGGTGTTAGATATAAAAGCTAGAGATAACACACATTTATGATTACTAATAGGTATTTCATCCATTTAAGTTGCATATAAGTTATATTTTACATAAAAATATGACATTATACTAATTACAAATGATATTTATATTTTCAACTATTAGGGAGTTTTAGATTAAGTTTTGGTGGAATCTTTAAAAATTCATTTTTTGGACACTTCGCACTAGACACATTATTTTGAGGAGTTGCATGATAAGTCATGCCTTCAAACCTAAGTTGTAGATAGTTAAGTGTTCGTTTTACATTTCTTAAAAAATGGAAGTCTTATGATATTCCATGTGACGACTACATGATGATGAATTTAGCCCTCGTGGCTATTGGTCCCTCTCTCCTACCCAATCTGAAATCTATATATGATATAACAACCAAGTTGTAAGAGATCCAAACAAATCCCAAAAAGATAACTTTATTCAATTCATCTCTTAATGTTGAGATTTCTTACAAATATAGAGGTGTATTCAAAGGATTAACAATTGACTGTACTGTTGAGGTAATTTGTGTTAATTTCTATAACCCGGCAACAGATTAATTGCACAATAAATTTACAGAATAGAATTAAAACAATTTCAATCTATCTGATTTATAACAATTAATACACTGAATTAATTAAAAATAATGAATAGCGGAAGAAAATTCACACAAAACCAATCACAAACACAGATAACATCGATATACCCAGAAAACCCCAATGTGGGAAAAAACCTACAAATGTTGAATCTTTTATTCAACTTCAAGAGCTAACTTTCCTTCAAGAATCTCATCCTAGTTGCTAAAACGATCTTACATATATATCCCTCTTGATGAAAAATCAACATGCAAGACAAAAGAAACTTTCCTCACACGACATGACCTAAGAGAAACGTTCCTTACAAGATTAGAGAAAGGAACTTTCCTTACATCAAGTGAGAGTAAAGAAAATTGTCTCACACAACTCAGACTATCTTCACACATAAAATTGCTCTTGGTAATAACCTCACAATTATAGGAAATATTCTATTTACTGAATAGAAAATATGCTAATTCTAAACATCCAACACAAGATGCACTTAAGAAACTTCCACAAACACACCTTCTGAACTACAAAAAACTTAACACTCCCTCTTAGTGAGGAAGGCATTCTGCACAACACCCAACTTATCCCTAAAGAATACAAAATTACTCTTCATCAAAGCCTTCATCAGGATGCATGCTATCTGCTCATCTATAGGAATGTATTGTAACTTGACTGATGGATCCAGCCCTTGATCAGAGAGCCAAGCTAGAAATTTATGAAGCCAGATAGCCTTACATGTAGCCATACTAGCTTCCATATACTTGGCCTCTACAGAACTTAGTGCAACTGACTTTTGTTTCCTGCTATACCAAGAGACGACTGCTCCTGATCCCAAATTGAAACAACACCCTGAAGTGCTCTATCTATCAGTTGTACTGCCTGCACAATCTGCATCGAAAACCACTCAAGCTTCATTCCATCCTACTGAATATACCTCAACTCATAATCAATTTTGCTTTAGAGATACCTTGAATAAATTGAAAACTAAAATCTGAAGAAATCTGTGATCCAAAAAATTGGCTTCGTATTCAGGGTTTATAGATCTCATACCATGTTAATTTCTATAACCCAGCAACATATTAGTTGCACAATAAATTCATAGAATAGAATAGAATAAAATGAATTTAAGTCTATCTAATTTATAACAATTAACACTAAGTAAATTAATAATAATTAATAGCGAAAGAAAATTCACACAAAACCAATCACAAACATAGATAACACTGATATACCTAGGATCCTTTAAATGTTGAATCTTCTATTTAGCTTCAAGAGCTAACTTTCTTTCAAGAATCTTGTCCTAGTTGCTACAATGATCTTACATATATAGCCCTCTTGATGAAACATCAACATGCAAGACAAGAGAAACTTTCCTCACATGACATGACCTAAGAGAAACATTCCTTACAAGACTCGGGAAAGGAACTTTCCTTACAAAATGCAAACTGGAACTTTCCTTACATGAAGTGAGAAAAAAGAAACTTGTCTCACACAACTCAAACTATCTTCACACATATAATTGCTCTTAGTAATAACCTCACAATTCTAAGAAATATTCTATTTACATAATAGAAAATATGCTAATGTTGAACATCCAACACAAGCTACACTTAAACAACTTCCACAACCACACCTTCCAAACTATAGAAAACTTAACAATTTAAATTACAATCTCAACACCCAATAACACCCAATAACTGGCCTATAGCTGGAAATAACTTCCAATGTGAAACGTGTAGATTTTTAGTTAAATGTACTAAATTTGGAGTATGTATATTCCTCTAGTCGAAACCATGCCCGAGTTCCCCTGCATTACTTCGTCTTTACAATGTGGTGGAACTTGGAAGCTTTGTTTGCATTTTAAATTAGTCTGTCGAGATTCGAAAACTGAGGATTCGTTTCCCATTTCTTATAGGGGTAAACGTTTTTATTATCGGTGGATCAAAAGGAAAATGACTATGGATTCCATTAAGAAAAGCTAGTCAAATGTAGAAATGGCTGAATGGCCCGGCATCGAACTCACTCAAAGATTCTTTTATGACTAAAGGAAGCTTTTCACTGGCGTGATGTCACGTCTATGTAGAGGATTGCTCATTGTTTTCGACATTACACTTCATACAGAATCTTGTTTTGAATGGGTACACTATACAACCAGATTATATTATAGTCCTTACAAAAGATCACCTTTTCTGTCAATCTAAAACAGCCAACAAATTATACTATAAAATAGAATAATTTTGTGCTTTTGGTAGGTAAGGGAACCTCTCCAAAGCCAATCTTTTCAAATGGATGCATGAAGCCTGCAGAAATTTGACTCGACCTGTTAAAATTTGGGGAGGTAGAAATAGAAATTTGACTTCATACTATAATTAGTTAGGGAAGAATTTTCCTATAATAATTAAATAAAAAAGAGTGCGAGAAAAATACTCTTTTGTATTGTGTATGGGTAAAGTCCAAAGATGTGTAGATGAACTTAGGGATATTATAGATTTGGTAAGAAAAAAGTGTTTTACGTGATAAATTTTCTAAATACATTTGTAATTTACTCAAGGAAGTGAGAGAGAGTTAGAAAAAAGTACCATCAAATATAAAAATTATGTTGATAGACAGAAAATATAGAAAGAATTTTGGCTTGGAGATTTGGTTTTGGCACACATGAGAAAGGAGATGTTTCAACAAGGAACATGTAAAACATTTAAATTGAATAAGATAGGCCCTTTCAACCAATGCTTACATAATTTTTTAGCAAATCTAGAAGTTATATTACATTAATGTAGACTATGTAGTTACAAAATTGCTTCTTAAATGTATATGCGTGTCTTCTCCTATTTTAATAATCAATAAAGTTTATTTTTCTCTTTGATTTGGTATTAGAGAAGGTAATAAGAAATGACATCGATAAAATAGATGGCCAAAAAAGATGAGAAGCAATGCTGGTTGAAGAAGTCTTGCACATTTAGTCAAATGCTATCTAATATTCAAGTGTTATAATCTGATAATGAAGATCTATTTCTATCCCTTACCATATACTATTTAATGCTATACGTTGATGGAAGAGTAAGTTAGGATAAAGAGGACATGAAGGGAATGTCATTATATTGGCATGCTTATATAGTTGTGCAGAATTTTGCCATTTGGGTCATCCCACAATACTAGGTCCCAAATATTGGACATAGACTTTTTGAAAGCGAAGTGAAAAATATTTTACAAGCACTTTTGTTTGAAGGAACAAGGACCTTCACTTGAAGGTGGCCTTCTAACAAAGGTCCTTGTACCTTCAAGCGAAGGTAACTACCTTCACTTTAGGATAGCCATCATATTTTATATTATGAAAAGTTGACAATAGTACCTTCAAATGATGGTGCCTTCTAAAGAAACATAAATGCTCAATAATTGATGGTAAATTCTTGATGATCATAATATTATATGCAATCCAAGTAAATGCAAAATGATGGTGGTCAAAAAGGTGGTATAAGTGGAAACTTTTTTTTTTGAAATCAAGTGAACCTGAACTTGGAGGCAAAATTTGAAAGTCATCCACTCAAGATATGAAGATAATCAAAGAACAAATATTGTAGTACTCTAAATATAGTTTCCAAACTACTAAAATTTTTCAAAATTGGATAAGATTAAGGGGATAAAATCCTTCACACACAAAAGAAAGACCCTAATTTTTTCTGAAAAACATCACATAGTGTATGACATGCGCATTAAAAAAGTCATAGTTAGATTTAGTATTTTGACAAATCCTTTGGTAGAAAGATAGTTAAGAGTGAGCACTAGAAGATATTTAATATTTTTGTAATTTTTTGTTCAGTATTTATTTTTTTATGATTTTTCCAATGGAGAACATCTTGAAAATTAGGTACCTGTTTGTGCATGAAGCATAAGTTGCACTAAAAAAATCAAAAAATACAATTTTTTGTTTTAAATTGTAAAGAATCAAGTGCACTACAATAATATTTTTAATTTTAAATTTGGATAAATATATCAAAATTTATTAATAAAATGGTGCATGTATGTCTATGAGAACTATGGAGACACTGGTAAAAGAAATTCAATAGTAATATGTTATTGTTGTTCAAATTTTAAAAAAATTATATGGTTAGAAGCGCGCAGAAGATGGGTGAAAATATGGTGGCAATTTTAGAAATACCTTCTTGATGAAGTGTAAACCTGATGATGACAGAGTCGAGAAACCAAGTTGATAAAATAAAACACATCAAAAAGGAGGGAAATGGAGGTAAATCAAACTTCCAAATCATAGCTTTGTCATCCAGGCCTATTTCCAAGCCTAAACAGTCAAAAGCGCGTATGGGGTACCTATGGTATAAAAAGCATGTACGGGGTACTTATGGTGTAAGAAGCGTGTACGCTCTATCTTTAATATAAACAGCGTGTACGTGCTACTTTTGTTTAAATTTTGGGAGAGTGTATAATATGATATTGTATATATAATATGTGTATATACATATAATATATAATTTATATATAATATATAATATTTATATATGTATATAATAGTATATAATATATTAAGTATATATACACACATACATGTGTGTTTATGTGTATTGTCTCCTTCTCTCCCCCTCTCAAGTGCATACAAGGTGCCTCTCTTTCTCTCCTTCTCACTCTCTCTCTTTCTCTCTCTCTCTCTCTCCCTCCCTCTCCCTCTCTCCCCCTCTCTCTCCCTCTCTCTCTCCCTCCCTCACCCTCTCTCCCCTTCTCCCTTCCTCCATACCCCATCTCTCTCTCTCTCTCTCTCTCTCTCTCTCTCTCTCTCTCTCTCTCTCCATCCATACCCCATCCCTCTCTTTGTTCTTCTCTCGCTCTCTCACTCTCTCCGTACCCCCTCTCTCTCTCTCTCCATACCCCATCCCTCTCTTTGTTCTTCTCTCGCTCTCTCGCTCTCTGCATACCCCCCCCTCTCTCTCTCTCTCTCTCTCTCTCTCTCCCTCCCTCTACCTCTCTCCCTCTCTCCCCTTCTCCCTTCCTCCATACTCTCTCTCTCTCTCTCTCTCTCTCTGTCTCTCTCTCTCTCTATCTTCCTCCATACCCCAGCTCTCTCTCTTCTTATCTCCTTCCCTCCCTCTCTACCCCCTCACTCTCCCTCCCTCTCCCTCCCTTTTCCTTCACATTTTCTTTACTACAAATAGCGCATACGGGGTACTGAGCCTATTAGTTTTCTACCCTACCATAACATTTTTAAAGTGTAGGAGCATGTACGCACTAATTATGAGTTCCAAGTGCGGTGCGTACAAGGTGAAAAAAATTAGGGACTAAGAGTGTGCACATGGTTATTAATATATCATGTACGGGGTACTTAGGCATAGTTTTATTTGACCAAGAGCCTCAATGGCCTCAAAAGAAGTTCTTGAGGTCATTGAAGGCCTCACTACAAATGTGTCTACACTTCTATCACTATTTTATACATAGAAGTAAGTGAATTTTTTAATTTTGCATAATTTCAAATGATTGAATTGTTGTTCTTATTAGTTTTGTCAATATTATTGTGATTGTTTAATAGTTTTTATTCAAAATAAATAAATGACCAGATGCATATTTATGGTTATTTGTTTGGTTATGAACTTTTGTTTACATATATATGTAATATGATTCTATTTAGGACAACCGATATCAACCATGGGAAAGAACAAGCAAGGAATGATGGAATAACGAGAGGCTGAAAAGGAAAGACAAAGGCAACGTATGAAGAAATTACGTGACATAAGAATAATGGAAGAAGAAGGTATGTCACCCTCAACATCTCAATTTGATTTACCAAATGAACATAATGCATCTAATGCAATTGAAGAAGAGACATTTGATTTAGCATATGAACCTAATGCAATTGAAGAAGATACCACATTGAATAATCAATTAAATGATGAACGTACACCTGCTCTATTTGATTAATTTAATGGACACAATGCACCGATGCTAACACCTCCTAGAATCATTCGTGTAAAACCAAAGTATCTAATTGACATTGATCAGAATATATTGAAGCCAATGCCCGATAAAATGAATGAACAAACTTGTAGGAGAATGGTTAAAAGAATATGGAAAAACTATTTTGAAAACTTAAATCAAACTGCAAGATGTCAATTAATTGTTTAAATGATTAAAAATTTGAATTTTAGAGAGACAATGAAAATTCTTGTCCTAAGAACATCTGAAAGTAACAACAAAAGAACTATTGTGATAAATTTATTTGATGCATATCAAGCTATTGGTTCAAAATCACATACTAAAGATTCTAATGCTACTCGATGTGTCATTACATCAACCATAATGGACAAGAAAATAAAAAAATATTGTTTGATACGTAAAACAAGTAAGTCATTAAACGTTAGTAGAACAACATTAAGTAAAGCATTACAGAGGTGAGAAAAAATAGAGGAACCTAACAAAAATTCTCTTTGGGCATTCTTGGGTAAACTACCATGCAAAGACAAGGTTGTTGTTGATGCACTAAGAACATTAATTAAATTTTTTTGGCATGACAACAAAAGAGTTTCACCCAACCAAAGAGATGTTGTTAGAAGGTGAATCGGGTCTACAAATTGTGAGCCACATATTGTAATGCCAAATATTGTATAAAAGCCCATGAGATTATTTGTAAGACATTTTTTTATATATTCAAATAGCCAAGAGTTGATTTGACCATGTCTTTAGAGGCAAATTTTTGAATAATATGTGACAATGTTTTATGTCTATGTTTTGTGACTATGTTTTGAGTTTATGCGATGTGATAAGGTCAATCATGATGATTATTGATAAGGTCAATCATAAGAATTCTTGATTCTTGTATAATCATGGAGAATTATTTGAGTCATTATCAGGTCATAGGAGTCATAGATTAAGTCTAGATACAATTTGAGCAAAAATTGTCATTATTATCAAAAAAATTGTCAAAAAGGTTGTCAAGCAACTTGTACATCACACTGGTATGGTATGACTCTCGATGTTCTGGTGCTTTGGGATGCATGAGAGGTGCATGCCTAGTGTGAACCTATGCACCTAGACATGCTCATGATGTCGGTTTGTGTACACGATGAACTGAATCAATTCTAACCTCTCTTGCAACTTTGCATTGCATGCAACTGATGGTTTTTGTAGTAGGTGAAAAAATGCTACCAATTGAAAATGACTTCAATTCATCAAAAATTGAGATAGGCCATTGTAGAGGATCCTCACATGACTGCACAAGTTCAAACGAATTGGTCATATGTGTCCTGGATTGGGAGAAACAATACATCAAAGTTTGACCATTTTTTGGACTGAGGGCACTTGAGAGATCACGTTGGTAAGTTATGACTCTCGATGTTCTAATGCTTTGGGATGTAGGAAAGAAGCATTCCTAGCATAAACCTTCCCATCTAGATGTGCTCATAATGTCAGTTTGTGCAAATGATGAACCAAATCAATTCTAGCCTATCTTGCAACTTTGCATTGCATGCAACTAACGGTTTTTACAGCAGGGAAAAAAATACTACCAATTTAAAATGGCTCTGAGTCATCAAAACTGAGATAGGCCATTATAGAGAAACCTCATAGGACCCCATAGGTTGAAATGGGTTGTTCATATGTGTCTTGGATTGGAAGAAATAGTTTGTCAAAGTTTGACAACTTTTTGGACTTAGGGCACTTGAAAGATCGCATTGTTAGGGTATGACTCTTGATGTTTTGATGCTTTGGGATGCATGAGAGGATCATGCACAACATAAACCTACCCCCCCAGATGCACTCATGACGTTAGTTTGTGCACACGATGAATTGAATCAATTCTAGCCTATCTTGCAACTTTGCATTACATGTGACTAACAGTCTTTGCAGCAAGCTAAAAATGCTACCCATTGAAAATGGCTTCGAGTCATCAAAAACTGAGATAGGTCATTGTAGAGGAGCCCCACATGACCCCACAAGTTCAAACGTATTGGTCATATGTGTTCTAGTTTGAAAGAAATAGTCTGTCAAAGTTTGACAATTTTTTGGACTCAAGGCACTTGAGAGATCGCACCGATAGGGTATGACTCGATGTTTCGGTGCTTTGGGATGTATGAGAGGAGCATGCCTACCATAAATATGCCCACCTAAACACACTCATAACATTGGTTTGTTCACACAATAACCAAAATTTGACCATCGCGAGCGTGAGGGTGCTCTCACACCACACACATATTCTTGTTTATATTCATATTGTCGATTTTTGTTGTTTATATTCATATTGTTGATTACATAGGCAAATATTCATTTAAAACTATAAAAGGGAAGCCACCAAATACAATTAATACACAATAATGAACTGAATACAAGGAGTTTTGTAGGGTTAATTTGACATTTTAGAAATTTTATCAAATCATATTCCACGATTGCAATGTTTTATATCATAGATTTTTGTTGTTTCTATTCATATTGTTGATTACATAGGCAAATGATCAATTAACTTTATAAAATGACAACCACAAAATACAACAAATACACAATAATGAACTTAGTACACACTTATTGGATCGAATATCAATATTTATATATATATTTAAAAAGGCATGTCTGCCAAATCAATACAAGTATTACAAAAATGTGACATATGCCATGTCCAAATCAATATACAATAAAAATGTAGAATATATCTACATGTATTGGTCATTCTATTACCACAACTAACACTATATGATCCTAAACTTGTGGTGGATCATCAAAATCGAGCCTCTTCAATGTAGTACACGACTCTGTAGATGGCTGCAAAACAACAATTGAAAATCCAAGTTAGAATTCTTTTGTAGAAAATAGTTCATAATTAACAACATAACTATACATTTAACTATAATTCCTTTGCAATTGAAATGTAGATTACCTCATCGGCTTATCTCAAAGCTAATGTCTTCGCTCTCCTCTCCTTGTCACTCATAGGAGTTTTCTTGAAGACAAACTTAAAAGGATCCATGTTATGGCCGAACCGTGAAGGGGGCTATTGTAAATTAAATGTAAAATTAATATAATGTACTAGCATAAGTACATCAAAAACACTTAAAAGCTATATTATAGAGAAAAATGACGTATCGGTGCCTGAGATGCTTCTCCAATGGATTGAGGATGGCTCACCATCGATGGAGAAACTGTCGCTATTACATGTACAAAAAATGGTCAAAGATTTAATATAATGATACCTATTGTAGGTTAAAAATAATTAATGTAATATATCAAACAAAAGTGTACCTGATCCTGAGATGCTTCTCTAGTGCACGGAGGAGGGCTCGCCATTGATGAAGCAACTATGGATATTTCCAGTGTGAAAAAATTATAAGATTATAATTTATCAAAATTTCACATGTACACATTCATATAATCATGAAATCAAGAAAATAAAGTAGAGATACATACCTCCGCCCTCTCTTGATCCACGGGTGAATTAGGTACATTCAACAAATCCACATAGCTCAATGGCCCATGTACATGTAAAATAGATAACAAACACTAATCAGTCTGCAAACCCCAACTAAGACTTGATTTCAACATTTTCAAACAATTGTACAACTAAAAATGTGTTCAATTACCTTCTTCCCACATTTTGGTGTCTTCAAGGAATTATTTTTCTTAGGACGAGGCCTAGACGCGGAGGGGGTACCCTAAAAAAACAAAAGTAACATGAGATATTAGTACAGATAATATATTAAACATAATTTAAAAAATCTAAAATGGAACGACGTTCATATTACATCAAAACAATACATAAAAAAGGTTGTACAACATATGATACCAGATAGCCTTGTAGGCCAAAATTGATCGCTGAGAGTGTGATGTCATCAATATGGGACATTTGGTCCCCTGTCAACACCTACAAACCAAAAATTTGACTGAACATTAAATATAGTTAGTATATTTTGTAATTGTTTTGAATTCAAAGTGTACTATTATATTTTAACATGTTACAAAATTTATACCTCAGGCATCGAAGTTGCAGCTGTAGTAACTACGGGAGGAGTATGGGATACCATTATTGCATCCTGAAATGCATATTATTTATCTCAATTTAAATCAATGTATAAATGAAAATTCATTTATGTAATTACAAATTTAAAGTCACTGATAAATAAAATTATATGAATTCAAATCAACACACCTATGTCTCTCGCTGATGGGAAAACACCATGTCCATCAACTCCTCTATCAACGCCAAATCCTCAGTCGTGCAAGCTTGACATCTACTCCCGCAAATCGTGCACGAATGAGATGTGGATCCATCTGCAGTGGTCACGTCATCTGTCCCTAAGCATATCCTCGAGCAAATGACACACATATGTTGAATGGGCTCTCTATCGCTACCTAGAGAAACTAATGGCTCATCATCCAATACAAGAGGGTGTGTTAACAATGTCCCATGCTAGATGATGGCACCAATCAATGTTATGGCCGCCTGAAGAGTCTATAGCTCCATCGACTCTTTCAGCTCTACTGGGACAGCCTGATGCACCTTGGGTTTGGGTGCTATGGGGTGACAACTCTCTAGGGTTACTCGTCTATGGCATCCAGGTCTATCTTGGATAGAGCCACCACCTCTACCATGGAACTCTCTCATGTCAAAATAATTTGATCGCACATTGATGACAAACTCATAGTATACTTTACTCAAAAAATGCAATGGCACCTCATAATTATTACAAGGTGGATCACCAAAGACCATCCACCACCTCTACTAAAAATGATTCTTCATCTGCACATTGGTACACCAATGTATGGTAAACCTCTTTGCATTAAGAGGTAATGACTAACCAATTTTAGGATCAAAAAAAAGGGCAGATATTTTTTGTTTACTAATATTTTTATTTTTCACTGTCTCGTATGATAACCCATCAACATAGTATTGACGACACCTATCCCTAAAGTTTCTCCATTTTGTAATTTTTGTAGAAACGACTGTTGTGCCACTAGCTAATGTTTCTAGGCTAGTGGCGAGGGATTTATGATGCTCAAGCTCATATGTTTTCAATTTATTAATCAGTCAATTTATTTTAGACATGTTTTGCCCTAATTGATTAATCAATTGCTCTTGTGTTTCAGGTGTAGGTCAAAAGGAGGAATTGGAGGTGTATCTTGTGGATTTTCTTTGAGGTTTTCAAGAGGTACATTTTGTTGTTCTTGTTGTGGATTATCAGAATCTAGTTTTTGAAACAAAAAAAAAACTAATCAAAATTAATGAAATTAAATTCAAAACGTAAAACAAATTGAATAAAAGGGAAAGAAAGACAAAAATTAAGAAAAACTAACCTTGATCAATAGCATCTGGAGGAGAAATGAGGCAGCCCATTTGCACATTCATGGAGGAAATGGAGGAAAAAACGTCGTGGTCACAAGAAAATAAGACCCATTTTTTAAAAAATAAAATAAAATTTGACAGGTATAGCATACGTAGTTCTTTAGGGCTTATGAGAGTGTGCGCACTCACTTTTCTAAAAGCAACGTGTACATGCACACTTTCCTAAAAGCAGCACGTACGCGCTATCTTTTTTAGGTTTAGGAACAATGGACCTAAGCATGTATGGGGTAATTTCAATTTTTCAAACCGTGTACATGCGGCTTGTTTTTTCATATTTTTTTTGGATGGTGTCCACTTTTTTTACCACCATCTTTGTGCACATACGCATTCAATATTTACAAGATGGAAATAGTTACAATGTAACTATAGAACATTGTGTAGGATGTTGTAACTATGGAATAGTAACATAATAATAATGTAACATGCCAACATTCCCCTATTACTAAATTTTTCCTACAAGTCTAAAATTCACCACCATCCACTTGGGTTCTTGATTTGAGTGCCTTGCATCACATGGCTTCATCAAAAGATGAAATTGAATCTTTGGAGTCATGTTCTTTACCTTATATTTTGATGGTCAATGGCATTCTTGTTAAGGTATGTAGGAGGGGATCCATGGGGAATGACACATTCAATAATGTTCTTTGTGTGCCATTGCTATCAACTAATCTCATGTTAGTATATCAAATCATTCACATAGTTCTAGGTATGTGGGTTGAACTCTTTCCCAATTCAAAGGTAATTTGTTAGTTATACAATGATTTTATAGTTGTAGTTTGGAGAATAGATCATTAGTCATGAATTTATTTGTTTTCTCACTTTATTCCTAATCATTTATTATCTATTTTGCTCCCTCATTCTGATCAAGTGAGTAACTTGTGGCGTCAATCGCTTGGCCACTTGAACTATCCCTACTTGCAACAAATACATCAACATATCATGGTTATAGGATTGCCTCTAGTTCACTTTTCCTATAGTATTTGTCAAGGAAGCACCTAATTAAAATATTTTTTGAATGATTTTTTTTTGACCTACCAAATAAGTTAATTTCACCTTAAATATTAACATAAAAGTTAGTTGTGCTAATGAGTACCAAGTTGGCTCTTCATAACTTGTGAAAAAGGTGGAAGTAAATTTTTTGAAATTTAGGTCATGTCTTGAATGCTGAGAGATTGACCCAAGATAGAAAGGTGCACTTCTCAATATGCAAATGAAATGTATGAATCTAGGTAGAAGTATGGATGCAAATAAATAATTAATAATGACTAGTACACAAATATATATATATATATATATATATATATATATATATATATATATATATATATATATATATATATATATATATATATATATATATATATATATAAAGTTATATGATATAACTAATATATAAAAGTAGAAATGAATATGAAAAATAAATCAAAATTAATAGAAGAGCCCATCCTATTATATTTCCTCAAAATATACCTAGAACTAAATCATAGGCACAAATATTACAAATTCTAAAACATTTTTATTATGTAAATAATATCATAATAGGTAAATAAAAAGAATTCTTATTTAGAATTTTTATGTGAATTTATCATGCAAAACCTCACAAAGAATTGTAATTTCGTACAACTACCCCAAACTATCGTATAAAAGACTATTTTCCAACAACAAACAAAAAGCTGACTAAAATTTTTAATACTAACATTAAACACTAAATGAATATATTCAAAATATAAACCCTAATTTTTAAACATCCCATCTTCATGATTTACACTTTTTATTTTTATAATTGTTGGGAGTGTTTATACCCACTCTTCACATTTTAATATATCTATCTCATTCACATCAATATTTCTATGATTGTTTGGTGAAATAGATTTTGTCGTGTTGCTTGTCAATATTTGGTGAAGGTTGTTTTTCGGTTTGGGTCATAGGCTCCTGGGTGCAGCAACATGATATCAAAGCAACTGTAACTGCAGCCCATTCGTGCTCACTGAGTTTTCATCAGCATGAGATCGATTTCTTTTATGGACGACGTTGATGAGTCAATGTTGCGATTGCCAGCACCATTTCATTTGTCGATTATCAGTGACTGATCTTCTATAATGGTTCGCCCAAATAGGCCCCTTTTATTGGGTTACATCAGCTTTTGGCCAATGCCCAGACCCTGCAATAGTGCGCATTTCCTCATTGCAGAAAAGTCCATCGTGTGTTATATTCTGTATTTCTCCATACTTGGAGTTGGCATATTGTGTGTTCTTTCTGTCTGACTCGCATTTTCCGCAGCATTCATAAGTTGGAGGGATTTTTGATTGGGTATTTCCTCTGTCATTGGTGACATCGATTGGAGGGTGTGTGTTAGTTTGTTAGCTTGGACAGCTGTTTGTCCATTTGCTAAATAATTAGTAAATAATTGTTTACTAACAAATGTAGTTAGAGTTCAAACAACTTTTATTAATTATTTGACTCTTTCTAGAAACTTCTAGCAACCAAATTTGATTAGGGTTGTTTAGTTGTTTTTAATCTCAGCCGTTGGTTTTCCAATGAGAGTAGTATATAAGGGGGTCAGGGGGCATTTGGAAAACATCGAATGAATTGTGTGAAGAACTTGTAGTGTTAGCAAGGGCGTAGTGATAGCGTTGGGATAGTAGCGGGGTGGAATATCAACAATAGGATTAGGAGATCGTCAAAGCTCTGCCAGTAAGAGGCAAGCAGTATTTGTATCTCTTAATTTGCTGAAGTTTAATATATTTCTCATCTGCAGTACTGGTTTTCCCTTCGAGGTTTTTCAGGGACAATTGTCCGAAAATATTGTGTTCATTGTGTTGCGCATTTTTATGAGTTTGTGAAATTGCAGTTGTGTTATTTTCCAATATTTGTTGCTCAAATAATCTATCAAAGATAGGAGGATAATAATCAGTAACTGTAATAGATTTTCTACATGGTATCAGAGCTTTGTTAAGGGTAGAAGAGATTTCCCCTAGGTGAAGGAAACTAAGGGTTTATAAAACCTAGTTTAACCTCTTTAGAATTTTTTATTTGCTTTATCCTTTGAGATGGCCTCAGTTGGTTTAAGAGATCAGGACAGATTGGATGGAGCCTCTAATTTTGGTGTCTAGAAAGCCAGAATTTCTTTATTGCTAGAAGAGAATGGTATCAAGGAATATGTTACCACTGTTGTGACTGTACCTTCAGATGCAACATAGCTTGTAGCATACAAGAAGGATGATTCTAAGGCGAGGAGGCTAATCCTTGATGGTGTCAAGGACCATATAGTTCAACATATTGCAAAGAAGATGTGGGATGCCATTCTGAATCTGTACCAAAATGCTACCACTAATCGGAACCTGATTCTCAGAGAAAAGCTGAGGACTACCCGAATGAATAAGGGAGAAGACATGACGAGTTACCTCACCAGACTCAGATTTGTCAAGGATGAGTTAGTGGTTGTTGGAGATAAACCAAGTGATGACGAGCTGGTATAGATAGCCCTAAATGGGTTTTCTAAGCAGAGGGATGTCTTTGTTCAAGTTGTTAATAGACAAGACACCTTACCAAGTTGGGATCGACTTTGGAGTGACTTCACTCAAGAGGAGCTTAGACTAAGCCTTGTCAATGGAGCCAACAATAAGAGTCAGAAAAGTGAGGCAGAACAGGAGAACGTTTCCCTAGTGGGTAAAGGAAAAGCAGAGAAGGGGTCCAGCAAAGGATCAAATCCAAAAGGTGAGAAGAAGAAGAAAGACTTGTCGAAGATCAAGTGCTATGGCTATCACGAGTTTGGCCACTATGTCAGCGATTGCCCAAAAAGGAAGAAGAATGACAAGAAAGGAAAGAAGCAAGTTGCAACTTCAGCAAGTGCAGATGAGCTCTCGAATAGAATGGAAGATGAGTTTGCACTCATAACGTGTATGGTTAGCTCAACCTCACAGAGTGTTTGGTACATAGATAGTGGGGCATCATTTCATATGACAGGAGTTAGAGAATACTTCTCCAATTATAGGGAGGAGAGCACCAGAATCCAAATCTCTATGGGAAACATGTCCAAACTTAACTCAGTTGGGAAAGGGACTGTTTAGTTTCAGAGGGAGAATGGTAAGATGATTCCTCTTCATGATGTGTTGCATGTTCCAGGCTTAGGGATGAATTTGATTTCTATATCTGTCCTTCAGGACAAAGGGTACAATGTACTCTTTAGAGGGGCACATGTATTGATTAAGCATAAGGATTGGAAATCACCCATAGCTATTGGAGTTAGGAGCGGTTGGCTTTATAGGCTGCAGTTTGATATTCCTAAGGCACTCATGAGTAGCAGCAATCTTAGAGATCGAGGAGAGCTATGGCATAGGAGAATGGGTCATATACATCATGGAGCACTTAATTTGCTTCATGAAACAGTGACGGGTGTTCTAGAGGTGAGCACAGAGCATGATGATGTATGTAAGGGATGTGTGTTGAGGAAGTTTGTGAAAGAAACTTTTCCAAGGAGTGACACCAGATCCAAGGGTGTTCTTGATCTAGTACATTCAGATGTATGTGGACCAATGTCGATGAAATCTCTCAGAGGGTATGAGTACTTTGTTACTTTTATTGATGATTTCTCCAGGAAGACTTGGATATATTTCTTAAAGACCAAGGATGAAGGTTTTAGTCGCTTCCAAGAGTTCAAAGCTCTTGTGGAGAATTCGACAGGAAGGAAGATAAAGGTTCTTCGATCAAACAATGGAGGCGAGTACAAAGGGAATGAGTTCCAGGAGTTCTGTACCAGAGAAGGAATCAAGAGAGAGTGGACTGTTCCTTACAATCCGCAATAGAATGGAGTTGCTGAGAGGAAGAATTGATCTATATCAGAAGCAGCAAGGGCTATGTTGCATGACTAGGATATGCCTCGTTATCTGTGGGTAGAGGCATGTAGTACAGCAATATACATACAGAATAGGGTTCCACATAAGGTACTAGGGAAGATGACACCAGAGGAAGCATTCACTGGGAAGAAGCTAGATGTTAGTCACTTCAGGATTTTTGGGAGTTTGGCATATTGTCACATTCCAAAGGATACATGTACCAAGTTAGATCAGACTGCAGAAAAGGGGTACTTTGTGGGGAACAGTGAAACCTCAAGGCATATCGAATATTCATTCCAGGGACCAGGCGGATTATTGTTTGACGTGATGTCAAGTTCATGGAGGACAAGGCATTTAGAAGGTCCAGAGATTTGCCAGCAGATGATCAGAGTGTGCAACCAACACAAGCTCCAAGGATCACTCAACCGAGTCAAGGGCAACAAAGCTCAAGTACAGTTACTAGTGTGTATGGTGAAAATGGATAGCAATAAACAACAATATTGAAAGACTAAAATGGATTCAACCACCAAACCCTAGCCTAACAATGAACAAAGATCCACCATAACATATGAAGATAACCTAAGACAATGCAAAATAACTCAAAAAAATCACAAAGATTATACCATCACATGTCCACTAGGGTTTTGATCTCCATTCTTCCTATCTCCATTGATCTTGTTTGATATGCTTGCTCTCAGATTTTTGTATGCACAAGAGCTCAACAAAGAACGGAATGTGGTTGCAAGTAGGATCGTAGTGTAGCCAAGTCCTCCAAAATTAGTCATTAGGGTTTGGTAATGAAGAAAGCATCTCCTTAAATAGAAGACACAATAGAAAATGGAGGGTTAAGATTGAGAGGTGTAAAAAGAGAGGTCGGCTAGGATTAGAGGGTAGGTATAAGAAATACCAAAATAATGAAAGGGGTAGGTAGTGTAGGAAACAAGAGATGAATGACATGTGTCATGTGTAGAAAAGGTTAATGAATTAATTAAATAAATAAAGATTTATTTAATTAATAGAAGAAGTAGGGCAATTAAATAAATAAGATATTTATTTAATTTAGGAAAGGGATAATTTAAATAAATAAATGTATTTATTTAAATGAGAAATAAGGCTAGAAGAGGCTAAATGAATTAATTAAATAAATAAGGATTTATTTAATTAATAGAAGAATTAGGCTTAGATAATTAAATAAATAAAATATTTATTTAATTAGACTAGACAATTTTAGGTGTCTACATTTTGCCCCTCTTTGAGACAATGCGGCTTGTCGCGTTGTTTCAAAGAAGATAAGATGAACTGATACAAAGTTGCCCCAGTATGGGAATTATATGCCCCCTCGAGAGATTGGATGAAAATGTCTGAAAAGATTGCAGACAATCTCTCGATAAGAGAGATGGGATAGAATGGGTTGAGCGAATAAAGTGACAAAGTCACGGGATGAAGAAGACTGACTCGGGAAATGAGGGCGAGGGCTAGGGTAGGCTATAAGATAGACCACGGGCAAAAGACATCCTCATTGTCATTCACACCCTTACGAGATCACAGTGCAGAGCGAGAAAAGAGCAGCAGCAGTCAGCAGCGATGGCATTCGTTCATAGATTCGACCGTGTCCGCCGATTCCAGCGACCAGCCGATGCAGGAGAGCCAGTAAGTACCCGAAAACCTCCTCGTACTTTCACGCATTTCAAGTTTTGTCATTAATGCATGTTTAGGAGCAATAAATGCGCTAGAAATAGGGTAGTTTAAAAGTGCAAAAACGCGCAACCGCGTCTGTGTCAGCGCCAGGCGCGTCTGTGTCGGGTCCAGGCGCGTCTGTGCCTGGAACCGCGTTTGTGTTGAATGCGGACGCGTTTGTGAAATGCAGTAGCGTCTGTGTTTTTTAATAGCGTTTATGTCATGCAGGGACGTCTGTGTTCCCTGGTCGCGTTTGTGTCTGGCATAGGCACGTTTGTGTTTAGAAAGCGCGTCTGTGTTGCAGAAGCGCGTTTATGCAGTCTATAAGCGCGTTTATGAGTTAAAAGCGCGTGTGTGTTGAAAAAGTGCGTTTATGTGTTTAAATGCATGGTTTTAGTCCTTTAGGTCAAATCGGCAGTTCTGTGATGAACATACGCTGTCGATTGGATAAGCTGCTAAGAGGATACACTCAAGCAGGTCCTCTAGGAAGATTAGGATAGATCAAGGCACTTTGTGATGAACAGGGAGCACCAGGATATGCAGCACTTTGTGATGAACAGGGAGTGCAAATGTGAGTGACACTTTGTGATGAACAGGGAATGTCACACTCGTAATACTTTGTGATGAACAGTGAGCACTACTAGGATAAATAGCAACACTTTGTGATGAACAGGGAGTGTCACTAGGGTAGATAGCCATATGCATTTGGGTAGCGAGTAGCATTTTGTGATAAACAGTGAATGCCACGATAACTGACAAGATTGATTTGCTTGACTGCAGGAGTATTTGCCGATGTTGGAGTCACGGGAGAGACTCCCATCGACTCAGAGACTGCGTCCAGAGTTGTCCATCCAGGACATGATTTCCATTGAGGAGATGGGTCTCACATATATGCTCTATGTGCCTGAGTTTCGGGCAAACATGGGGTTGCTGACTGCGTTGGCCGAGAGATGGCACTCAGAAACATGCACGTTTCACCTGCCGATGGGTGAGATGACAGTGACATTAGAGGATGTCTACAGGATACTGCATGTTCCCATTGATGGAGAGTTGATCCCCTACGACCGTGACGGTGACAGGGAGGCCTTGAGACGGGTTTTTCAGGATCCTGAGTTGGAGATGAGAGCAGGGCATGTAGCCTGGGACACCATGACTGCCACAGGATTGGCATTGCCGGCAGTTATTGGGGGAGTTATCAGTGGATACCTGTGTCCAGACAGGGCCACACGAGGATTGGCAGTGGGCTGGGGAGGGGCCTTGGAGACGCTGATGGCAGAGCACACTAGGTATGCATGGGGGCCATGTGTCCTAGCACATTTGTACTATGAGCTGCATCAGTTTGTATACCACGGATCAGTGGGGCTGGGCTGCGGTGTGACTCTATTGCAGGTGTGGGCCTATGAGCACCTTCCAGTGACGAGGCCGATTCATTTCAGAGGCAGAGGACAGGGACAAAGTTTTGTTCATTTGTATGCCATGATCACATCCTAGCCTCGGATTGGGAGATTGGAGCACTGGAGGAGAGTCATTGATGACATTGATATGGTGATCTGGAGGCCGTACCTGGGGTGCGAGGAGTGGGGGGACGATGCACTGGAGCTGCCCTACACCTTCCGGAGCAGGTACCTGATTGGGCGGACGCCCTATATATTAGAGAGACAGCTGGTGGATAGGGTATGCAGGCAGTATGGCCGGATTCAGAGGATGCCCCGAGGCTCGGGTATGTATGCCCGTACTGTTAGAGATCAGGTGCAGTTTGGCCCACTGCTATCTTATGATCAGGCAGTGATGCAGCTAGCAGAGATGATGCCGATGCCATGGGACATGTGGCCAGAGGTAGATGATGCAGGGATGGACGCAGAGTACTCTGCGTACTGGGCAGAGCATCCATTTCCGAGGTTGACAGATCCGGCAGAGCCAGTGGATGGAGAGGGTGGAGGAGATGATGATGAGGGAGGAGGGGATGCAGGTAGGGGCCGGCGGAGGCGGAGGGGAGTGGTGGGAGAGAGACGGGTAGCACCTCGGAGGGAGGGAGGTCAGGAGAGAGCAGCTCCAGTGGTGAGAGGACGGGGTGGACTGCCCCTACAGGTGCCAGCAGCACAGGGTCCCAGAGAGGGACAGAGACAGGTACAGCCAGAGGGACAGAGACAGGTACAGCCACAGGTACCTATACAGGCACAGGGACAGGTGCAGGCAGAGGCACAGGGACAGGCACCTATAGAGGAGGAGCCACAGGTAGGGGCGGAGAGCGGAGACTCCGAGGAGGATGAGGTGGTGAGGCTGCGGGAGATCTGCCAGGGCCAGGCAGATGAGATTGAGGATTTGGTTCGAGAGAGGAACCACCTCAGGATCAGGGTCCGAGATACAGAGCGGGAGAGGGATCAGGCCATCCAGAGATATACCGAGGCCGAGACAGCTCTGAGGGCAGGTAGGCGGGCAGCAGAGGATGCAGGGGCAGGCTACGCCTATGTTTTGCGAGCGGGAGAGGAGATCGCCTACTGGAGGGATCTATATTATGCAGCCGTGCCAGCAGAGCAGCGGGCTAGGAGCTTCCAGAGGTCGTCGCGCACAGCGACGGCTACGGGAGGGAGCCGCAGGAGACAGGCATCCAGCGGTGGGGTTATGGGGCCTCCACCACCACCAGAGGGACAGGGGGATCCAGGGGCAGAGCCATCTACAGCTCAGACTCCGTCGAGGCGAGGTGGCTCCGAGGGAGGGAGTTCCTCATAGCTATAGTGGGCTCCCATTGTATCAGTAGATGTATCATTGTTGTATTGTAGACACCTGCGGGTGATTCTTTTGTAGCCATATGATTCTTTTGACATCATTGTATTATGACACATTTGATTGATTATATATATGAGATGATTCATCTTTTGCGGCAGCTATATGCATGCGTACCTTATGTGATGAGATGTTCTTATGTGATGCATGTTTTATGATATGGATGCTTATATGATGTAATGCCATATATTTTTGTTCTTTTATGTTGTATATGTGATGCATGATGCGAATGAAAATGTATGTGATGCAAATGATTATTTACATAATGAAAATGTGAGATGTGCTAACATGTGTTGTAGGCAGGATGTGATGCCATTATAATATCTATATGTATGAAATGCTTATATGTGGTGATGCAGGTGCAACTATATGAAATGCAAATGTTTTTGGTGTGTCATTATACTCAGTCATGTGATAGCGGGCTACGCGGACTCGAGAAGGACAATGGAAGTCAATCAAGAAAGGGGGATGGAAGACAGAAGATATGAACGTGAAAGAGCTTCTTGTGCGTTATCATCATTGAGCTTTATTATGGCAGAATAGGTTATGACAATCGAGGCATATGTTCGGCCCAGAAAGTCATTGTACCTGTTTGCATGGAGATAAGACAGTCACAAACAAGGAATGCCCCAGTTCACACTAGACTCACAGTGTCCTCATATCCTTGGACAAGTCATAGTATTACTAAAAGACAATCCACAGACAGCAAATGCAAATAAGTGACGATACCCCATCCTCGCCTTTCTAGTCAAAGACATCCTGGAGATAGAATCTCTAGTCAAAGACATCCCGGAAAAGCTAAAAGACATGTCACCAAAAAGATAAAACCAAAAGAAAACCAAGACTCGACACCCACATCCACTGTAGTCCTCAAGTTTGTGTCTCTTGTCACTTGTTTAAGTCAAATTTTGATTGTGGTCACAATGTTCACTTTCACAAAAAGGATAGATAGCACTGAACCATATGTTGTCTGAGTCTGTTAAAAGATTTGATTTTGTTGAAGCCCATTGTTGCTGCTGTGTCTCCTTGGAAACTGACTGAATCCATGAAACTGATACCTTATTGTGGAGAAGATGGAACTTTATTGCGGATCTGCGATGCAAAATGTTGCTTTATTGCGAATTGTGCGCGGATAGACTGAAGAGAGCTGAAAGAAACTGTATTTCTCGAAACATGTGATGTTCTCAGTTCCACACCCATTACTAGACGCAGGAATTGGCCGTAGTCACAGATAGGATCTGATTTATTATGGATGGAAAGAGAGTGAAAAGGGAGGGTTTATTATGAATGGCTGACCAATCTTGGGTAGATCAATAACAAGCCATGATGGGAATGGGTAAGTTTATTGTGAGTGAATTGGTCGTGATTGTGTGCGAAGTGAAAGAATGAAAGGGAATCCTGAAAGAGGGAGGAGCAAAGTCCCTACGCATGGCGCTGGTGACCCAGTTTTCACCATGGTACTTGCCCAGGGCGCCACCGAAGTGGTTTTCACCGTTGGACGAAATTATTTCTCTTTACTTTTTTTGGATTTTGCAATTTTTTTTGTTGTCACAAGGCGCCTGTTTGCCAGGTTTTCACCAAGTAACGATTTTTTTGTTTTAAAATTTTTTTTGTATTTTTGCATTAGGATACTCAAAAAGAGCTTATGTGTAGAACCTGCGAAGGTGCATGCTGTTGATAGGATCCTCCAAAGATTCACCTTCTGTAGTTGAGAGCTGATATGCCCCAGATCCATATGCTGCTGTGATGATGTAAGGACCAAGCCAGTTGGGTTCAAATTTGCCCTTCTTTTCTCTATCTTGCTGATTCTTGGGGTTCTCTCTGAGGACTAAGTCACCTACCTCAAATGTGCGAGGCTTGACCTTGTGATTGTAACTGTGACTCATTCGTTGTTGGTAAGCCTTGAGATGATTAAAAGCAGTGTGTCGTCGTTCCTCCAGCAGTTCTAGTTCTTGTAAGCGAGAGACCCTGTAGTCTTCATCGTTGATTATGTTTCTCAAGGAGACCCGTAAAGAAGGTAACTCGACCTCAATAGGCAAGATGGCTTCAGCGCCATAGACAAGTGAGTAAGGTGTAGCTCCTGTAGGTGTGCGGACACTGGTACGATAGGCCCAAAGTGCGGGATTGAGTTGGACATGCCAGTTACGGCCAGCGTCGTCGACTGTCTTTTTAAGTATTTTGAGAATTGTTTTGTTAGACGCCTCAGCTTGGCCATTACCTTGGGGGTAATATGGTGTGGAGAAACGATGAGAGATATGGAATCGCTCACAGAGTTCACGAACATCCTGATTCTTGAAAGGACGCCCGTTGTCGGTAATAATGGAAGTAGGAATCCCGTATCGGCAAATGATGTAGTTCAGGATGAAAGTAGCGATTTGTTTCCCAGTAACTTGCGTGAGAGGCACGGCTTCAATCCACTTTGTGAAATACTCTGTGGCTGTGATAATGAATTTATGTCCGTTGGAAGAAGGAGGGTGAATCTTGCCTATGAGATCGAGTCCCCACTGACAAAAGGGCCAAGGAGATGCAAGTGGCTGTAGTTCTTGTGCTGGTGCGTGTATGAGGTCTCCATGAATTTGACACTGCTTACACTTCTTGACAAACTGATATGCATCTTTTTCCATAGTAGGCCAGTAGTATCCAGTCCTGATGAGTTTCTTGGCCAAGGTAGGACCACTAGTATGCGGACCACATATCCCTTCGTGCACTTCTCGTAGCGCAATCTGAGCTTCGTCACTCTCTAAACATCTAAGGAGGGTGCCATCTAGACCTCGTCGGTATAGGATATCAGCTAGGATAACGTATCGGGAGGATTGGCGGATGAAAGTGCGGCGTTGGTTGTTTGATAAATCGGGAGGTAAGATGTTGTCGCGAAGGTATGTGAATATGGAACCATATAACTGGGATTCAGGACCAACAACACATATCATTTCCATGAGAGTGATTTCATATGACGGAATCAGCAGGTTGTCAACCAGGAACTCATAACAGGTCTCATTTTGTGGTAGGTCAATGAGTGAAGCAATTGTAGCCATGGCATCAGCAGCGCGATTCTGTTCTCTTGGTATCTGCTCAAACTCTATCTTTGCAAAGTGTTGTTTCAGATCATCTACCAGTTGTTTGTAAGGCATTAGCTTTTCGTCTTTTGTTTGATAATCATCAGTTGCTTGACGGATGACAAGTTGAGAATCGCCAAAAACACGAAGTTCCTGGATCTTCCACTGAACTGCAATTCTTAACCCCGTTGTTAATGCCTCGTATTCCGCTATATTGTTGGTGCAAGGAAATGATAAGCGGTATGACTTTGGTATAGAATCGCCTTGGGGAGTTATAAAGAGTATACCCGCTCCTGCCCCGTGCTGTGTGTATGAGCCATCAAAGTATAGTTGCCATGGCTTTGCAGGTGATATTGTTAGGATGGACTCATCTGGAAATTCTGACTGTAGAGGAACATCATCTATCATGGGAGCATCTTCCAGTTGATCTGCAATGGCTTGTCCTTTGATTGCTTTTCTGTCCACGTATTCAATGTCGAATTCACTCAAAATCATTACCCACTTGGCCAGTCGCCCAGTAAGTGTAGCTTTGTTGAGCAGATATTTTAGTGGATCAATTCTGGCAATCAACTTGGTCTTGTGAGTGAGCATATAATGTCGTAATTTTTGTGAAGCGAAGACCACAGCGAGACATGCACGCTCAATTGGTGTGTAGTTGAGCTCATATCCCACCAATGTGCGACTGATATAGTAGACTGCTTTTTCCTTGCCGTCAGGTATTTGCTGTGCTAGTAGTGCCCCCAGTGCTGTTGGAGTAGCTGATATGTAAAGTAGCAATGGTTGATTCGGAATTGGTGGCATCAAAACTGGCGGGTTCAAAAGATAGTCTTTAAGTGCCTGAAAAGCCTGTTGACAGTTCTCGTCCCATTTGAACTTAATGTTTTTGTGTAGCAGGTGCTGGAAAGGATTACACTTATCTGCAAGTTGTGCTATGAATCTTCGTATGGACTGGAGTCTCCCTTGTAAAGACCGAAGTTGACTGATGTTCTTGGGTGGCGGCATGTCCAAAATAGCCTTGACTTTTGCTGGATCCGCTTCTATTCCTCTTTTAGACACAATGAATCCTAAGAGCTTCCCGGAGGTTACTCCAAAGACACATTTCTTTGGATTTAATCTTACCTTGTATTTTTTCAGCCTATCAAAAGCAACTGAAAGTATGTCCAAGTGTGTATTTCTGTCTATTGATTTAACCAAAAGGTCGTCGACATAATCTTCCACCTTTACATGCATGAGATCATGGAAGATAGTCGTCATGGCTCGTTGATACGTGGCACCTGCATTTTTCAGCCCAAAGGGCATGACATTCCAGCAGAAGGTTCCCCATGGACAAGTGAATGATGTTTTATGTTGATCTTCAGGTACAATCCTGATCTGATTATATCCAGAGAATCCGTCCATTAAAGATAACATCTCATGGCCTGCTGTGAGATCAACAATTAAATCAATGTTTGGTAATGGGAAATCATCCTTCGGACAAGCCTTGTTGATATCCCTGAAGTCTGTACATATTCGGATGCTGCGATCTGGTTTGCTGACAGGTACTAAATTGGAGATCCATTCAGGATAATCAATTGGGCGTATGAATCCGACATCTAGTAATTTCTCCAGCTCTGCCTTGACTAATAATGCCACCTGTGGATGCATTTTTCTCAATTTCTGTTTTACTGGTTTTGCCCCCGGTTTGACTGTTAAATGATGCATTACTAAGTCGGGGTCTAGTCCAGGCATATCAGCATAAGACCATGCGAAGTTGACTTGTCGTTCCTTAAAGAAGCTTATGAACCTTGCTTTCTCGGCCTCTGTCAATAATTGAGCCAAAAATATGTTGTGTGGAACCTCTGCTGTACCAATGTTTGTCTTTATAGTCTCCTCTACCAACATGGATGATTTTTCCTCGTATGATGCGGGGAGAATGTCAAGCCTTCCATCTTCGGGCGCCTCAGAGAGGTTTTCACCCTCAGATACGTCCTTTCTTTTTACTTTTTTAGAGTCAGAGAGCGCCACAGTGTGGTTTTCGCCATAAGACCCTTGTTTTGTCTTTATTTTCACATTTTTGCGACTAGAAGGCCCGACACCCTCACCAAAGTATGCCATGTTATTTAGCTCTATGGCGTATCCTGCTTTATGGTCTCCAAGAGGAAGATCATCGCGAATGCCAAGATAATCCACAATAGCTTCGTCATTTTGAAATGTATCAATCTGTGGTGGTCCATCCTGATCCCAGTCAATGAGTTGGGGGTGAACGAGGGGAAGGTCTTTAGTGTTTTTAGAATCCGCAAGGCTAATAGTGAAGATGTGGTTATATTCAGGTATGTCAAGGTAGTCATCGAGGTCGTCAATGGCACTCTCCTCATCAGTGTCGATCGTGAGTGAGTCCAAATTATCATCACTAGTAGCACCCTCAGGGACAGGTATCCTCATCCTATGTGATCCTGACCTAGGGCCCTGAAACGAAGCTTGTGCGGGATCCTTATGGGTCGGTTCTTGACCAACTCTGAATTTCTTGTAAAACTCCTCCTCCTCTGTAGGTTCATCTGGCTCTCTAAATGTCTCATTAAGTTCATAATCGCTGGAGGATTTGTCTGAACCCCATTCCCACTCATTGGAGTCTGTGGAATAATTATCCTCTTGTTGAACTTCAGCCACTTTGACTCGCCATATCTGTTTTGTTCTCTTGTGTTGAATCTTGGGGTTTAGAAAACCAAGCCCCTTAGAGCGTTCCCTTCTTGTAGTTAGCTCAGGTTGTAGAGGCTCCATGACACCTTCTTTGCGTAGTCCGAGAGGACTTTTTCCATCATACCCGAATCTCTGCAGAATTTTGAAACCTTTACCATAGTTTTCACAGGGTATTATAATTTGATCATGTGTATCATCTTCAGCGTCCTTATATAGCATTTTATATAAACTTTCTTCCTCTAGTTCACCCCATTTTTGAAAGACGGTAGGATCCCATTTGAGGAGCATGATGGAGATTTGCTTATTTGGATGTGGTCTCCCATATTCCTTGGGGGAGTTCATGACTTGTCGTAAGAACATTGTTTGATTCAGAGTGTATTCTCCCATGCCTTTGTCTTGAAACTTGGCCCTAAGTTCACCTTGTTTGGATGTCGAGGGTTTTAATGAATCAGGATCAATATATGCTGAAGAAGGAGTAGCCTCACGATTGCTGGGAATGATAATCTCAGTATGTGATCTCAAGTTATTGCAATATATGAATGGATTTGGATCACCATTGACCGTTACCTCGACTCCATTATGAGGAAATTTTATGCACTGATGGTATGTTGATGGGACCGCTCTCATTTCATGAATCCATGGACGTCCTAGCAATATGTTATACGTGAGGTCTAGATCCAGGACTTGACAAATCACGTCCTTTGTTACTGGCCCTATTCTGAGTGGTAAGATGACCGTGCCCTTGGACGAGCGCTCTTCATCATCATAAGCCTTAATAGTGATTTGGTTTGTAGCATTCACAGCTTTGTCAGAATATCCCAATTGTCTGATGGTGCTCAATGTACAAATATTAAGACCTGCTCCTCCATCTATCAGGACTCGTTTTATTCGGTGTTTATGTATGAAGGCTTCAATATGTAGAGGTGCATTGTGAGGCTGACTTATGGAGGCGTCATCGGCTTCTGTAAATGTGAGGGAGTGTGGAACGGATAGGTATCCCACCATGGCTTGAAACTGATCCACGTTTAGATCCGTAGGGACAGCAGTATCTCTCAAGGTTTTGTCAAGAACAGCTTTATGTGCAGGAGATATACGTAAGAGCTCAAGAATAGAGATGAGTGCGGGTGTTTTCCCTAATTGCTCTACAAGATCGTACTCAGGCTTAGTTGACGGAAGATTGGTATTCTTAGAAGAGGTTCCTGGCAATGTGATCTTACCTCGACGGGTTGTAACATGACATTCAGAGGTAGCTTCGGATGAAGATCCCACACCTTTTAGGACAATTTTAGGTCGCTGAGGAGGATTCTCAGGATTTTTATTTTTGATAGTAATGGTAGAAATATGATTGTCCATTGAGATGTGATTAATAGTGGAATCATAATTGTAAGATGTTCTGGTGTAATTGGCTTGATCATCTGTGACTTTGCCTTTTCCCTTGTCATGTTTTGGGAATGGTTCCTTAAACACCTCATGCTCTTGGTTAGATGAATGTCCCTCAATCTCAATATCTCCTCTGTCAATGAGATCTTGTACAATGTTTTTCAATCGATGGCAATTACTTGTCTTGTGACCCTTGCTCTTATGAAATTCACAATATTCATCATCATTCCACCAATTCGGTTTTACCTTTGGTTCATATGGAGGAAAATCTGGGACCGTGATCACTTTGTTTGCTACAAGCTTTTTGAATACTGATTCAAGTGGTTCTCCCAATGGAGTGTACTTCCTTCGTGGTCTAGCAGCCGTTTGATTGTTCACTTGACTGTTGGTAGAATTTGATCCAGAAAAGATGAACTTTGGTCTCACTGTGTTAGCATCAACAACACCATCATTAACTGTGTTCTTGTTCTTGTTCCAAAACTTTGGTTTGTCTTTTCCCTTAAAGTCCTCTTTGTTTTCTTTGAATAGTTTGATAACTCCTTGTTCAATTAAGACTCTTTCTGTTGCTAGGCCCTTTTCAATGACATCCTTGAATGTAGACAAACAAGCTTTTCTGAGATCATAACCAATAGCCTTGTTAACATTTTGTGTGAACATTTCCACCATTTGTTTTTGCGGGATTTCACAAGAGCATCTGCTAGCTAAGTTCCTCCATCTTTGCAAAAATGACGCAAAAGATTCTCCTTCTTTTTGTTTCGTATTGCACAAGGTAGTAACTGAGACATCTGTTTCAATGTTGTAAGAGAAATGTTGAATGAATGCCTCTGCCAAGTCACCCCATGATTTAATACCAGGAGGTAATTGAGAAAACCATTCCATCGCTTGATCTCCTAAGCTCTGTGGGAACAACCTCATTAAGTATGTTTCTTCTGCCGCTACCTCAATGCAAGCTGTGAAGAATTGTCTTATGTGTGCCTTGGGATCTCCTCTCCCTCTATATTTGTCAAATTTCGGTGTTGCAAAGTGCGGAGGAAACGGAGGCATTGGAATGCTCTTATCAAAGGGATAAGGGCATATATCTCTCATAGTATATGTGGGTTTTGATGTGCCCATGTCTTCCACTTTCTTTTGTAGATCTCTAATTTGTTGCTCCAAATTATTTTTGGGAGGAGATGGATTTCTTGTAGCATATCCCATGTTTGAAACACCCATTTGAGGAGGAGCTTGTTGCATGTATGGATGATACTGATCGTAGACATGTCCATATGGAGGTCTATATTGTTGCGACATGTATGGAGCACTTGGCATAATTTCTTGTTGAGGAACCCCATATCTGTTTTGTGTGTATAAACCATATTCAATGGGCCTTTCATTTTCCATTGTGTTGCCCCCAATTTTGGCATGAGGTCTCCTTGTGTCAAAATTTTGAGGAAGTCCTTGAGTATCCATTTGTCTTGGTTGACCCATATCTTGAGCATGTGTTTGAACATAAGGCCTCCATGATGGTCTTTGAGTGTAAGTATCGTGCATTTGAGCTTGTGTATGTGGGATTGCTGGTTTCTGAAGCAAAACTGATGGTGACTCCGGCATCATATTATTTGGTCCTCCACTATTTGAATGAGTTTGTTGTGAAGGTCTACTTTCCATAAGTTGAGATAAGTCAAAATCATGTGGTATCTTAGCTCCACTTTGTGCCATCATGTTTAGAAAGTATTGACGATCTCTCCTCATTATCTCTTCAACCAATCTATTGAATTGAGGATCCATTATAGATTCTTGTATGTCTGCTGATAGTATTGAAGAATTGTCCACATTATCATTGTGTGTAGCGTTGTGTATAGCGTTTGCGCTTTCCATATTTGGATTGTGTCTATAAACATTCATGTCTGGTAATGTAGTGTGCTCAGGATTGTAGAAGACATCATTGTCATACTCATAAGAACTCATGTTTACGGGTCCTTGAGCTTCTTTAGCTTTTCTCCTAGATTTTTGAAGACGGGTTTCAACCATGAACTAGGTGTTAGACCAATATGTGAGAGACTTAGACGAAAATGACAAGAGTATGTAAGACCAAGAGTTGTATGGAGTGTAAATGAATCTGAAGTTTACTTGCAATGTCCAAAGTGTAAGACCAAGTATGTATGTTGTAGAGTAGGTGTGACTTCCAAAGAGAGGATAGTTTCTCTTGATGAGGTAAGCTGACCTTGACTCTAAGTAAGACCAAATGAGACCCAAAGGTAAGAAACCTTGATGAGGGATCACTTAGCAAAGTGTTGTAGTATGTAGTGTGTTGACAAAGTATAGTGAGGACAAGCAAGTGACCTTTTTGACTCAAGTTTAGACAAGCATGACTGTAAAATGAGGTATGAAGCAATGATGGACTGTGTAAGACCTTAGAACAGGCTGAATGCTAGATGAACCTGAAGAGATAACCTAGGAAGCTCAAGTGTGCCGAAACTGATTTCTTTGTTTGCTTGACTGTTAAACTTTTTTCAAATCCTGACACAGACGCCTCTGTATACTTCACAGACGCGGTTTTAAGACACAGACGCTATTCTGTTTGACACAAACGTGATTCTGAGATTTCCTGTTGATGTTTGCTAAGACTGACAGATTTTTGCAATTGTGGACACAGACGCGCCTGTATACTTCACAGACGCTATTTCCAGACACAGACGTGTCTCTGTTCGACACAGACGCTGATAAAAACACAGACGCTATTCTGTACTTCACAGACGCGTTTATCAGACACAGACGCGGTTTTAACAGACACAGACGCGTTTCTGTAACCTTAGTGCAATCTTTCCTATCTGTGAATTTGTTTTGCTGTGACCAAATCTGATTTTTCGACTGTTTTTCGTGACAAGAGGACACAGTGTTGATGACCCAATGTTTGCAGACTGTTTAGACTCCAAAAAGTGTGTTGTTTGATGTAAAAAGTTTTTGCATACACTTGAAGACACAAAAGACACAATGTTTTGCTGTTTTGTCTTGATTGTTTGAGTGTTTATCATAAGTCAAGCACAATTCTTATGGCTGGCCAGGACAATAATTGTTGATCCCACATGGGGTTTTACCCCCGAGGCTACGCTATTCAGAGCGGATACTTAGATGCTTGACCTCACTGGCTCCACCCTCGGCACTCACTTCTCGGGTCAGCCAAGCATCAGTCCCCATGAAAACTCCCCATGGCGAACTTTGTATCTCTACTAAGAACCGTATGTGTGTGGGCCGCTACCAGAGGTCCGACCTCCTGCCTCAACAACTAGAAGGATTTGGGCATCTAAAACAATGAGGTGCTAGTAAGGGCATCCGCTCGTGTGGCCATACATGCGGCACTTTCAGCTCTGTAAATACAGAAGGCTCCCAGCCGGTAGGGGTTACGCCCTACAAATGATCAAATAAATTTGATCAAACGGGTTTATGGGGAGACATAGTGTCGGTATGAACTAATCAGCACACGTTATTCATAGTTTTCACCATGAATACATTTGATTATAGTGGCTTGGAAGAAGATGGCTTTTCTTTTGCTACCACTTGGGTCGTTCTCTTCTCACTAGTAGTCCTAATGACCACACGGGAAGACAGGCCCTCTAAAGAATAAACACAAAGAGCCTATTGCTCAAGACACAAAAGACAATGGTTCAATTTTAGTGCACCAATTGAAGTGTTTGCTAAGCTATGAAGACAAGGCACACAAATAAAATTACAAAACCCTAGCTAAGGCCCTGCAACAAAATTGTTAGTAGTTTGGGTTGTTTCAAATGATAACCCCTTCCTGCAAGCACACAAGTTAGGTAAATTTTAAGAAAACCCAAAAAGACTTTGTGAAAAGGGGCCTTCAACAAAAATGTATTTGTCTCCAAAGCAAGCTGCACAAACCAGGTTAGCTAGATCTGCAAAGGTTAGCCAAAAATAAACCAGATCTGAAACCCTAAGTACAAAATCCGAAAACCCGAATCGAAAAACTTGAAAAAAAAAAAATTTTGCAAAACAGAATGCACAGACGCTGTTATACCAGACACAGACGCGTCTGTCCGACACAGACGCGGCTCTGTGATTTGCAGACGTGATTTCAGAACACAGACGCCTTTTTATTCTGCAGACGCGATCAGAGGGTTCACAGACGCGACTTTCGGAAACCTGCAAAAATAGAAAATGACAGAAACACAGACGCGATAAAAGATGTCACAGACGCCTCTGAAATACAAAAACGCGATCCGAACACTCGCAGACGCGAAAAAAACCTAAAATGTCGTCGAAATCGTCCGATCTGCAACTTCAAAAATGCAAAATCTGCAACAAAATGTTAAATGCAAAAGGGACAAGGGTCCCACCGGGCGTGCCAAAATGTGTATGGTGAAAATGGATAGCAATAAACAACAATATTGAAAGACTAAAATGGATTCAACCACCAAACCCTAGCCTAACAATGAACAAAGATCCACCATAACATATGAAGATAACCTAAGACAATGCAAAATAACTCAAAAAAATCACAAAGATTATACCATCACATGTCCACTAGGGTTTTGATCTCCATTCTTCCTATCTCCATTGATCTTGTTTGATATGCTTGCTCTCAGATTTTTGTATGCACAAGAGCTCAACAAAGAACGGAATGTGGTTGCAAGTAGGATCGTAGTGTAGCCAAGTCCTCCAAAATTAGTCATTAGGGTTTGGTAATGAAGAAAGCATCTCCTTAAATAGAAGACACAATAGAAAATGGAGGGTTAAGATTGAGAGGTGTAAAAAGAGAGGTCGGCTAGGATTAGAGGGTAGTTATAAGAAATACCAAAATAATGAAAGGGGTAGGTAGTGTAGGAAACAAGAGATGAATGACATGTGTCATGTGTAGAAAAGGTTAATGAATTAATTAAATAAATAAAGATTTATTTAATTAATAGAAGAAGTAGGGCAATTAAATAAATAAGATATTTATTTAATTTAGGAAAGGGATAATTTAAATAAATAAATGTATTTATTTAAATGAGAAATAAGGCTAGAAGAGGCTAAATGAATTAATTAAATAAATAAGGATTTATTTAATTAATAGAAGAATTAGGCTTAGATAATTAAATAAATAAAATATTTATTTAATTAGACTAGACAATTTTAGGTGTCTACAACTAGTACAAGCATAGGCTCAAGAGGTGAGAGTTCTCAGAGTATGGAGCAATAGGTGCAAGAAGAGATGCATCAAGAAGACATGGAGGTTGATATTTCATCCTCTACAGTTGGTAGCAGCAACCATGAGGTTCATCAGACACAAAGAAATACTCAGGAGTTAGTGGGAATTCCTAGGAGGAGTAGTAGACAATGGAAACAACCAGCTAAGTTTGATGACTATGTTGCATTAGTTAGTCAGTTGGTAGATAGTGAACCTTCTAGCTATCAGGAGGCTGCACAACATCAAGTGTGGCAAGATGCTATGGTTGAGGAGTATACTTCAATTATGCAGAATGATGTTTGGGAGGTAGTGCCTAGACCAATGGATAGAGTTGTGGTTGGATCACGTTGGATCTATAAGATCAAGCACGGTGCAGATGGTAGCATCAAGAAATACAAGGCAAGGTTTGTGGCAAAAGGGTTCTCTCAGAAGGAGGGAATAGACTATGAGGAGACATTTTCTCCAGTTGCCAGGTATACTTCTATATCAGCTGTAATCTCAATTTCACCACAAATGGGATGGCAGATCCATCAAATGGATGTCAAGACAACGTTCCTCAATGGTGAGTTGAAAGAGGAGGTATACATAGAACAACCAGAAGGCTTTGTAGTACACAACAAAGAGACCCACGTGTGTAGATTAAAGAGAGCTTTGTACAGACTCAAGCAGGCTCCCAGAGCATGTTATGAACGCATTGATAGTTACTTGCAGGACATGGGCTTTGTGAAGAGTGAGCCGGATGCTAATCTCTACTACTTGGTGGTTGGGGGTGAGATTCTCATTCTTGTTCTATATGTGGATGACTTGTTTCTAACAGGTTCACTAGGGCTCATAGAAGAGTGCAAGAGGGACCTTGCAGTAGAGTTCAAGATGAAGGATTTGGGACTTATGCACTACTTTCTAGGCATGGAGGTATGGCAGACAGATGGAGAGATTTTCCTTGGATAGGGGAAATATTGCATTGAAATCTTGAAAAGGTTCAGGATGGAAGATTGCAAAGCCATGTCTACACCTATGATCACGAATTGGAGGAAGGTAGATACATCCAGGGAGAAGGATGTAGATCCCACATTATTCAGGCAGTTGATTGGTTCTCTCATGTATTTGGTCAACACCAGGCCAGATATAGCTTTTGCAGTTAACACTCTTAGTCAGTTCATGGTTGAGCCAAAGGGAGTGCATTGGACAGCGGCAAAGCATGTGCTGCGTTATTTGCGAGGTATAATCAAGTATGGGATTAGATATGCTCGAGGTGAAGGAATCAGGTTGATGGGCTATATTGACGCAGATTGGGCAGGCAGTACAATAGACAAGAGGAACACTTCAAGGTGTTGTTTCAGTCTGGGATCAGGAGTTGTCTCTTGGTTCAGTAGGAAGCAGAAGTCTGTGGCTATGAGTTTTGCAGAGTTGGAATACATAGCAGCTAGCATGGCGACATGTGAAGCTATATGGCTTCAAAAGTTGATAGTAGCCTTGTTTGGTCAGAAGGTGGAGACTACCGTGATACACTGCGACAATCAAAGTTGCATTAAGTTGACTGAGAATCTGGTGTTTCATGATAGGTCGAAACATATAGACATCAGGTATCACTTCATCAGAGATTGTGTACATCGTGGAGTTGTTTAGCTACAGTTTATACCTACAGATCAACAGGTAGCAGACATTCTGACAAAGGCATTAGGGAAGGCGAAATTCACCTTCTTCAGAGAGAAGTTGGGTGTCATGCAGAATAGCTTCCTCGCTAAGAGGGAGTGTTAGTTTGTTAGCTTGGATAGCTGTTTGTCCATTTGCTAAATAATTAGTAAATAATTATTTTCTAACAAATGTAGTTAGAGTTCAAACAACTTTTATTAATTATTTGACTCTTTCTAGAAACTTCCAGCAACCAAATTTGGTTAGGGTTGTTTAGTTGTTTTTAATCTCAGTCATTGATTGAGAATTAATCTTGACCGTTGGTTTTCCAACGAGAGTAGTATATAAGGGGGTTAGGGGGCATTTGGAAAACATCGAATGAATTGTGTGAAGAACTTGCAGTGTTAGCAAGGGCGTAGTGATAGCATTGGGATAGTAGCGGGGTGGAATATTAGCAGGAGGATTAGGAGATCGTCAGAGCTCTGCCAGTAAGAGGCAAGCAATATTTGTATCTCTTAATTTGCTAAAGATTCATATATTTCTCATCTGTAGTACTGGTTTTCCCTTCGGGGTTTTTTAGGGACAATTTTCCGAAAATATTGTGTTCATTGTGTTGCGCATTTTTATGAGTTTGTGAAATTGCAGTTGTGTTATTTCCCAATATTTGTTGCTCAAATAATCTATCAAAGATAGGAGGATAATAATCAGTAACTATAATAGATTTTCTATAGTGTGAATATCTCTGTTTAGGCAAATGATCCGTGGAGTTTCCATTCAAGACAGGAGGCATAGATCGGGTTGTTCGAGCCATTCCATTTTTGGTTGAATCTCTTTGATTGTCGTGATCTTGTTGTCTATATCATGCCATTATCTGATCACATATTCCTGATAATGATTGAATGATGAGGCATGGACATCATATTCATCCTCACATGAAGCACATATTCCTACCAGTAGCAGATTGCTGACGCGCAGGCATTTAGGTTTCTTGCTACTTTCTCGGGTGCAAGGGCTGATCAGGTGGGCTCGATCGATTTTTGGTGAGGCATTTGACCTTTTAGTCCCACATCACTGATGATGGAAGTCTTGTTCATCTCTCTCTTAATGATGTGACTATTCGAGAGATGCACGATCCTGAGGTGGTCATTGCTACAAGCACAGTTGATCATGCAGCTTGTTTGTATAGATTTTATGGATTCGAGTCTTCATCAGGATCATCCCTTATTGCTCTTGCAGATTCTGAGAGCAAGCTTTTGGCACAAATTTTGTGGGCACTTAAATGCCCTTGAATTAAAGATATCTTTAGTAGTTGAATACATAAAACTTGGTGATTGGTCTATGTGATATCTCTTGTTCAAATGGAGTTTGTTAAGGTTGTGTTCTTGGAAAACATCATAAAGATCCATTTCCTAAGGGTTTGGCCACACAAGCTTTTGCTCCCCTTGAGTTGGTGCAAAGTGTCATTCTCCACTCCTTCATTTGTAGGGGCCAAGTATGTGCTCACCTTTATTGATGGTTTTTCTAGGCACACATGGGTGCACTTTTTGAAGTAAAGGATGAGTTTCTTTGGCATTTTATGACCTTGCATTTGTAGAGAAATAGTTGAGAATAGAACCTTACTTGAGATGGCCAATTGTAGCTTCAGTCTAGGTCCATGGCTACAACATTTCAGGCAGAGGTTTTCAATTGAGGCAACTACATTAAGAAGCATATGCCTCACAAGCTAGTGCAGAATATGACTCCCAAGGAGGCTTGGTCTCATTTCAAGCCCAAGGTGTCATTTTTTTAGTATTTGGCAGTGATGTATGGACATTCATTCTAGATGGTAGGCACAAGACAATGGAGAAGAAGAGTCAATGGTTCATCTTTGTTGGCTATTGTGAGGATGTGAAGGGTTGTTGTTTGTTTGATGCTATCATTTGAGAGGTATATATTTTTCATGATATTTATTTTGGAGATTCTTTTACACAGGGGCTTCATTAGCTAGGCAATATTATATCATGTGCATTCATATTGGAAGGTTTAATATGTTGAAAAGTGAGAACTATATATTGCGTATCTAGTGAAAATAGGGGGAGTTTTAATTTGGGTTATGAAAAAATATAATATTTGGTGAAAATAGGAGGGGTTTTAATTCAAGTTGTGTATTGGGAGGGGGTGACAAAAAAGTAGTTTAGAGTAGTATTTTTTGAGAATAGGGGGATTCTTTAGTATGCCATGAACGCACATGATATAACCGAGGTTCACTAAGTGAAGCCTCTGTGTTCTTTCACCCTAATGGATTCCCCATCACAAGTCTCTACCTCCCCTCTTCCTAGTTATTCTTCAGAAGATGTTTTTCTTCCACAGGATGATGGTGATGATTATTTTGATGATGTTGTTCCTGATGATGATGGTATTGATCTAGTTGTTGACATTACTCCACCTTCTCCTTCTCCTCCACTTGCACCCCATCGACCCTTATAGGCTCATACACTTCTTGAGGATGTTGGAACTGCTGTAGGTGATCCCATAGCTACACGCTACACTTGTTCCCACACTTCAGGTGTTTAGGAAGCTAAAAATCATGTGTTAAAAGAACATGAGTAAAAAATTTACATAAATATTGTGTTATGTGTTGATTTCTCTTGTTCTATATTTCTTCTCGATTGTATTTATTTACATAAAATTGCAATATTTCTTTGTTTATCTACTAGTTAATTTTAGATTATCAATTGAATTCCATCTTTTTAGTTTATAGTTATTTATCTTCATTTCTAATGATTGACTTGTGAAAATGCACCCTCTTGGATTTTAGAAGGAGACTCCTTGAGTATAAAAAAACGATTATAGAAATATTTAAGTCAACATCTTTGATACAATTTTAAAAATTGTAATATATAACTAAACCATTTTACTCACACATATAAAATAAAAAATATAAATAAAACTAATAGTTATTCTATTTTTTATAATAATATACTATACAAATAATCTTAAAATAATATATTTCAATACAATTTCTCCAAATTATCATATTAAAAATTAACTCCCTAAAACTAATACAAATTTGAATAAACATTTTAATACTAATACATTATTAAAATAACTTTATTACAAAATTTAAAAAAACTTCCAATAAAATATACAGATTTCACCATTACTAATTACCTTAAAATAACCCGTTTAAAGGTAAAAGCCTTTCAAAGAACAACTGAAATTTCAAGCGAAGAGAAATCATCAAAGGCACTGTAGAAGGCAAAAACTTGAAAGATGCATGTGTAATTTTATGTTATACTTATGTCTGGTTTACTTCGTCTTTACAGCTTTGGTAGAATAACCTAGAAGCTTCGTTCTACCTTGAGACTTGTGTGTCAATTCAGAACCCGAGGATTCGTTCTCAACAAAAATTATGAATTGAAAAGTGAATGTGTTCCACCAAGACAAAACGTAGACGTGTTATCCCTGACCAGAGCTTTCTTTATGGCTATCAAACAGCATAAAGAATCTTGTTATGTATGAATACACTCTGTACAACAGAGTGAAATTGAAGTCCTGAAAAAACAGTTCTCCCTGACAGTCTAAAACAGCTAATAAACACAGTAAAATACAATTATTTTGGGCTTCTGACAACTAAAGTAACGTTCCCTCTGCCCATCTTTTCAAGCACACGCACGCAGCCTGCAGAAATTTGACTCGACCGGTTAAAACTGGAGAAGGCAGTTTCACCTTTAAATACCACTTTATTAGTGTGAATCCGCCGCCGCATGCAAATTCAACGCTGATCTCTATAAAAGTGAAACGCGTTCCAACTCATCCATACAACGCACCTATTAACGGCCTTCTCCGAATGGATTCCTTAATCCCATTCCTTACACAAGCCTTCCTGTATATATAGGGGACATATTTCTCTACTGCCATTGCAACTTTGCTCGTTGATATTTTACTAGTAGAGCGTCTTCACTTCATTTCACAATGGAACTATTGCTATGTTTCCTACTCCTAAGCCTTGCACTGTCATTCTCCCACCTTGTTTCTGCAAGTTTTCATGATCAATTTGACATCACATGGGGAAATGGTCGAGCTAATATACTCGAGAATGGCGAATTGCTCAACGTTTCTCTCGACCAGACCTCAGGTATATAAAATATCCATATTAACTTTTACTTCCTGCAGATGAGTATGCTGAGCTGACCTTTTATCTTTTCCTCTGTCTGAACACAGGTTCTGGGTTCCAATCGAAGAGAGAATTTCTATTTGGCAAGATTGATATGCACATTAAGTTGGTGGCGGGTAACTCGGCAGGCACTGTTACTGCATACTATGTAAGTCTTGTCTATTGTAGCCCTCAAATTAATGGCAATGGCTACGCAGCGGACAAAATGGCCCGCCCATGCCATGCCTTCCCTTTTCCATGCCCCCATGACATACGATCCCCGTCCCCTCAAACGGTCCAATCACTGGGCGATGCGCAGGGTATAAGTCTTGAGCATTAAAATTTTATTTTTATTATTAACTTTTACATTTTATTCAAACTTGTGTAAAAATTTAAAGTTATAGTTTGAATTAAATTTTTACACAAGTAAAAATTTCACATAAGTAAAAATTTAATTCAAATTATAACTTTTTGCTCAAATTTATTTGTGTAATTTTCTCTCAAGAATGACATCTTCTAAAGTTCAATCTTCCAATATTAAACAAATTAAATTTCTCAAGAATGACATCTTCTAAAGTTCAATCTTCTTTTATTCTTAATATTTTTAGAATAATTAAACATATAATATATGATTATAACATTTATATATATAAATTCAAAAATAATTATACTTATTAAGAACTTCTTACTTTTAATGTTTTTAATATGTAATTTTTAAAAATAAAATAATAATATTATTAAAATTTAAATTAATATATATCTTAAAAACACAATATATTATGGATGTTTTAGTTCATAATAACTATTAAAATAAATAAATACAAATTAACATTAAAAATTAAACAGATGACTTATTATTAAAAAAATAAATATATAATTTAAAAATTAAACTATTATTTATCTAATGTATTTTAAAAAGTTATAAAATAATGATATTAAAATTTACATATATATTAAAATCAAATAATTATATATTATAATACAATTGTATTAAAATAAATAAAAATAAAAAACTTAAATATATAACTTATTATTAAAATAATAATTTAATAAAAATAAAACAATAAAAAGAAAAAATAAATAAAACATAAAAACATAAACAATAAAAATAAAATTTTAAAAGAAGTTAAAACTTAAAACAATATAAATTAAAACATTAAAGGTTAATAATAAAAATAAAATTTTAATGCTCATCAAGACTTATACACCTTGCGGAGAGCCCAGTACAGTGATGTACGGTTTGATTGGACCGTTTGAGGGGACGGGGTTGTATGGCATGGGGGCATGGAAGAGGGAAGGCATGGCATGGACGGACCGTTTTGTCCATTGCGTAGCCATTGTGTATGGCATGGGGGTATGGAAGAGGGAAGGCATGGCATGGACGGACCATTTTGTCCGCTGCCTAGCCATTGCCCAAATGGCAAATGGATAGCCTGGTAGTTTTGGTTATAAATAAGAGAAGGCTTATAAAATATTTGGTGATGATCTGGTGCAGCTGTCATCACAAGGGGATACGCATGACGAAATTGACTTCGAGTTCCTCGGTAATCTGTCTGGAGATCCCTATATTATGCACACCAATATTTTTTCTAATGGAAAAGGTAACCGCGAGCAGCAATTCTACCTCTGGTTTGACCCCACAGCAGACTTTCACAAGTACTCTGTGACATGGAACCCACATCAGATTTTGTATGTAGCCACAATATTGCTCTTTCTCGCCTTTACTTGACCTTTGCAATCTTAAAGACATGCTCATAATTATAATTATTAACGACTAATATACCGGTGGTAATGTGCAGGTTTTCTGTGGACGGAATTCCGGTGAGAGTGTTCAAGAACAGCGAACATTTGGGTGTGCCATATCTAAATAATCAATCGATGAGAATTTATTCGAGCCTGTGGAATGCAGACGATTGGGCAACCAGAGGCGGTGCAGTGAAGATTAACTGGAGCAAATCCCCCTTTGTCGCCTCTTACCGAAATTTTAATGCTCGGACTTGCAGTAAGTCTATTGATTGCTCTACAAATTCTTGGCATAGTGAAGCAGCATTGGATTCGAGTAAAGGGCAGAAGCTTCAATGGGTTCGTAAGAATTACATGATTTATGATTACTGTTCGGACACGAAAAGGTTTCCACAGGGCCTTCCTGCTGAATGCACTCACTAGACGTCCATATGATTTCAAACATGAATGGCCTGTCCACAGAACAGAGAAGATTCTGCCAATTCTTTATTAATGTGTCACTCCAATTATTTCGATCTTTCATTCTTTATAGAGTAATAAGCCTCTATGAGCCACTGATTATTCTATAACATTTTCATGTCCAATCGATCGTTTTCAATTAATCTCATATTTCCAAAGTTATACAGAACTGATGGTTGAAACATGGTGTTTTTTAAACCGTAAATGGTATAACATTTGGTGATAGTTTTCAATTTAACTTTCTCTAATGGGCGTCAACTTGGTTTTGTTAAATAAAAAGGATTAAATTATATTAAGGAAAGAAAACTTACCTTCCTTTGCAGTATAATGACTTTCAAATAGCCATAGCTATCAGTAAAGCTACAAGGAAAAATCCAAAGTGGTATCAGAAAATAGAACATAAAAAGAGGTACATAATCTATGTTAAGATCGGATTCTTAATATAACATAAAATGAAGGGATTAGGCCAGGTCTTCATGAAGCAACTGAAAGAGTACCTTGGTTCTAGCCAAGGGTAAAGAAGCCTAGTTAATGCCATCCACTTATTAATATTCCATATTTTTAATGAATCAGTCCGCTCTCTCAAATATGAGAAAATGAAATAGAAAATTAGGAACTAGACATAAAATTCACTTAATAATGAACGCAAATGATCATAAAAGATTGTTAGAAATCTCTTTATTCAAAAGAGTACTCAAAATCATAGAATCTAACTTACAAATCAAACTGATCCCCGAACCATTTTACGGAAGATTTGGGTGCACAAAATAATGCTATAAGATTGAGTATCCACTCTTTAGCTCAACATTCAACAATCATTTCAGAAATCACCTATTGTCTTCAAAGATTTGAGATGTTGAAATTTTTATTTATTTTTGTCATTTTTGCACTCCTTTAGCCTTAATCTGAGTGAAGTGCTTGATATAAGATAGTATTTATATATTTTTATTTTCTAATTGTTTTAATCTTATATTTTTTGTGCATAGTAGTTGAATTTTTTCTTAAATATGGTAATTTTGATTATTTTTAATAAAGAAATATAATAGTAGTACAAATATTTCAACTATACATTCAACATTTACAATCCAATTTGAAATCTGTAAAACTCATTAGATAATGGTACAAGGTTATCTAATAACTTTGAGAAAGTGTTTTGGCCTATGGCAGACAAAAATAGAACTGATCTTTTTCGTACATCCCAAAACTAACATATATATAGAAAAATGCTATAGTACATCTTATCAAGTTATAGAATTTGAAGAAGCATTATAGTTAACTCCTTCCATTCAACATGACTATGATAGATTTTTGTATAGATCTACTACACATATAAATATATTCTAGGTATGTTTTTCTAGCTATTTTGGGATACCACCCAATTATTCTCAACCCACCTACTCCCTTAAGGAGACACTCTTCAACCACTTTTTACTGCAATCTCCTATTAAAAAAACAAAGCACTTTATGATCAATTCCATCCCACTGAATCTCCACATTTATCCTCTTTGGAATTGCAATTCTTTTTCTAAACACAATGTCATCTCAAATAGGAGGAAAGTATGTACACCTAAAATAAAAAGTACATTACCATTTTTGAAACTTAACATCCTATTTTAATGACAATCTTATCATATAAACACCCAATAACTAGATGCATTGTATTTGTCAATTGATAAGTACTTATCCTCTAACATTATCTCCATCATCCCATTAATTTAATAAATCATATTTATTTGACTAAACTAAAATTATGCATCTATTTCTCGTAAATGATTAAATAATATAATTATTTGATTAAATATCTTAAATCCACAAATCATAGTCTAATCCCCTACTATAGGATAATAATTTCAATCCAAAATTCAAAATTAAAATAAATATAAGTAACCAATACAAATTCAAACTAATATATCTCTAGTCATAATTAACCATAATTCACATTAACTTGTAATCCCCGTCATCCATCTAATAAAGTCAATACAATCAAGCAAAAATATGTTTCCATCCTAAACTACTTTTAACCATCCATTTATCCTTGATAGATATATAAATCAAACAAATCTCCAATCCATTCTAAGGTAGAGTTGGGTAAAAAAATAATGCTATACGATTGAGCACAAACTCTTTAGTTCAACATTCAACAATCACTTGGATAAATCACCTATGATCTTCAAAGGTTTGTGATGGTAAAATCACTATTTATTTTTTCCATTTTTTTGCATTTTGTTAGCCCTAATCTAAGTGCAATTCTTTATATGAGATAATATTTATATTTTTTTTAATTTCCTAATGGTTTAATCTTGTATTTTGTTGTGCATAGTAGTTAAAAATTTCTTAAATATGACAATTTTGATTCTTTCTAATAAAGATATTTAATATTAATATAAATATCTCAATTATACATTCAACATCTACAATCCAAACTGAAATCTACAAATAATTGTTAAATAATGATACAAGGTTCCTCGATAATTTTGAGAAAGTGTTTTTCTCTATGATAGAAAATTATAAATAATATATTTCATATGTCCCCAACCTAATAGATTAATATAAGTGATGAAAAATACTATAGTACATCTTATCAAGTTATACAATTGAAAGAAGCATTATAGTTAAATCCTTTCATTCAATGTGACTTTAATAGAATTTTGAATGATCTACCGCAAATAAAAAATTAGGTATGTTTTTATATCCAACCTCTATCATCCATTTCCATAACTAATTGTATTCTATAATAAATAATAATAAGTCTTTCATCCCAAAAGGAAGATAGTAAGGTTATTTATTTTGTGTGCATAGTCAATAGCAAGTGTAGAACATATTAAAGTAGGTTTATACAGAGTACACATACCACCATAACAAGCATCAATTATGACATACCTTTCAAGCTAGTGAATCATTCTAGCTTCATGTATAGAGAAAAATATTACTAGGATTTTACCATAATCTTTATCTACATTAGTAGAATCTCAATTATGTCACCAAGCAAGTATGAGACAATTTCTTTTAGATTGATCTTATTTCTTACTTTAATTTTCATCTGATCTTCAAAACATAATTCTTGCACCATTACTTTACATCTTTATTGGATGAATCATATGTCACAAAAATATTTTGTAGAAATTATATATTAATCTAAATTTTATAGCATTCTAGTATAACTAGATCAATTCATTGATTCCAAAATCAAATAGACATATCAATAGGAAATCTCTCTCCTCTAGATCACTAAAGCAAGTCAAGCTTTCTCCTAAGAAATATGGTTTAGAAAGTGTAGGTTTCCAAATTGCTTCCATATGTTTTGTTACAATCACATGCAATGGCACATTTCTCTTTAGGGAGGGATAATTGATTGAGGAGGATCTAGGTCACTAAATCCTATCACAAATCTCAAATATTGGTCTTAAATCATTATTGTTTAATTAGTAGGTCCCTTTGTTAGTCAATACCCATATGTCATAGGTCATAAGTGCTGAGTTGATTTATACAATTGTATAGAAATTTAGAACCATGATCAAAAAGTTATGGCATTGTTTTGTTCCTATCATAATTTAATCTTCCCTCTCTGTATATTATGTGTATAGCTATTCTTTGTAGTTATGCATTTGGACATGTTAAAAACATTCACAAACATATTATATAAAGTTACAAGCATAAAAAATATGTTTTCTCAAAAATATTGTATAGAAATAACATAGTACAACTGTGTGATTTAGTTCTACATGTGTTGTCAAATGTTTTCTTTGTTTAACCTTGTTGATCTTTTTCATATATATGCATATATGTATATATAGATAGATAAATGTTTGTGTATGCATAAATTATTTCTACACATAACTTAATTGAATCTATTTAATGCATTTGCCCATTGAGTTGTTTTTGGAAACTATATATAAATGTTAACTTGTAAAATTCTCACACATAAGAACAAATACCAAGTGACATTCCTACAACTACATCCTTATGCACCTTACAAAATTCCTAAGAATCTCTTATCCAATTGACCAATTTGCAACTTTATTGCTTGAGTGTAGAAAATCAACTACCTTAAATTGTGAGAGGAAATATGTATTGATTAGATTAATAATTAGACCACTTTTCCTAAGGAAAAAAGTAAAAATATAAACTGAAATATTAATCTAATTAATATTATTTAACTAATTTGATTTAGATTATAACGAGGAAGTATATATGCTACTAATACAAATAAGGTGAAGAAGGGCATCTTAAATTTGCGATGGTAATAATTTATATGACAAATTTAAAACTTACAATCATGAAGGAAGCAATCTAATTATAAAAAAATCCTCTAAATAAAAAAATAGAATTATTCTGTTAATTGAAAGACCTAAAAATTTTTTTAAAAACAAATGATAGAATACTGCAATAAAATAATAATGATAAACAATTGAGATTAAAATAAGGTTAGAAATACAAATGCAAAGATTAAGTCATTGAATCTTGAAAAGTAAATCAAAAGCAACATATGCATGAGATCATATGGTGAGGAAGTGTATGACATTATTATATTTTGCATCTTTATTAACATTTCTGTTGGTCTCTCAATCTTCTCACTCTGGCTGGAAACGCCAACAGTAAACGGTCACTTAAAATGTTAGCTACTTGCGGGTTTAACTGCCGATCCCCGAATCAAAAGGTCTCGCAAAAGAAAAGGTAGTTCATATTTATTCAATTGATCGGGATTGCAAACCTTACAAATTAATGTAGCTTAAGAGTAGGCTTAAAAAAATGAATGAATAAAGAATTTCAAATCACATATTCTCGTAATGGTTAATACTTTGAACTCAGTTGAAACCCTGGCGAGTGCATTCAGCAGGAAAACCCTGTGGAAACCTTTTACCATCCGAACAGTAATCGTAAATCATATAGTTCTTGCGCACCCACTGAAGTTTCTGTTCCTCATTTGATTCCAATGCCTCTGCAGCGTACCATGAATTCACAGAGCAATCAGAGGAGGCAGAGCATGACTCTGCTTTGAAATTTCCATAAGACGCCACAAATGGCGATTTGCTCCAATCGATCTTCACTGCACCGCCTCTGGTTGCCCAATCGTCTGCGTTCCACAGGCTCGAATATATTCTCATCGCTTGATTCTTCGGATATGAAACGCCCAAATCCTCGCTGTTCTTGAACACTCTCACCGGAGTTCCATCCACAGAAAACCTGCACAGTATCAGAAATACACATTATAACTACAATAATGATGTTAAATGTAGAGTGCCAGGCCAAAGAGGGCATTCACAAGTTGATTTGAAATTGCAGGGACAATATTAACATTACTTACATAATTTGTTCGGGATTCCAGAGCAAGGAGTAAGTGTGGAAGTCTGCGGTGGGGTCAAACCAGAGGTAGAATTGCTGCTCGCGATTGCCTTTGCCCTGTGAGAAAACATTAGTGTGCATAATGTAGGGATCTCCAGACAGATTTCCCAGAAACTCAAAGTCTATTTCATCGTGTGTATTCCCTTGTGACGAGAGCTGCACCAATCCATCACCATTTTATTAGATCATACTCAACTTCTTACTACAATACTGCTATGATCACTGCTAATATCAGTACTAAGGAATGAATTGGAGGGAGTGACTTACATAGATGCAGTAACAGTACCGGCTGAGTTACCACGAACCAGCTTGATTTGCGTATCAATTTTGCCAAAAAGATATTCGTTCTTGGATTGGAACCCAGAACCTGTTTCAATACAGCAGAGGCAGGGGAGTATATAAGCATCAGTTCAGCATACTAGTAAAATCATATAAATGAAGTAGACCAAAGAGATGAATATACCTGAGGACTGATCGAGAGTAAGCTGCAAGCGTTGGCCATTGTCAAGTATCTTAGCACGATCATTTCCCCATGTGATGTCAAAGTCATTGAAAAAATTTGCAGAAACAAAGTTGGGAGAATGAGAGTGCAAGGGTTAATAGGACACAGAGAATGAGGTCCATTGGGAAGTCAGGACAAGAATCTTAATACTGAGTAAAGCGTAGAATGCAGGACTATTGATAGAGGTAAGGGAGTGGTGAATGGTGATGGGTGAGGAAGATCCCTGGGATAGATATAAATAGGTATGAAGCAGTCTCAGCTAAGGAAAAGAGTAAAGAAGGGAAAGTACCAGGAAATTTCAGAGTCGTCGATGTGTTGGAGAGTGCTTGTGTATTTAAATAGTGGCGGTAGGTTTGGTGTTAGCAAAAAGAAAAGGAGATTGCAGTGGGCAGATTGGCACTGGGAGGTCCAGCTAGAATAGCGTGTTACGCGTACAGCTGGCCTAGCTGTCTGCATTATAAAATAGTTTGTCTATTGCAGTTTTCGAGGCTACAGAAAAATGGAGCCTTGGACGTTGAGCTCCCATTGTCGTAGCACTTTCCTCTAAGCTGGGCTCGGCAAAATATAATCTCTCTTAATGAAACAATTGATAGTGGAAGCGACCATTGCATAGACGGGGTCTATTTGTTAGATACCGTTTGTAAGCTAAAAATGGGTATTACGAAGAGATATGGAAAGTTAATTAGGGAACATTTTTGGTATATTTTTGTGTATGTTTATTTATGTTGTACATGAGTTCAATTGGTAGAAAGAGATATAGGGGTAGAGAGAGCGAAAAATATAGGAGCAAAACTTGTTTGGATGGAGGATTAGTGGTGAGTGTGTGATTGTGCACTTTAATTCACTTATTAATGATCATCAAAATATCATATCATCCAAACCTAGTTGTTGCGATAAGACAATAATCTATATTTGAATTAGATGGTAAAAAACCATTGACAAAGGGCTTGATCCCTACAAATTAAATAATTTTAATCCATAGTGAACCTCTTAATTAGATATTTTTAATGCCCTCTATGCACTAGTTGGACGAACTTATAAGACAAAATAGCTTCACCCTTTTTAATTTATGAGAAAATAAAAATTGTTTGCAAGAGGGAGACATATTTAAAAATCCCCAATATCACAACTAAACAATGTTGAGAAAACTAAAACACGTAAATCAAATATATGAATGCCAAAATATATACGTAAGGCTTATGGAATAAATAGTTTGGGAATTATGATTCAAAAGAATACCACTTCAATCTACTACAACAAATAAAATATTTCATCGAATTGGAGAGAAACCTGCCCAAATAACTTTTGTGCACTTCTCCCTGATTTACAAAATGCAAAACCTACAATTATAGATTAGCAACTTTTAATGTAATGCTCAATTTCCTCACTCACCTTTGAAGAGCAATCTATTTTCTTATCGGTCATTCATCTATTTTCTAATTTAACACGTGTATGAAAGGTTGATATGAAGAGATAAAGAGGGACATTGAAATCTATCAAAAGATAGAGAGATGCTCGGGTAGGTAGAAAGACATGGATATAACGAGATAGTTGCAAGGAGAGTTGGAGTGAATAAGGCATAAAGAGAGATATAGAGAGATGGAGAGGGATTGGGGAGAGATAGAGAGACAAGGAGATAGATAGATAGATAGATAGATAGATAGATAGATAGATAGATAGAGAGGAGTGAGAGGGAGATAGAGAGAGAAACATAGATGTAGAGAAAGAGAGATGAATATGGAGTGAATAAGAGAGGTAGAGATAATAAGATATCAATAGAGACATGGAGGGAAAGATAGAGGGGACATGAGAGAGAAAGGTGATAGACACAAGAAATAGAGAGGTATAGAGAGAGGGAGAGAGAGAGAAGGGACAAGACATAGATATGGTGAGGGAGATAGGGGGAGAAACATGGATTGTGTGTATGAGTGAGAGAGAGAGAGAGAGAGAGGTATATATATTACCATGCCATGCATATAGTGTATTTGAATTCTAGGATGAATAGTTTATTTGAATTTTGAATACTTGGGTGAATGACAGAAAAATATTTAAGATTTTTGTTTGAAAATTACTGTAACATTGTAAATAATGTGGGTGATAACCTAAATTAGGTAGGAAAAAGTCAAAGCAATAAGCATCTCCCTAGCTTTGTTTCTTAAAATGAATTTTATAAATTCTTTTAAGTTCATTTGTCTTTTATCTTAGACCCTAAATCCTTATGTTGCGTTGTACAGTAAAAATCTATGGCAAAAGAGAAAGCTAAGTACTTCTATAAAGTTAGCATGCAAAAGGAGTTGGAGCAAGCTTTAATCCTCCATTTTCTTAACAGTGAAGCCTTGGTTTTTCTAGGTGAAATTATGCACCTAATTTTTTTTAATCTTCTACATTAGTTTTGTAAGAGTGTCATGTAGGTGTCTTTGGCCTCTTTTCCCTTAAATATGTAGAAATCCTGTTTAAGAGAACTTAGAAAAAGGATTGTAGCGATGAGCATATAGAGTAATGGAGATTGTGAGTGGTATATAACTTTTACATTGCAGGTCAAATATTTCCATGTGCATGAATTTCTTCCTTGTTTTGCATATTGTAAATACTATCCAATCACGTGTGGCAAAAAACCAAAAAGAAACAAATGAGAAATATTGAAAATCAACAGTGGAGATGACTTGCATCATCTTGCATTGTCTCTCGAATAGTCATAACCTCTGATTTTGAAAGTTAGTCTATTTATTTGAGTTCTAGATAAAAATCAAGAATGATAAAAAGAAAATATACCCAGAAATCTTGCATCACTAATTGGACTTGACAGTTCTGTTGGCAATACCAATGGCCCTTCAACCAGAAAAATAAGTATCTATTCAACCACTCAAGATTTAATCTACATACTTTTTGTCCAAGAGGACTTGTAATTATTAACTACTAGACACTAACAATGAATGGATGGGATGATTCTAATTGTATTGCATCCCTTATATAGTATTAGAAGTCATTGATGGTCAAAATTAGCTCGATTCATTTCAAATAATGAACACCTTCGATGTAAAAACTGTGAAAAATCTATTGCAGTTATTGATTATTAGCCTCCTATCTTTAATAGATTATTTGATTAACAAATATTGGAAAATAACATAACTACAACTTCACAAATAAAAAATAGGCAGAAAGAAATATGTAAAACAATGACACGATATTTCCGAACAATTGTCCCTAGAAAAACCCCAAAGGGAAAACTAGTACTGCAGATGAGAAATATATTAACTTGAACAAATTAAGAGATACAAAATTCCTTGCCTCTCATTGGCAGAACTCCGACAATCTCCCAATTTCTTCCGCTAATATTCCTGCACTGCTATCTCCAACGCTATCACTGCGCCCCTTGCTAACACCACAAGACTATTTGCTAACTCTGCAAATAATTCTCAAAATTCATATTTTCTAAATGACCCATGACCCCTTTTTATACTACTCTATTGGAAAACCAACGATCGAGATTAATTCAAACTAACGGCTGAGATTAAGACAACTCAATAACCAATAACTAATTTTGGCTATGAGGTGTCACCTAAAAAGAGCCACTATTAAATAACAATTGTTTTTATCCTAACAATAGGATCTGACAAAAACAACCATTTTCTAATTTCTGGGTCAAGACGAATAGTTGTCGAAACTATCCATACCTAATGCTGATATTTCTGGGTCAGGACGAATAGCTGCCCAAGCTACCCATAATTAACACTCCCTCTTAGCAAGGAAGCTATTCTGCACGACACCCAACTTATCTCTAAAGAAGAAGAATTTTGCCTTCCCCAATGCCTTTGTCAGAATGTCTGCTACCTGCTCCTCTGTAGGTATGTACTGTAGCTGAACAATCCCCCTCTATACACAATCCCTGATGAAGTGATACCTGATGTCTATATGTTTCGATCTGTCGTGAAACACTGTATTCTCAATCAACTTGATGCAACTTTGATTGTCACAATGTATCACCGTAGTCTCAATCTTCTGACCAAACAAGGCTACTAGCAACTTTCGAAGCCATATAGCTTCACATGTCACCATGCTAGCTGCTATGTATTCTTACTCTATTGAACTCAGAGCCACAGACTTCTGCTTCCTGCTGAACCAAGAGACAACTCCTAATCCCAAACTGAAACAACACCCTGAAGTGCTTCTCTTGTCTGTTGTACTTCCTGCCCAATCTGCATCAGTATAGCCCATCAACCAAATTCCTTCACCTTGAGAATATCTAATCCCATACTCAATTATACCTCGCAAATAACGCAGCACATGCTTTGCCACTGTCCAATGCACTCCCTTTGGCTCAACCATGAACTGACTAAGAGAGTTAACTACAAATGCTATATTTGGCCTGGTGTTGACCAAATACCTGAGAGAACCAATCAACTACCTGTATAAGGTGGGATCTACATCCTTCTCTCTAGATGTGTCTACCTTCCTCCAATTCATGATCATAGTTGTAGACATGGCTTTGCAATCTTCCATCCTAAACCTTTTCAAGATTTCAATGCAATATTTCCCTTGTCCAAGGAAAATCTCTCCATTTGTCTGCCATACCTCCATGCCTAGAAAGTAGTTCATAAGTCCCAAATCCTTCATCTCGAACTTTGCTACAAGGTCCCTCTTGCACTCTTCTATGAGCCCTAGTGAACCTGCTAGAAACAAGTCATCCACATATAGAACAAGAATGAGAATCTCACCCTGAACCACCAAGTAGTGGAGGTTAGCATCCACCTCACTCTTCACAAAGCCCATTTCCTACAAGTAACTATCAATGCGTTCATACCACGCTCTGGGAGGCTGCTTGAGTCCGTACAAAGCTTTCTTTAATCTACACATGTGGGTCTCTTTACTATGTGCTACAAAGCCCTCTGGTTGTTCTATGTATACCTCCTCTTTCAACTCGCGATTTAGGAACGCTGTCTTGACATTCATTTGATGGATCTGCCATCCCATTTGTGCTGAAACTGATATTACAGCTCGTATAGAAGTATACCTGGCCACCGGAGCAAATGTCTCCTCATAGTCTATTCCCTCCTTCTGAGAGAATCCCTTTGCCATGAACCTTGCCTTGTATTTCTCGATGCTACCATTTTCACCATGCTTTATCTTATAGATCCAACGTGATCCAACCGCAGCCCTATCTATTGGTCTAGGAACTACTTCCCACACATCATTCTGCATTATTGAGGTATACTCCTCAACCATTGCATCTTGCCACACCTGATGTTGTGCAGCCTCTTGATAGCTAGAAGGTTCACTATCTACAAGTTGACTAACTAATGGTACATATTCATCATACCTGGCTGGTTGTTTCCGTTGTCTACTACTCCTCCTAGGAGTACCCACTAACTCCTGAGTATTCTTTTGTGTCGGCTGAACCTCATGATTCCTACTGCCAACTATAGAGGATGAAACATCAACCTCCATGTCTTCTTGATGCATCTCCTACTGCACCAGTTGCTCCATACTTTGCAAACTCTCACTACCTGAGCCTATGCTTGTACTAGTAACTATACTTGAGCTTTGTTGCCCTTGACTCTATTGAGCTATCCTTGGAGCTTCTGTCGGTTGCTCACTCTGATCATCTACTGGCAAATCTCTGGACCTTCTAAATGCCTTGTCCTCCATGAACTTGACATCACGCCTGACTATAATCCTCCTGGTCCCTAGAATAAATATCCTATATGCCTTTGAGGTTTCACTGTACCGCACAAATTAACCCTTTTCTACAGTCTGATCTAACTTGGTATGTGTATCCTTAGGAATGTGGCAATATGCCAAACTCCCAAAGATCTTGAAGTGACTGACATCTAGCTTCTTCCTAGTGAATGCTTCCTCTAGTGTCATCTTCCCTAGCACCTTATGTGGAACCCTATTCTATATGTATACTGTCGTACTACATGCTTCTGCCCATAAGTAACGGGGTAGGTCCTGATCATGTAGCATAGCCTTTGCTACCTCTGATATGGACCGATTCTTCCTCTTAGCAACCCCATTCTATTGCGGGTTGTAAGGAACAGTCCACTCTCTCTTGATTCCTTCCCTGGTACAAAACTCTTGGAATTCATTCCCTTTGTACTCGCCTCCATTGTCAGACCGAAGAACCTTTATCTTCCTTCCTGTTGAGTTCTCCACAAGAGCCTTGAACTCTTGGAAGCAACTGAAAACCTCATCCTTGGTCTTCAAGAAGTATATCCAGGTCTTCCTAGAGAAATCATCAATAAAAGTACTAAAGTACTCATACCCTCTAAGAGATTTCGTCGACATTGGTCCACATACATCTGAATGTACTAGATCAAGAACACCCTTGGATCTAGTGTCACTCCTTGGAAAAGTTGCTTTCACAAACTTCTCCAACACACATCCCTTACATACATCAGCATGCTCTGTCCTCACCTCTGGAACACCTGTCACAGTCTCATGAAGCAATTTAAGTGCTTCATGATGTATATGGCCCATCCTCCTATGCCATAGCTCTCCAAGATCTCTAGGATTATTGTTGCTCATGAGTGCCTTAGGAGTAGCAAACTGCAACCTGTAAAGTCAACCACTCCTAACTCCAATAGCTATGGGTGATTTCCAAACCTTATGCTTGATCAACACATGAGCCCCTCTAAAGAGTACATTGTAACCTTTATCCTGAAGGACAGATACAAAAATCAGATTCATACCTAAGCCTGGAACATGTAATACATCATGAATGGAAATCATCTTGCCATTCTCCCTCTGAAACTGAATAGTCTCGTTCCCAACTGGGTTGAGTTTCGACAAGTTCCCCATAGAGATCTGGGTTCTGGTGTTCTCCTCCTTGTAGCTGGAGATGTACTCTCTAACTCCTGTCATATGAAATGATGCCCCACTATCTATATACCAGACACTTTGTAAGGTTGAGCTAATCATATAAGCTATGAGTGCAAACGCATCCTCCAATCTACTAGAGAGCTCCTCTGCACTTGCTGAAGCTGCCACTTGGTTCTTTCCCTTCTTATCTTTCTTCCTTTGTGGGCAATCGTTGACATCGTGGCCAAACTCGTGACATCCAAATCATTTGATCTTAGACAAATCCTTCTTCTTCTTCTCACCTTGTGGATTTGATCCTTTACTAGATCCTTTCTTTGCTTTCCCTTTACCTGCTAGGGCAACGTTTTCCTGTTCCACCTCACTTTTCTGACTCTTATTGTTGGCTCCATTGACAAGGCTTAGTCTAAGCTCCTCCTGAGTGAAATCACTCCAAAGTTGATCCCAACTTGGTAAGGTGTCTCTTCCATTAATAACTTGAACAAAGAGATCCCACTGCTTAGAAAACCATTTAGGGCTATTCTTACTAGCTCGACATCATCTGGTTTTTCTCCAATAGCTGCTAGCTCATCCTTGACAAGTATAAGCCTAGTGAGGTAACATGTAACTTCTTCTCCCTTGTTCATCCGAGTATTCCTCAACTTTTCTTTGAGAATCAGCTTCTAGTTGGTGGTTGCATTCTGGTACAGATTCAGGATGGCGTCCCACATTGCTTTCCCTTTATCCAAATCCAAGATATGAGGAACTATGTGATCCTTAACACCGTCAAGGATTATCCTCCTCACTTTGGCATCATCCTTCTTATATGCTGCAAGAATTGGTGCATCTGTAGGTACAGTCACAACAATGGTAACATATTCCTTGATACCATTCTCTTCTAGCAATAATTTTTTTTTGGCTTTCCAAACACCAAAATTAGAGGCTCCATCCAATCTGTCTTGATCTCTTAAACCTACTGAGGCCATCTCAAGGGATAAAAGAAATAATAATTCTAAAGAAGTCAATCTAGATTTTATAACCCTTCAATTTCTTTCCTTGCCTAGGGTAAACCTTTTCTACCCTCAACTTAGGTCTGATACCATGTGAAAATTCTATTGCAGTTACTGATTATTAACCTCCTATCTTTAATAGATTATTTGATCAACAAATATTGGAAAATAACACAACTACAACTTCACAAATAAAAAATAGGCAGAAAGAAATGTGTAAAACAATGACACGATATTTCTGGACAATTGTCCCTAGAAAAAACCCTAAAGGGAAAACCAGTACTGCAGATGAGAAATATATTAACTTCAACAAATTAAGAGATACAAAATTCCTTGCCTCTCACTTGGAGAACTCTGACAATCTCCCAATTTCTCCCGCTGATATTCCTGCACTGCTATCCCCAACACTATCACTATGCCCCTTGCTAACACCGCAAGACTATTTGCTAACTCTGCAAATAATTGTCAAACTTCATATTTTCCAAATTACCCATGACCCCTTTTTATACTACTCTGTTGGAAAACCAACGACTGAGATTAATTCAAACCAACGACTGAGATTAAGACAACTCAATAACCAATAACTAATGTTGGCTATGAGGTGTCACCTAAAAGAGCCACTATTAAATAACAATTGTTTTTATCCTAACAATAGGATCTGACAAAAACAAACATTTTCTAATTTCTGGGTCAGGACGAACAGCTGTCCAAACTATCCATACCTAATGCTAATATTTTTGGGTCAGGACGAATAGTTGTCCAAGCTACCCATAATTAACAAAAACCTATTTTGGTAAAAGAGAAAAAACATGCTAAGGAGCAAATGTAAAATGTTGATGTCATTGAGATTGAGATATTATTTTAATCTAATTAAGATAATGTTTAGTACATGAGATTTTTTTAGATGTTAATTGTTATCTAGATTAAAATGATTTAAGAAGATATTTTCAGATATATGTCTTAGATATTAAAACCAATAATTTCACTGTACATGTCAATCAGTAATGATCATATTGTTAGAAATTTAGCATGAGAAATGAAGGTTTGAATATGGTTTTATAGAAGTGATAATAGTGAGCACATGATCTAGTGTAGTATGGTAAAATCCTATAAAAATGGATTAATCGTTTTCTATAGCTGAAGATATTTAACATATCTAGAAATGACTACAAATATAGGTTAAATAGTGCACTAAATGAGTTCAATTTAGTATTAAGACCATGCACCCATTAAATCCACACAAAGTGACACAAAATAAGAGGTACTTTAGTGCATGGTATGGAATTTTATCCATTGCAATATTTAATATAATTATTACAATTTTTGATCAAATTCATAGAGGAATAATTCATTCGTTGGGAAAGATAGAAAGATTTACAACATAGGTGAAACATTCTGTAACAACATTAATATTATTTATCAATCATAAATCTTAGAGCTAAGTACACCTATCCCTCTATTTAACTAGATCATATTTTTTCAATTCTATTATTAGTCCCACCTCTAAATTATCTAGGTTTTCTATTTGTTAATTGACTATTTATTTAATTAGTAGATAATTTAAGAAAAAACTATTAATTCAATTTAATATTTTGTGAATCCTATATTTTTGAACATGACGTAGAATTTTCCCTTCGTTTTCTTCCTATTCATTAGGATTTCACTACTATTTTTTCTAACTACTTACCTTTTATACAAGATTTTCTTAGAGTTTTATGATTCTCTTTTAGGATCATTCATTGCACTATTTCTTTTAGGGTTTTTGCTCAAGTCAAATTACCAGATCTTATATGTTTCACACCCTATCAACTTTTGTTATCGTCTTTTAGATTACGTTTCATAGATTTGATTGATCACTAATTTATTAAATTTGTATTAACCCTACACCATTCTTATATCATTATTAGTTTAGTTTGTCTCACACCTAGCCTTTATTCTACATCATTGATACATCCCTTGACACATGGGCTCTCATAGACCATTATTATTCTACACATATATTACTGATTATGATGTGTCTATATACTTGTAGTATTCAATCCTTTCATCGTGAAATTTTTTATTTATTTTCTTGTCCCATGGATGCATATGTCTTTTCTATGGAGATAGTGTTTCATCAACTATGTGATTTTTCCTCCTCAATAAATATTTTTACTACTAAATTCACTAGATCAATCAAACACACTTACTTTCCTTGTCCACAAGCTTCATGATGATTCTTTATAATCTTCATATAGCTAGTTATATGAATGGTGATGTTTTATATTTGAGAACCTCTTCATCTAATACGTTTTGATGCTCTGCAAAAAGGATTAGAAAATCTGTTTGATGGCAACACACACAAGAGCACAAGAAACAAACGTTAGTGTTAGCAACAAAAGATTATCCTAAACAGGCATATCAAGAGAGATATTAAGCATGAAATAGAAAGCATATAAACATAAAATGAAATAGCTAATCAAGATGCTCATAGTTGCTCCTCCCTTGTTCCTCTCCTCTCCAAGTCCCAAATGAGTGTAGCTCTCAGCTTTTAGCACTAGCCATGGATGCCATATGGAGATTCAAGATGGTTGAATATGATAAGCAAATACTATGCAAGAGTAGATAGTGATGCTATGAAAAAGCTCTATGCTAATGCCAGTATAACAACAATACTCTAAAATGCTTCTCCTTTGCTTGAGGAGAAGGGTTCTATTTATAGAAGAAATAGGGAAATGAAGGGTTAAGATTGAGTAATCTTAACAAGGGTTAGGATTGAAAGTTGGGGATCCATGTGCACAATTGGCACCAATAAAATGGTGACAAGTTTCAACATAGGATTGGGTTGAGAGAAGAGGTTGGAGGCATTAAAGGCCTGAGAAGACCTCATGGTTATCTAGAAGGCAAGGGTCAAGTCTAAATTAAGATTACCCACTGGATTAAGAGTTAATCCAAGGATAAACCTTTGTGCAAATGTTTAAGAGATAATCATGGTCAAAGCATTAATGGCCTGATGAGACCTTTGGGTTGGGTAGAGGTTGAGTCAAAACAAATGTTTTAACCATGTGGGAGGGTTGAATTAACCATTAATGGTTATTGGAGACTTTGGGGATTAAGTGGTTGAAGGTTGGAAGCTTTCAAAGGTTATCCAAGACTTTGAGGGTTAATTTGTTGAACACACAAAGCATTAATTGCTTTTCAAAGACTTTGGAGTCTTTGAGAAGTGACTCCAATTTGCTTAGGAATGTGACAATATTTAAGGGATGGATTTAGGCTAATTAGGAAGGGTTTAGAAGAATCTAGAAGGGGTTTAGGCATACAAGTGGATTTTGTAGGAAAATGCAAGTGGGAGAAATTTTGGTATTTTCAATTAAAATAAAATCATTTATTTCAATTAAATGGTGTAAGTTGAATTTGGATAAATATTTAAATAAATATTAATTTATTTAAATGAGAAAAATGAAGATAAAGCATTAAAATGCTTGAAGACTTTGAGGGAAACCATTAAAGGCTTGAAGACTTTAAGGAAAACCATTAAAGTCTTAAGAAGACTATAGAAGGAAGCCATCAAGTTTGAAGACTTTAAAGCCATCAAGTTTGACTACTTTAAGGGAAACCATTAAAGGTTTCAAGTGGGTGAGGATAAATAGGATTTTAAATAAATAATTTATTTAAAATAGTTGTGCAACTTGCTTTTGTAGGAAAATACAAGTGGGTGGAGGATAAAGGTGATTTAAATAAATGATTTATTTAAAATAATTGTGCAACTTGCATTTGTAGGAAAATGCAAGTGGGTGGAGGATAAAGGTGATTTAAATAAATTATTTATTTAAAATAATTGTGCAACTTGTATTTGTAGGAAAATGCAAGTGGGTGGAGGATAAAGGTGATTTAAATAAATGATTTATTTATTTAAATGTGAGAGGTGGGATTTTGGGGGTTTTAAATAAATATTAATTTATTTAAATGTGAGAGAAGATTTAATTAAATAAATATGATTTATTTATTTAATTAATGGTCTGAATTTGGTTAAGTGAATTAAATCAAATAAATTGAATAATTTATTTAATTAATAGGAGAATAGGGTTAAGATGAATTAATTAAATATTAATTTAATTAATTATTAATTGATGGTTAAATAATCAAATAAATACTAAGTATTCATTTAATTAAGTGGACAGATTTATGTGACTACATTTGCCCCTCTTTGAGACGGTGCGGTTTATCGCGTCGTTTCAAAGAAAGAAAAATAGGTGTGAAGAAATGCCCCATAAAATGTAAATTTAATGGGTGGTATGCCCCCTCGAGGGATGGGCCGAATGTTTTTGAAAAATCGGGCGATCTCTCGAAAAAGAATGAAAAGCGGAGGGGAGGTAGAATAGAAGAAATTAGAACTAATGATGAAAGAATGGGAGAAAATGGAGTGAATATGAAGAAACAACAAGCCAACGAGTACCCTGAGGTCATGCAAGAGATACATAGCAGATGTAGTGTGGGGTTTTGATTGATGCTATACAATTGATCAAAATTGGTTGGACAATCTGGTGCAATCGGTTGAATTGCCCCGGTCAAGTCAAAGCATGACAGTTGATGTCAGTTGGTCGCTTGGACATGATAAAGTCTGAGTAAGTGAATCAAAGTGACCTGATGTGACTTAGACAATTGATGTAATTGCCCGATGAAGTCAAGGTATATGAAGCAAAATACTCGTTGAGACTTAGACAATTGATGTAATTGTCCGTTGGATTGTGTTTGATTGGTTGATCAATTGATAGTATGTGCGTGTGATGGATGGTTGTGGGGAATCATGGCAGCCCCGTTGAGACTAGGTCATTATGATAAATGCCTGATGTAGTCTAGGATTACCATGATCGATTACCTGTTGAGACCCGAAGATACTTGATCAGAGTATCTGTTGATAGTCTAGGTGTGTGGGAGTCGATGTATCTATGTAGACAGAGCAACTTGCTTGATTGTGTGGATGAATGAGGATGGGAAACACAATCCCTCCTATTAGAGATGGATGGTGATGAACGTGGCTTGATTGGGTTGATGGGAAACGATGAAGGATATGTGATGCTGATTATCGAGATGGGGAGGGTGGGGGGGTTCAATGTTAAATAGAAGAAATGGAGGAACTATTACATTCCTATGGAAGAAGAGGAAAATAGAGTATCCATTGTCATTACTATGTATGAATGATATGCAGCTATTTATGAATGTATGGATGGATGGAATGCAACGAAATGCAATATATACAGATGAGATGAAATGACGATCCATAGTGCTTTATTTTTCATCATTGAGCTTTTAAAATGTTGTAAGAAAATACAAGCAACTTGACATAAAGATTCAAGATGACCAGAGTATTTCTTACATGGATTTGATATAGCAAGTTAATACAAGCAACTTGATATAATGGATCAAGTTGACCTGAGTATTGCTTGCGGAACAGACAAGGATTATCTCTGTTCATGCATGACTTGGATCGTCCTCCTTGATCTTAGGCTGATCATATCCTGAGACAAGTGCATACCATACTAAGAAATAAAAACCTTTATCCAGTTTGGATGAGGTAGGAGGAACCAAAGGAAGAGCATTGCACCTGCAAACAAACAATATATACATAAAGAATAAAGAATAAGGATCCTTGGTAATGGTTCATGCTCATATGGTTGAGGTATACGCTGTAGTCAGCAAGCCGTAGTGATCTATGATTGCATTTGGCATAAGATCACATAGCCTAGTGAACTTCCCACGTAGACACCATTAGTACATGCCCCAGAACTTCATCGGAAATAATGCACAAACGATACAAAACAATGTTGAAAAGATCCCGATACAGATAAAAAAATGAATTACTCACAAATCAACCAAGTATTTGACAGCCTAACAGAATTTTCTTGTCAAAGAAAACATCATCTTGTCTTTGTTTTGGTAAGGAAGGATGCATCCTTGTTTTAAAGACAGTTTTGGATTGTTGATGTGGATTGTGTGGTTGTTTGGTAAATGGTCATTGTGTGAGTAGTTTGTCGCAATGTTTGTTTTGGTATCTGCATGGATGAGTATGTACAAGGTGTTGCCATGTTTTTGTGTGATTTTTCAATGGTTTTGTCGATGTTTTTGGATTTTGAATTGTTTTGAATGTTTTTGGTATTTTTGCGAGATATTTTTGAATGTTTTTGGATTTTTGATGATTGTTTGAATGAAGAACTTAATGAATCATAAGACAATGTAGAATCCACTTCCATCAATAGGTTAAAGGCATTGCCCCCAGTTTTAGACATGACTATGAAAAAGCGGGATGCAAGATGTATGGAGTACTATCATAATTGCAGAGGAATAACAAGCCATGGTTGATGGATGGATGGATGTATGTATGAAGTAGATGTGATCGCCACAAGTCTGAAAGATAATGGAGCCATAGCCTTTACGAGTGGCGCCTGTTTGCCAGGTTTTCACCATCGTTCTTACCCAAGGTGCCACCGGAGTGGTTGTTCACCGTTTGGATGCATGATTTTTCTTTACTTTTTTTAATGTTTTTGTATTTTCTTTAGGACATTTTTCTGAATGTTTTTGGTATTTTCTTTAGGACATTTTTCTGAATGTTTTTGGTATTTTCTGATATGCAGGGGAGCCTGATGCTCTGTACAGCTTATGTGTAAAACCGTTTGAGGTGCATGCTGTTGATTGGATCTGCGAGCGGTTCTCCGTCTGATGTAGCCAACTGATATGCCCCGGACCCGAATACAGCAGTGACAACATATGGGCCCAACCAGTTTGATTCAAACTTGCCTTGATGTTCTCTGTTTGGTTGGTTGCGAGGATTTTCTCGAAGAACAAGATCACCTACCTCAAATGTACGAGATCTAACTCGGTGATTGTAGCTTCTACTCATGCGCTGCTGATAGGCTTTGAGGTGATTGTATGCAGCTTGTCGCTTCTCATCTAGTAACTCTAAGTCCTGAAGACGAGATACTCTGTATGCTTCATCATCGATGAGATTGTGCAATGAAACTCGTAAGGATGGTATCTCGACCTCAATAGGTAAGATAGCTTTAGCACCATAGACCAATGAATAAGGAGTTGCACCTGTAGGGGTTCGAATGCTAGTTCGATATGCCCATAGCGCTGGATTCAATTGAACATGCCAATCACGACCGGCATCATTGACTGTCTTCTTTAGGATTCTCAATATGTTTTTATTGGATTCTTCGGCCTGACCATTGCCTTGTGGGTAATAGGGAGTGGAAAAGCGGTGTTGGATATGAAATTTCTCACAAAGTTCACGGACATCCTGATTTTTGAAAGGAAGACCGTTATCTGTGACAATGGACATGGGCACACCATACTGACAGATGATGTAATTGAGGATGAATGAGGCGATCTGCTTGCCGGTGACTTGGGTAAGTGGAACAGCTTCGATCCACTTGGTGAAATATTCGGTGGCGGTAATAATGAATTTATGGCCATTGGATGAAGATGGATGGATCTTACCCACAAGGTCAAGGCCCCATTGACAGAAAGGCCACGGTGTTGTGATTGGTTGCAGTTCCTGTGCTGGTGCATGTATTAGGTCACCGTGAACTTGACATTTCTTGCATTTCCTGACAAAGTAGTAGGAATCCTTTTCCATAGATGGCCAATAGTATCCAGCTCGCATGATCTTCTTGGCTAGTGATGGACCACTTGAGTGAGTCCCGCAAATTCCTTCATGTACCTCTTCCAAAGCCTTTGTTATCTCATCTTGTTCCAGACATCGAAGGAGAGTACCATCAAGACTACGTCGGTATAGGGTTTCGGCAATAATGGTATATCGAGCAATTTGGCGAATGAAGGTTTTTCGTTGGTTATTTGATTGGTTGGGAGGAAGGGTGTGATCGCGGAGATAGGTGTAGAACTCACCGTACCATGGGGATTCGGAACCAACAAGGCGACATATCATTTCAGATTCGGGGATATCATAAGCGGGGATCCAAAGTTGTTCTACCAAGAACTCGTAGCGTGTTGAATTCTGTGGAAGATCTAGTAGAGATGCGATGGTAGCCATGGCGTCAGCAGCTCGATTCTGATCTCTTGGTATCTGCTCAAAAGTGATAGTAGTAAATGATGTCTTTAGAGTGTCCACCATTTGCTTATATGGCATGAGTTTATCATCTTTGGTCTGATACTCATCTGTTGCTTGTCGAATGACTAGTTGGGAATCGCCATATACTTGCAGTTCTTGTAATTTCCATTGTACGGCTAACCTGAGTCCCGTGATCAAGGCCTCATACTCGGCTATGTTGTTTGTGCATGGAAATGTGAGCCTGTAAGACTTCGGGATGCTATCACCTTGAGGTGTGATAAATAGAATGCCTGCCCCCGAGCCGTGCCTAGTGTATGAACCATCAAAATATAGTTTCCATGGCTGTGCTATTGTGATCATGAATATCTCTTCATCTGGAAAATTGGAAATGAGAGGATGATCGCCTATGAGTGGTGCATCGGCCAATTGATCTGCAATGACCTGACCTTTGATAGCTTTACGGTCCACATACTTGATGTCGAATTCACTTAGAATCATTACCCATTTAGCTAAGTGACCTGTCAATGCTGCTTTGTTAAGTAAATACTTGAGTGGATCAATCTTTGCAATGAGTTGCACCTTGTGTGTTAACAGATAGTTCCTCAGTTTAGTGGCTGCCAAGATTACTGCTAGGCAAGCTCGCTCAATAGGTGTGTAATTGAGTTCATAGCCCACAAGTGTGCGAGAGATGTAGTAAATAGCACACTCTTTTCCTTCTGCATTATGTTGTGCCAGTAGTACACCCAATGCTGTACTTGTTGCTGAGATATAGAGCAATAATGGTCTACTTGGATCTGGTGGCATCAGCAATGGTGGATTCATGAGATAGTCTTTAAGCGCCTGAAATGCTTGCTGGCATCTGTCATCCCACTGAAAGCGGATGTTCTTGTGTAGCAGGTGTGTGAATGGGTGACACTTATCAGCCAATTGTGCAATGAATCTGCGGATAGATTGAAGCCGTCCTTGTAGTGTTCTTAGCTGACTGATATTCTTTGGAGGTGGCATGTCCATTATTGCCTTAACCTTTGCTGGATCGACCTCAATACGTTTGCTTGAGACAATGTATCCTAGAAGCTTCCCGGAGGTCACTCCGAAGACACATTTCTTTGGGTTGAGTCGAACATGGTATTGTTCCAGTCTATCAAAGATTTTATCTAAGATGTGAAGATGTCCTTCTCTAGTAAGTGATTTTGCTAGTAAATCATCCACATAATCTTCCATTATAGTATGCATCATGTCATGGAAGATGGTGGTCATTGCTCTTTGATAGGTCACTCCTGCATTCTTTAGACCAAAAGGCATTACATTCCAGCAGTATGTGCCCCATGGACATGTGAAGGCTGTCTTATGTTGGTCCTCTGGTGCGATCTTTATTTGATTGTATCCCGAAAAGCCATCCATGAGTGAAAGCATGGCATGTCCTGCTGTCAAATCTACTATGATGTCGATATTTGGTAGAGGGAAGTCATCCTTAGGACATGCCTTATTCAGATCTCTGAAGTCTGTACAAATGCGGATGCCCCCTTTTGGTTTGCCAACTGGTACAATGTTGGAGATCCATTCTGCATAATCAATTGGTCTAATGAAACCAACATCCAGGAGTTTCTTGAGTTCTGTTTTGACTAGCATGGCAATCTGAGGATGCATCTTACGAAGCTTCTGCTTGACAGGTTTGGCTCCTTTTGCTACTGTGAGATGATGCATGACTAAATCAGGATCAAGCCCAGGCATGTCTGCATATGACCATGCAAAGTTGATCTGACGCTGTTGGAAGAACTCTATAAATTGAGGCTGTTCCTCTGGAGTGAGAAGAGATGCCAGATGTATGATATGAGGGTTTTCAGGAGTCCCCACATTGTATTCTTTAGTCTCCTCAATGAGAATCGTCGATCGTTCCTGTTGTGTACTAGCAGGGAGAATGTCAAACCCTTCATCCTCAAGTGCCTCAGAGAGGTTTTCACCGTTGGATACGCTCTTTCTTTTTACTTTTGTTGGATCAAACAGTGCCACAGTGTGGTTTTCACTGGAAGATCCATGTTTTAATGTTATATTTTTGCAGCTGAAGGGTTTGGCATCCACCCCGAAGTATGCTGCGCTATTAAGTTCAATGGCGAATCCAGCTTTGTGATCCCCGCTTGGTAGATTATCCCTTAATTCCAAAAAGTCAATGATAGCCTCATCGTTTTGGAAGAGGTCAAGACATGGGGGATTTGGTTGATTCCATTCGATGAGTTCAGGGTGGATAATGGGCATTACCTCATCGATTAAGTTAAGTGCGGGAGATGTATTAGTGAGGGTTAAGACAGTGTGGTGAAGGTCGTTGATGGTACTCTCCCTGTCAGAATCAGGCGTAGGATGAGACGTAGGGTCTGTGGAAGATGTTTCCAGCTCAGGTACCCAAGTGGTCTTTATCTGTGCTTCTCCGTAAACAGGGATGTCTTTGCGGGGTGGAGGTGGTGATGTGTCTTCCTCATCTGAAGTGTTAAGTTGCACTGAATCGAATTCCCACTCATGTGAGTCGGTCTCTGAATCACTCTCCAGCATCCGATTGCTATACCATACTGGGATGTCTTTGGAGTTAAACACGGCAGGTGTGATTGGTTTATGTATCCTTGTAGTGATCGGTGCTGCAGGAATTGTGATGGGGTTTAATGGATTTGTCACTGGAAGTATCGGTAATGGTGACTCAGTGGCTTCTGCTGGAACTACTGGTGCCATAGATGCTGCTGCGGGTTCCAATATAGTTGCTGCTACAAATGGTGTTGCTGATAGGATTACTGGTTCGTTTGATGGGATGAGTGACATTGGTGATGGTGGAGTTGTGAGCCTTGAGGGGGCAGTGGGGATAGTGCTTGATGGTGCTTTGATTATGAAAGGTATCCTCTTTGCAGTAGGTGGGCAAAATGGTTTGCTGGGTTTTCCTTTGAATCTGAGTTTAGGAAGGATCTCTTTTTCAAAGCCAAGGCCTGTATTACCTTTGGGCTTGAATTCTGGTAGTAGAGGTTCGTGTCGTCCTTGTTTGCAGTATCCCAAAGCACTCTGACCATCATATCCCATTCTTTGCATAATGAGGAGGCCTTTGCCATATTGTTCCGTAGGAAGTGTAACTTGCGGTTTGTCAGTGGTGATGGGATCTTTATAGATCCAGTCCGCCAGGTCCTCATCTTGTGTCTCTTCCTCTTGACTCTTTCCAAGAATGAAAGGCGTTAAGGCACATGGAGGCGTGATTAGTGGTTGCTGGAGCAACTGTTGTGGTTTACCATGTGTTCTAGGAGAAGTGGGCATTTGTCCCACACAAAAGAGCTGACTCAAGTTGTATTCTCCAGGACCTTCCTCTGCGATTTTCATCTTAAGCTTTTCTTGCTTGGGTATAGGGGTGTTTGAACTAGCAAGAGAGGCGGGATTTACATATGATGTGGAGGAAATGGCTTCCCTATTATTAGGAATAGTAATTTCTGGTTGATGGCTGATATTATGGCAAAATGCAAAGGGATTTGCATCGCCCAGGATTGTGATCTCTGCACCATTATGTGGGAACTTGATACATTGATGGTAGGTAGATGGAACAGCTTGCATGGCATGTATCCAAGGTCTCCCTAATAATAGATTATATGGCAGAGGAAGGTCCAGAACCTGACAAATGATATGCTTTACCACAGGGCCCACTCGGATTGGTAGTACCACAGCTCCTTTGGATGAACGCTCTGCATCATCATAGGCTTTGATGGTGATCTTCTTACGAGGATCCACTGATTCTATTGCATATCCCAATGCTGTGACCAACTGTAGTGTGCAAATGTTTAGGCCTGCTCCATTATCGATCAAGACTCGCTTGATCCTGTGTTGGTTGACGAAGCCTTCAATGTGGAGTGAGGCGTTATGAGGTTGCTGGAAGGAAGAGTTGTCACTTTTAGAAAAAGTGAGACAAGGTGATGACTTTAGACTTCCAACCATGGCTTGAAATTGGTCCGTATTTAGATTTGCAGGGACTGACGCCTCTTGGAGTGCTTGATCCAAGATTGTTTTATGAGAGGGTGACAGACGCAAAAGCTCCAAAATGGATATAAGTGCAGGGGTTTTGTCTAATTGTTCCACAAGATTGTACTGCTTTGGGACGGAGGTGGTGCCTTGTGGAGCTGCCTTGATGGTGACCTTGCCACGACGTGTAACAACATTGCAATTTGAGGTGGGATTTTTTAAGGTTATGGTTGCAATTTGTTCACTGGCATCATACAGGTGATTTACAGTGTAATTATACGCAGCTTGCGTATAATCAGTGGTATCAGGACCTCGACTGGACGTCGAAGGACCCCTTTGATCTTGCGATGGAAGTGGATTCTTGAACATCTGATGATCATTATTGGTTGTTTTTGGGTAATGCCCTTCAATTTCAATTTCTCCTCGGTCAATAAGATCCTGAATGAGATCTTTCAATCGATGACAATTACTTGTCTTGTGTCCTCGTCCTTGATGGAACTCACAATGTTCAGTATCTCTCCACCATGCTGGTTTGACCTGAGGCTCATAGTTGGATAGCTTAGGTAGAGTGATCAAATTCTGAGAAAGGAGTTGTCGCAACACTGTTTCAATGGGTTCCCCTAAGGGAGTGTATGTACGTTTTTGTTTTTGTGGACGAGGTCTTGGTTCATCCTGAGATGTGATGCGACCTTGATTAGGAGGAACATTTGTGTTATTTTGAGGTGGAGGATTTTGTCCTGCAAACCGAACCACAGGTTGTGCATTTTGGATAGTTCGAGCATCCACAACCCCATCGTTGACGATATTCTTATTCTTGTTCCAGAAGTTTGGTTTATCACTATTGAATCGCGGGCGAGGACCATCTTTTGGTTCATTAAAGATTTTGATGAGTCCTTTCTTGATGAGTGCCCTTTCACATTTTATACCTTTGGTGATCATATCGTTAAAGGAGTCTGTGTCTTTGACATCCAGGTGAAATTCCATTTCTTCGTTTAAGTTGGAAATGAAAATTTCCACTAGTTCTCGTTCAGGTAACTGAAGAGAATGTCTGCTAGACATTTGGCACCATCGTTGCAGGAATACTGAGAATAGTTCACCTGGTTTTTGTTTGGTATTGCATAGATCAGCCATGGTGATGTCACGTTCAATGTTATAAGAGTAATGAGATAGGAACTTCTGGATGAGTTCCTCAAATGTTCTAATGCCTCCTGGAAGTCGGGAAAACCATGATGTGGTTGTTCCTCCCAAGCTTTGGGGAAAAAGGCGCATTAAGTATGTGTCTTCATATGCAACTTCGAGACAAGCGGAATGAAATTCTCGGACATGATCGCGGGGATCTCCCTTTCCTCTATATTTTTCGAATTTTGGTGTTTCGAACCCGCGTGGAAAGGGTGGCATATAAAGATTCCTATCAAACGGATAGGGACAAATGTCGTTAAGTGAGAATTGATTGGTCTTAACACCACTATGAAGTTGTTGGGCGAGATTCTCGACTTGTTGCCGCAACATCTCCATTTCATTTGGAGGAGGAGGTGGTGGGTTACCTCGAGGGATGTTATATCTGATGGGATCTCTACGCCTTTCCTCCTCATGGCGACTTTGTCTTTCTGATGCTTGTCTTAATTGGGCAAGATCAAAGTCAGAGGGGAGTTTGGCTCCTTCTTGAGCGAGTCTTAAAAAGTGAGCATCCGCATTGCTCCTTAGTATTTCATCAAATAATCTGTTAAAATGAGGGTTATGCTGAACCCTTTCGATTGTTGACGAAGTAGGAGTACTTGGGTTTTCATCATTTACATTTCCTCCAAGTGCTTCTTGAAATTCATTGAGATTGTCCTCTTCTTCCTCAATTTCTATTTCTCGTTGCCTTGATCGCGATCAGGTTTGAGCCATTTTGTTTGCAAGTTTGTTTTGAAGTTGATTGAAGATGATGATGAGTTGGTGATGAAATGAAAGATTGATGATTGGTGATTTGTGTTGTATGTGGATCTCTAGCACTTTAAGGTAGATGTAACCGAAATTCCTTCTTTGATTTGCTTGTTTGTTTGATAAGTTTGGATGTGATAAGGTGCAGAGAAATCTGAGATGTGTTACAGATTTAACTACCTAGCAATGAGAGGATTCACTCATGAACTAGTTTTAACCTGCGTAGATGTGTCTCTTAGGATGAGCTTATCCTAGATGTAGAAACAATCTAAAAAGTGATGTGATGTGTTTTGATTTCAAGCAATATCTAAAAAAAGAATCTTGGGACAAGAACCTCTTAATGTTTTGAGAGTTGGGATGGATTGATGATGAAGTGATGATGTATGAGTGAGATGATGGATGTTTTTGTTTTCAACTTCAATAAAAACTCTGTGTCACAAATGGGACAAACTCTGTTTCTTCCCTTTCAGGCGTTGGTGGCACTTCTCGAGCTGTGTTGTAGGTGATACAGATGTTTGGGAAGAAGTTGGGATTAATCTTTCCTCCTTGATTTTTGTGATAACTCAGAGCTCTATATTGCATAAAAGCTCTGCGGTTTAATGATTCAGAATCAAATTCGTTTGTTTTACCTTGAAGGTATAGACGCATGCGATGTAGAAAGACTCTATGTGAGACAAAGATTTGTCTATTGAGATAGAAGAATTTCCTCCTTTTGATTAAAGCTTTTGAGCTTAATGGTCTTCTTTTCAAGGTAATATTCTGATGACACTTCTTCTTTCGCAAGATGTGAAGAATGGTCATAAAAGTTTGTGACTCTGTGTTGTTTGCACTTTGTTTTTGGTATTTTTGGTTGTGTTGACAGATGTTGGATGAATACTTTGTTTTTGGGATTGATTTTCTGATTTTTCTTTGACAAGAAAACAAAGCAAGCACACAAACACAAGATTGTAGCCTCAAAGGCACAAATGAGTATGGGTCTAGATCAACCCAATCCTTGGACTTGTTTTTGACCCTTCCTTTAGATTTATTTTAAGGTGTATTTCCAAAGCCTGAAGTCGGCTCAATTCGCACTAGGTCTGTAAAACGAACACACTTCAAACACTTTTTATCCCTAAGGTCAAATGGCCAGTTGTGATAAATTTAGCCCACATCTTGATATTTCTTCGACTTTGGTACTACATACCTTATGAATCCCGCCATGGCAGGTAAGGATGTGATATACTAAGTCTTGCACGAGCATAACAAATAGATGATCCCTATGATGGGGGAGTCACCACTTTTATCAAGCCACAAGTGACTTTTCAAAAAGCTATGTTTCTACTCAAGGAAATATGTATGGTGAGTATCTTGGGAGAAAAACCATCTATGCTCTTGCACTAAATTATACCTCAAATATCCTCAATCAATAGAACAGGTGGGCTACTACTTAAAGGTGTTTAGTCATGTTCGATGTTTTTGGACATAAGTTCATTCTGCAGTGACTCACTTAAGAGCCTTGTAACTGGTGGTGGGGCCCATTTGTCCTTTCGGCCAGTTACACTGTAGGAACAGCTATACCCAAGGCTACAGCTTTCGCTCTCACCTGATTTCTATAGCGGCTCGAAGGATTTACCGCTCGAGGTCGTTCCCAAGAGTATCGATCCCTTGGCAGGCCTCTCTTAAAAAGATAAAATGTGAGTGTTACTAACACTTTTCTCTTGCACCTAGGACCACGAAAGCCAAGGGAGAGGATAGTGTGTGTTAGAAGTAGGACCACTCGACCAACTCTTTGCACAAGTGTGCCAAGCACGAAAAACACCTGTTCTTTTTAATCTATCATTGCAATGTGATCTAACTATTTGGAGATGTTGCTCCAACAATCATGGTGTTCTTTTTAATTTTCAAAGGCAATTGTTTGAGTAAACTAGAATTTGAAAATCCTGGTCAACTTAATGAAAAACACGTTTGCATGAAGTAAAATTGCTTTGAAAATGAGACAAGTTGATTGTGAATTTTATTTGCACCAAAAATGGAAGTGTGGATTGTGAGTTTTATCTTGATGCAAGAAATAAAATTTGCCTTGTTGATTTTAAGCACCAAAACGAAGTTTGTTTCCTAACTTGCAAAAAAAAAAAAAAATAAAGTTGTTTTTGTATAAGTTTGTGGTTCTTTTTACCTTTGAACAATGAAATTCTTTTTAAGAGCCCCAAACAAATGTGTGATTCTTTTTCAAAAGCCCAAATTTGAAATGTGAAGTTAATTTTAAACCAAAATAAAAAGTGAATTCATTTTTAAAACCAACTTCAAAAACAAGTTAGTAAAAAATATAAATCTACTCTTTAATCTAATTTAAATCTGCACAAAAGAGAAAAATAGTTAGTAAAATCTGCCTATTTGGTGGGCTTCTACAAGCCTAAAGTTTTTTTTTTTTTTTTTGGTTACAAGGTGATTTGTACAACGTTTTGTTACAATAGCGCTAGTCTGCGTTTGAACAGAGGCACTATTTAACACAAACGTATTAAAAGAAAGGGAAAGACAGAGAAGGGAAAAGCACTGAAACGGGGGGAATAGCGCCAAAATAATGCCAAACGCACCAAAACAGTGTCAAAATCGCAACCTGTGTGACATTTTCAACATTCAAACATGTTATTGGTTAAAAAAAAAAATGATCTTTTTGGTGTTTGGATTCACGTCAGGTTCACCAAATGATGCTCTGCAAAAAGGATTAGAAAATCTGTTTGATGGCAACACACACAAGAGCACAAGAAACAAACGTTAGTGTTAGCAACAAAAGATTATCCTAAACAGGCATATCAAGAGAGATATTAAGCATGAAATAGAAAGCATATAAACATAAAATGAAATAGCTAATCAAGATGCTCATAGTTGCTCCTCCCTTGTTCCTCTCCTCTCCAAGTCCCAAATGAGTGTAGCTCTCAGCTTTTAGCACTAGCCATGGATGCCATATGGAGATTCAAGATGGTTGAATATGATAAGCAAATACTATGCAAGAGTAGATAGTGATGCTATGAAAAAGCTCTATGCTAATGCCAGTATAACAACAATACTCTAAAATGCTTCTCCTTTGCTTGAGGAGAAGGGTTCTATTTATAGAAGAAATAGGGAAATGAAGGGTTAAGATTGAGTAATCTTAACAAGGGTTAGGATTGAAAGTTGGGGATCCATGTGCACAATTGGCACCAATAAAATGGTGACAAGTTTCAACATAGGATTGGGTTGAGAGAAGAGGTTGGAGGCATTAAAGGCCTGAGAAGACCTCATGGTTATCTAGAAGGCAAGGGTCAAGTCTAAATTAAGATTACCCACTGGATTAAGAGTTAATCCAAGGATAAACCTTTGTGCAAATGTTTAAGAGATAATCATGGTCAAAGCATTAATGGCCTGATGAGACCTTTGGGTTGGGTAGAGGTTGAGTCAAAACAAATGTTTTAACCATGTGGGAGGGTTGAATTAACCATTAATGGTTATTGGAGACTTTGGGGATTAAGTGGTTGAAGGTTGGAAGCTTTCAAAGGTTATCCAAGACTTTGAGGGTTAATTTGTTGAACACACAAAGCATTAATTGCTTTTCAAAGACTTTGGAGTCTTTGAGAAGTGACTCCAATTTGCTTAGGAATGTGACAATATTTAAGGGATGGATTTAGGCTAATTAGGAAGGGTTTAGAAGAATCTAGAAGGGGTTTAGGCATACAAGTGGATTTTGTAGGAAAATGCAAGTGGGAGAAATTTTGGTATTTTCAATTAAAATAAAATCATTTATTTCAATTAAATGGTGTAAGTTGAATTTGGATAAATATTTAAATAAATATTAATTTATTTAAATGAGAAAAATGAAGATAAAGCATTAAAATGCTTGAAGACTTTGAGGGAAACCATTAAAGGCTTGAAGACTTTAAGGAAAACCATTAAAGTCTTAAGAAGACTATAGAAGGAAGCCATCAAGTTTGAAGACTTTAAAGCCATCAAGTTTGACTACTTTAAGGGAAACCATTAAAGGTTTCAAGTGGGTGAGGATAAATAGGATTTTAAATAAATAATTTATTTAAAATAGTTGTGCAACTTGCTTTTGTAGGAAAATACAAGTGGGTGGAGGATAAAGGTGATTTAAATAAATGATTTATTTAAAATAATTGTGCAACTTGCATTTGTAGGAAAATGCAAGTGGGTGGAGGATAAAGGTGATTTAAATAAATTATTTATTTAAAATAATTGTGCAACTTGTATTTGTAGGAAAATGCAAGTGGGTGGAGGATAAAGGTGATTTAAATAAATGATTTATTTATTTAAATGTGAGAGGTGGGATTTTGGGGGTTTTAAATAAATATTAATTTATTTAAATGTGAGAGAAGATTTAATTAAATAAATATGATTTATTTATTTAATTAATGGTCTGAATTTGGTTAAGTGAATTAAATCAAATAAATTGAATAATTTATTTAATTAATAGGAGAATAGGGTTAAGATGAATTAATTAAATATTAATTTAATTAATTATTAATTGATGGTTAAATAATCAAATAAATACTAAGTATTCATTTAATTAAGTGGACAGATTTATGTGACTACACGTTTGTTCATAGTTGTTGATAATTTATCCATAACCTCTCTTAATTTATACATTTTAGGAATCCACACACACAATATTACTAGTCAATTTTCTCTTTCACATGTCTTTTTATCTATTGATAATATGTATAGTGATGACGTTTTATCTTCTTATGATATCGCTAATGTGTAGCCCACTTCTCCTCATGAGAAAACACTTTTGTGATATAACTATTTTCTTTAGACGCTTATAAAAATGATTATATTATGTTATGATTTAGTCTATGTTGACATTGATAAAATGTTATACTAAAATGTCATAAAATTACTTGATAATAAATTGATGAAGTAATGAGTATGTACTTGTTCATATTTTTTAGATTACAATATATTATTTATATTTGATTATGACTATGAATTTATTTTAGAATTAATTTGTGTAAATTGAATATAAATGTAGTTTGAATAAGTGTTATGTATTTATGTAATAATGTGTAAATGTACTTTAGATGATACATTAAAATTCATATATTAATTTTTTATGTATCATGATAATATTATTAGTTAGGGTGTATATATGTTATTTGTATTGATTTAATTTTAAATATTATTTTAGCTATTATCTTGGGTATATTGATCTTAAAGTGCAAGGTTATAGGTTAATATTTAATGACCAATAAAAAATTGTGGAAGTTCTCAAGAAACCATCATCAAGATTCTTTGTTATATAGGAGGCCTTATTGTAAGAGGCAGTTAAGGCATTCTTGAGTAAATGTGTTATGTTTGTATTTATATTGATTAATTTTTAAATTTACTATTATTAAGTTTGGGTTTGGTTGATATTTCTTGGGTGTTAAATATTGAATTTCAACCTAAGAGGGTAATTTTTAGGTCTTTTATATCAGTGATCTTGTTATTTGGGTAAAAATAAACCTCTTAAGTAATGACCTATGACTTTAGTCCATGCTATAATTCTCAATATGTGTGTTGAAATAACCATTCATCTATCCAAGATCATTTCCACAATCTAAAGATCAACCCTATGGGCACACATTTAACTCTTGCATTTTTGAAATTTAAAATAAAATTTAAACTACTCTTGCATAGTCTACTAGTTATATAGTTTCCTATTGTTTTTTATCCTTTTGTCATGTTTCTAAGTTTGGTCTAGGTGAAAATGTCCCCTCACAACATAATGGCAACCTCTCCAAGGTACTTTAAGAGAATATTAGTCTTTAGAAATAGAAAAATAAAAGAGTAGATATAGATCATTTACGTGAGTTACAAACTAGAAATACACAATGTCTAGGGTCCAATCCACACAAAGAATAGGAACTTGTGACTACCAAATAGGCCTAGACTTGCACACTCAACCTAAGACAAAGTATGCTTTTAACATAGTGCCCGAGGGATTTCATAAATAGAGAAGCACCATTCGCTTATATTAGAATTTGTACTTTTATTTCTATTCTTTTGTACACCCCCTCGCTTTGCCTTTTGCATTTTGGTATATATACACATCATGGGCACCATGCCTTATCCCATACCTTCTATGATACATTACTTATCATATTCCTATAGTTACCACTTTTGAGTAGAGGCATCTTTCACTCCCTATTCCTCTTTCTTTGACATAATACACTTATCCTATTACATGAGAGGAACCAATCCTTCCTCTTGTAATTAAATTAAATTCATCTCACCAATGAATCACTTGACATATTTTCTTTGATACCATCGAGTTGAACCACATGCATTTCTTACTTCTTTTGAGCATTTAGCTAGTGTATTCATGAAATATGTTAGTCATAATTAAACCTAAGACATATGATTGTAACCCCATGAAATGAAAATAATAAAAATACGAAATAATTATAGATCACATGTCACGATTTCAAGAATTATTTACCAACATGAGCTATGCTTCATGTACAATAGTGAACTTCAAGATGTACATTTATGGAGGACTTAATACCAATCTCTAAGGACCAAGACTATAATATACCTCATCATTCATAATCATGCACTACTATATACAATCATGACAAGCATTTATTAGAGTACTCTTTTTCATTGGATTCGATGCATTTATGTCACTTTCCCCTTTTTCCATAAGTTAACATTACAATTGAATTGAAAAATAGGGGCGATGAGGATGTAATTGATGATATTCATCATAATCACAATGTAACTTCCATTATATCATGAGTGTTACATTATCATCATATTATATTGCCCAAAATAAATAAGGTCATAGAGGGAACAGTTTATTTCAAACCATGCTTTCCTTGTAATGCACTCAAAGATAATATATGTTTATGAATTATCCAACCATATAGTGAAATGAAACAACTCACAATTACATATAGATATGATATTTTTATCGAGAATCATCTTGAAAACCACCTCATTAGCAATAATGGAATGACTTGTCTAAAAAGTACATTATGATTAGAACAAAGGCTTAAACACTATCTCATCAAACCAAAATATTAAAAAGAAATTCTTCATTACATCATTTGTTGATGTATCTTGCACCAACTGAATTTGTTACCCATTTTTTCATAAAGTTTGATTGCAAAGGTGACCCATTTTGATGTTTGTAATAATTCTAATATAGTTCCTCCCTTGTTTTTATGAGGACTAATTTCTTGCTAGCATATTCCATTAAGTTTGATTGTTCAAGCACTTGAATAGTTATATTCATATCACATGAACTTATTACTTCTTTTGAACATTTGGCTAGTGTCTTCATGAAATATATTAATCATAATTGAGCCTAACACATATTATCTTGAACCCATGAAACTAAAAAAATAAAAATGGGAACTAATTCTAGATTACATGTCATGATTTCAAGCATGCCTTACTAACATGAGTTAACATGAGTTATACTTCATGCATAGTAATGAGCTTCAAGATATGTTTATGGAGGCTTTAATTCTAATATTTAAGGACTGAATCTATAATATACCTTGTCATTTATTTTCATAATTATGCACTACTGTATACAATCATGACCATCGTTTATTGGAGAAACCTCATTTACATTAGATTCATTGTATTTATATCACATTCCTTTTTTGATGAGAAAACATTGAGGATGTAATTGATGATATTCATGATGATAACAATGTGACTTACAAACCAAAATCCTTTGGAAAATTCAATGTATATGATATTGGAATGGCTCTTAAAGAATCGCTATAGATAACTCTAAGCTTTTTCAATACACTTTACCAAATACTTTTATTCTTACCATCACAAATACATTTAACTTTTCCACATAAATCAATTTTGAATTCACATATAAATTTTGAATCCACACATAAATTTTGAGATATTAGGTAAAGTAGAGATAAAAACTAAGCATACTAATCAGTCAACAATCCCATCGTTTGATGAATGGTGTGCATCAAGAGATTGGTCGTCTAACATAATTTTTGCATCCCATTTAATTTTGTCAGTTTAATTATTGAATTGTTATGTATTAATTTTGGTATTAGAGAATTTCACATGTGGCAGTCCACAGTCAGAAGAAATTGTTGCTTGGTTATGTCTAGTTGCACCTGGTTATCGGTTTTAGTTTGTTGGTTTATTAGTGTTTTGATTTCTGCTAAGTCTGATTATTAGTAGATTTTTGTTTATTGATTCTCACTATTTTGTCACCTTTACTGCAGAAATGTAACCCTATTTTATTAATATTATGAAAACAATTGGATAAAATATCTTTTTAAAATATATAATTACTTAGGTGGGATCGCAATCGTTACAAGTATAGCCTCTTGAGATTTATAATCGGTACAAAAACTAAAGCAATAAAAGAATTTGGTGTATGTTGATCCTTTGAACTCAGTTGGATGCCTGGCGAGCGCATTCAGCAGGAAACCCCTGTGGAAACCTTTTACTGTCCGAACAGTAATCATAAATCATGTACTTCTTGCGCACCCATTCAAGTTTCTGCTGCTCACTCGACTCCAACGCCTCTGCACCGTACCATGAATTCACAGAGCAATCAGAAGATGCGGAGCATGACTCTGCTTTGAAATTTCCATACGAGGCAACAAAAGGAGATTTGGTCCAGTCGATCTTCACTACACCGCCTCTGGTTGCCCAATCGTCTGCGTTCCACAGGCTTGAATATATTCTCATCGCTTGATTCTTCGGATATGCCACTCCCAAATCTTCGCTGTTCTTGAACACTCTCACCGGCGTTCCATCCACAGAAAACCTGTATAGTATCAGAAATACACATTATAGCTACAAAAATTATGTTAAATATAGAGGGCCAGGCGAAAGAGGACATTCACTAGTTGATTTGAAGTTGCAAGGACAATAAAAACTTACATAATTTGTTGGGGATTCCAGAGCAGGGAGTAAGTGTGGAAGTCTGCTGTGGGGTCGAACCAGAGGTAGAATTGCTGCTCACGATTGCCTTTGCCTTGAGAGAAAACATTGGTGTGCATAATGTAGGGATCTCCAGACAGATTTCCCAGGAACTCGAAGTCTATTTCGTCGTGTTTATCCCCTTGTGAGGACAGCTGTACCAGACCACGAACATTTCATTAGACCATACTCCAAGATAATAAATACCCAACTCCCTGCTGCTGCCCACGACTTATTTGGGGACTGCAATAGAATGTATGGAAGAGTAAGAGAGAAACTCACATAGTAAGCAGTGACAGTGCCGGCAGAGTTACCAGCCACCAACTTGATTTGCATGTCGATTTTGCTAAAGAGATATTCATTCTTAGATTGGAAACCTGAACCTGTTTTAATTTTAAGTACAATAGAGGAAGAGTCAGACGAGTGGTTCAGGAATCAGCATACTGTAAAAAAAATTATATATGTGCAGCAAGCAAATGCGAGATATAATACCTGAGGACTGATCGAGAGTGAGCTGCAAGCGTTGGCCATTGTCGAGTATCTTAGCACGATCATTTCCCCATGTGATGTCAAAGTCATTATAAAAATTTGCAGAAACAAGGAGGGAGGAGGAGAGTATGAGGCTTAGCAAGAGGAAACATGGTAACAGATCCATTGGAAACTCAGGAAAAGAGTAGAAAACGTAGTAGTTGTAGTAGTGAAGGAGGTATGCAAGTGTTGAATGGTGATGGGCATGGTGAGGACAATGAATGGGATTTATAGGTAAGGAATGGAAAGTGGCGAGAAATTTCACACAGAGTTGTTAAAGTGGTGAGTTGGAGCGCGCTTTTTATTTATATTTTATGGTAGTTGGTTTTGTTCACGCGGAATTCCAGCAAGAAGAAGAGCGTATTTCTTTCATGCAGCTGTCTTAGCTGTGTTGATTTGTAAAACAGTTGTATTTTCATAATTTGGGAGGGTAGTCAAAATGATTGTCTTGGATATTGACCTCCAGGCGTAATCAGGTAACCAACACAACGTGGGCGGGTCCACGCGTGGGATTTTGAACTAACCACGCAACAATGCCCTCGCGTCCGTGTTAATCCAAACCAAATTTATTTATTCAACCAAAAGTGAGAAAAAACAGGCAACAGACCGTCAATTTCTTCAAGGTCATTAAAACACCCTTGCGTTGATGAACAAGCTTGGCTTGATGAGTATTGCACCATTACATGCCAAGAACAACCTCCTAAGATCTCAAAAGCATCTGGAACAAATGATTATCATGGCGATGAAGGTTCCAATGCCTAACGCATTGGAAGTAGTTCACTATTCTTTTGGCATTGCTAAATAAATTAGCAAGCTGTTAATTAATTCTACAAAATTTCATTTCAATATATTTTTTTTCAAAAGTTTTTTTATAAATGATGTTAGTATGTTTAGTCTGATTATGAGACTAGATTTTCCACTATTGGAATTATAGAGCTACTGTCACAATAAATACATTCTGATGCCCTCCTAAATGGCACAAGGTTAGTCTAAGATCAAAGAACACAAAAACATACAAAACATTAGTGTTAGTCGATCTAAAACTAAACATATGAAGACATACCAAAAGAGACACAAAGAGACATGCTAATATATCTAATAAATAGAACAAAGATCATGAGACATCTCCAACTGCCTCTTAGCATGGCCTTAGCTTCTTCTTCCTTGTTCCTCTCCTCTCCAAGTTCCAAAATAGTGTAGCTCTCAGCAGCTTTTTGCACTATGGATGCTTATGGAGGATTGAGATTGTAATATAGCTCTAAATGTGAAATAAAAAGCTAATACTAATGCTAAAATGATGTATTTTAACCAAAAAGACAAGATGTTAGATTGCTTATGCTAAAATGCTCTCTAAAATGTCTATAGCTTAGATGCATACAAGTTTTCAGGATCTGGATTATGAAGGAATGGGCTCTATTTATAGGAAAAATGGAGCAATGGATGGCCAGGATTGAAAGGTTTAATCAAGGGTCAAGCTTGAAAGTTGGGGATCCATGTGCACAATTTGCACCAATGAAATGGTGACAAGTGTCAACATAAGATTGGGTTGAGAGAAGAGGTTGGAGGCATTAAATGCCTGAGGAGACTTCATGGTTATCTAGAAGGTAAGGGTCAAGCCTAAATTAGGATTACCCACTGGATTAGGAGTTAATGCAAGGATAAACCTTTGTGCAAATGATTAAGAGATAATTATGGTCAAAGCATTAAAGGCTTGATGAGACCCTTGGGTTGGGTAGAGGTTGAGTCAAAACAAATGTTTTAACCATGTAGGAGGGTTTGGGTTAACCATTAATGGTTTTTGAAGACTTTGTGGATTAAGTGGTTGAAGGTTGGAAGCTTTCAAAGGTTATCCAAGACTTTGAGACATTTAGTGGTTGAAGGTTGGAAGCCTTTAATGGTTATCAAAGACTTTTAGGCTTTGAGAAGTGACTCCATTTTTCTTAGGAATGTGACAATAATTAGGGGATGGATTAGGCTAATTAGGAAGGGGTTAGAAGAATCTAGAAGGGGATTAGATTTTGCAAGTGGATTTGGTGGGTGAGGGAAAATAGGATTTTTTTTTAAATAAAAATTCATTTATTTCAATAAATGTGTGCAAGTTGTATTTGGATAAATATTCAAATAAATATTAATTTATTTAAATAAAAAAAAGGAAGATAAAGCATTAAAATGCTTGAAGACTTTGAGGGGAACCATTAAAGGCTTGAAAACTTTAAGGGAAGACATTAAGTTTGAAGACTTCAAAGCCATCAAGTTTGAAGACTTTAAGGGAAACCATTAAAGGCTTCAAGTGGGTGAGGATAAATAGGATTTTAAATAAATAATTTATTTAAAATAGTTGTGCAACTTGTATTTGTAGGAAAATGCAAGTGGGTGGAGGATAAAGGTGATTTAAATAAATGATTTATTTAAAATAGTTGTGCAACTTGCTTTTGTAGGAAAATACAAGTGGGTGGAGGATAAAGGTGATTTAAATAAATGATTTATTTATTTAAATGTGAGAGGTGGGATTTTGGGGGATTTAAATAAATATTAATTTATTTAAATGTGAGAGGTGGGATTTTGGGGGATTTAAATAAATATTAATTTATTTAAATGTGAGAGAAGATTTAATTAAACAAATATGATTTATTTATTTAATTAATGGTATGAATTTGGTTAAGTGAATTAAATCAAATAAATTGAATAATTTATTTAATTAATAGGAGAAGAGGGTTAAGATGAATTAATTAAATATTAATTTAATTAATTATTAATTGATGGTTAAATAATCAAATAAATACTAAGTATTCATTTAATTAAGTGGACAGATTTATGTGACTACATTTGCCCCTCTTTGAGACGGTGCAGTTTATCGCGTCGTTTCAAAGAAAGAAAAATAGGTGTGAAGAAATGCCCCATAAAATGTAAATTTAATGGGTGGTATGCCCCCTCGAGAGATGGGCCGAATTTTATTTTGAAAAATCGGGCGATCTCTCGAAAAAGAATGCAAAGTGGAGGGGAGGTAGAATAGAAGAAATTAGAACTAATGATGAAAGAATGGGAGAAAATGGAGTGAATATGAAGAAACAACAAGCTAGCGAGTACCCTGAGGTCATGCAAGAGATACATAGTAGATGTAGTGTGGGGTTTGGATTGATGCTATACAATTGATCAAAATTGGTTGGACAATCTGGTGCAATCGGTTTAATTGCCCTGGTCAAGTCAAAGCGTGACAGTTGATGTTAGTTGGTTGCTTGGACATGATAAAGTCTGAGTAAGTGAATCAAAGTGACCTGATGTGACTTAGACAATTGATGTAATTGCCCGATGAAGTCAAGGTATATGAAGCAAAATACTCATTGAGACGTAGACAATTGATGTAATTGTCCGTTGGATTGTGTTTGATTGGTTGATCAATTGATAGTGTGTGCATGTGATGGATGGTTGTGGGGAATCATGGCAGCCCCGTTGAGACTAGGCCATTATGATAAATGCCTGATGTAGTCTAGGATTACCATGATCGATTACCTGTTGAGACCCGAAGATACTTGATCAGAGTATCTGTTGATAGTCTAGGTGTGTGTGAGTCGAGGTACCTGTGCAGAGAGAGTAACTTGCTTGGCTTATTGGATGACTTAGCATAGGAAACATAATCCCTCCTATTTAGAGATGGATGGTGATGAACGTGGCTTGATTGGGTTGATTGAGAAATGATGTAGAGTACGTGATGCTGATTATCGAGATGGGGAGGGTGAGGGGGGGGTTCGATGTTAGATAGAAGAAATGGAGAAGGAAGAAGAGGAAAATAGAGTATGCATTATTATGACTATGTATGCATGATATGTAGCTATTATGAATGTATGGATGGGTGGAATGCAATGAAATGCAATATATACATATGAGATGAGATGACGATCCATAGTGCTCTATTTTCATCATTGAGCTTTAAAATGTTGGAAGAGAATACAAGCATCTTGACATATAGATTCAAGATGACCAGAGTATTTCTTACATGGATTTTATATAGCAAGTTAATACAAGCAACTTGATATAATGGATCAAGTTGACCAGAGTATTGCTTGCGGAACAGACAAGGATTATCTCCTTTCATGCATGACTTGGATCGTCCTCCTTGATCTTAGGCTGATCATATCCTGAGACAAGTGCATACCATACTAAGAAATAAAAACCATTATCCAATTTGGATGAGGAGGAACCAAAGAAGGAGCATTGTACCTGTAAACAAATAGTATATACATAAAGAATAAAGAATAAGGATCCTTGGTAATGGTTCATGCCCATATGGTCGAGATATACGCTGTAGTCAGCAAGCCGTAGTGATCTATGACTACATTTGGCATAAGATCACGTAGCTTAGTGAACTTCCCACGTAGACACCATTAGTACATGCCCCAGAACTTCATCGGAATTAATGTGCAAGCGATATAAAACAATGCTGAAAAGATCCCGATACAAATAAACAAAGGATTGTACTCACAAATCAACCAAGTATTTGATAGCTTTAACATAATTTTCTTGTCAAAGAAAACGTCACTTTTGTCTTTGTTTTGGTAAGGAAGGATACATCCTTGTTTAAAGACAGTTTGGATTGTTGATCTGGTTTGTTTTGGTCGATTGATAAGTGGTCATTGTGTGAGTATTGTGTCAATGTTTGTTTTGTATCTACGCGGATGAATATGTACAATGTGTTGCCATGTCTTTGTGTGATTTTCAATGGTTTTGCGATGTTTTTGGATTTTGTGAAACATTTTTGAATGTTTTTGGTATTTTGTATTGTTTTTGAATTTTTTTTTTTGGTATTTTCTTCAGGACATTTTTGAATGTTTTTGGATTTTGATGAGACATTTTTGAATGTTTTTGGATTTTGATGAGACATTTTTGAATGTTTTTGGTATTTTGTTGAGACTTTTTCCAATGTTTTTGATATTTTGGATGATTGCTTGAATGAAGAACGTAATGACGCATAAGACAATGTAGAATCCACTTCCATCAATAGGTTAAGGGCATTGCCCCCAAGTGTAGACATGACTATGAAAAAGTGGGATGCAAGACGCATGAAGTATTTTCATTGATTACAGATCAAACAACAAGCCATGGTTAGATGGATGGATGTGTGTATGAAGTAGGTGTGATTGCAACAAGTCTGAAAGATACTAGAGCCATTGCCTTTACGAGTGGCGCCTGTTTGCTAGGTTTTTACCATCGCACTTACCCAAGGTGCCACCGGAGTGGTTGTTCACCGTTTGGATGTATGATTTTTCTTGAATTTATTTGAATGTTTTTGTATTTTCTTCAGGACATTTTCTGAATGTTTTTGGTATTTTCTGATATGCAGGGGAGCCTGATGCCTTGTACACCTTAAGTATAAAACCGTTTGAGGTGCATGCTATTGATTGGATCTGCAAGCGGTTCTCCTTCTGATGTAGCCAACTGATATGCCCCGGACCCGAACACAGTAGTGACAACATATGGGCCCAACCAATTTGATTCAAACTTGCCTTGATGTTCTCTGTTTGGTTGGTTGCGAGGATTTTCTCAAAGAACAAGATCACCTACCTCAAATGTACGAGATCTAACTCGGTGATTGTAGCTTCTACTCATGCGCTGCTGATAGACTTTGAGGTGATTGTATGCAGCTTGTCGCTTCTCATCAAGTAACTCCAAGTCCTGAAGGCGTGAGACTCTGTATGCTTCATCATCGATGAGATTATGCAAGGAAACTCGTAATGATGGTATCTCAACCTCAATAGGTAAGATAGCTTCTGCACCATAGACCAATGAATAAGGAGTTGCACCTGTAGGGGTTCGAATGCTAGTTCGATATGCCCATAGCACTGGATTTAGTTGAACATGCCAATCACAACTGGCATCATTGACTGTCTTCTTTAGGATCCTCAATATGTTTTTATTGGATGCTTCGGCCTAACCATTGCCTTGTGGGTAATAGGGGGTGGAAAAGTAATGTTGGATATGAAATTTCTCACAAAGCTCACGGACATCTTGATTTTTGAAAGGAAGACCGTTATCTGTGATGATGGACATGGGTACACCATACCGGCAGATGATGTAGTTGAGGATGAATGAGGCGATCTACTTGCTAATGACTTGGGTAAGTGGAACAGCTTCGATCCACTTGGTGAAGTATTCAGTGGCGGTAATAATGAATTTATGGCCGTTGGATGAAGATGGATGAATCTTACCCACAAGGTCAAGGCCCCATTGACAGAAAGGCCATGGTGTCGTGATTGGTTGCAGTTCCTGGGCCGGTGCATGTATCAGGTCGCCATGAACTTGACATTTCTTGCATTTTCTGACAAAGTAGTAGGAATCCTTTTCCATAGATGGCCAATAATATCCAGCTCGCATGAGTTTCTTGGCTAGTGACGGGCCACTTGAGTGAGTCCCGCAAATTCCTTCATGTACCTCTTCCAAAGCCTTTGTTATCTCATCTTGTTCCAGACATCGAAGGAGAGTACCATCAAGACTACGTCAGTATAGGGTTTCGGCAATAATGGTATATCGAGCAGTTTGGCGAATGAAGGTTTTTCGTTGGTTATTTGATTGGTTGGGAGGAAGGGTGTGATCACGGAGATAGGTGTAGAACTCACCGTACCATGGGGATTCAGAACCAACAAGGTGACATATCATTTCGGATTTGGGGATATCATAAGCGGGAATCCAAAGCTGTTCTACCAAGAACTCATAGCGTGTTGAATTCTGCGGAAGATCTAAGAGAGATGCGATGGTAGCCATGGCGTCAATAGCTTGATTCTGATCTCTTGGTATCTGCTCAAAAGTGATAGTAGTAAATGATGTCTTTAGATTGTCCACCATTTGCTTATATGCATGAGTTTATCATCCTTGGTCTGATATTCATCAGTTGCTTGTCGAATGACCAGTTGGGAATCACCATATACTTGCAGTTCTTGTAATTTCCATTGTATGGCTAATCTGAGTCCTGTGATCAAGGCCTCATACTCCGCTATGTTGTTTGTGCATGGAAATGTGAGCCTGTAAGACTTCGGTATGCTATCACCTTGAGGTGTAATAAATAGAATGCCTGCCCCCGAGCCGTGCCTAGTGTATGAACCATCAAAATATAGTTTCCATGGTTGTACTTCTGTGATCATGAATATCTCTTCATCTGGAAAATTGGAAATGAGGGGATGATCGCCTATGAGTGGTGCATCAGCCAACTGATCTGCAATGACCTGCCCTTTGATAGCTTTACGGTCCACATACTCGATGTCAAATTCACTTAGAATCATTACCCATTTGGCCAAGCGACCTGTCAATGCTGCTTTGCTGAGTAAATACGTGAGTGGATCAATCTTTGCGATGAGTTGTACCTTGTGTGTCAACAGATAGTGTCGCAATTTAGTGGCTGCTAAGATTACTGCTAGGCAAGCTCACTCAATAGGTGTGTAATTGAGTTCATAGCCAACCAGTGTGCAAGAGATGTAGTAAACAGCACACTCTTTTCCTTTTGCATTATGTTGTGCCAGTAGTACACCCAATGCTGTACTGGTTGCTGAGATATAGAGTAACAACGGTCTACTTGGATTTGGTGGGATCAGCAATGGTGGTTTCATGAGATAGTCTTTAAGTGTCTGAAATGCTTGCTGGCATCGGGCATCCCACTGAAAGCATATGTTCTTGTGTAGCAGATGTGTAAATGGGTGACACTTATCAGCCAATTGTGCAATGAATCTTTGGATGGATTGAAGTCGTCCTTGTAGTGTCCTTAGCTGACTGATATTCTTTGGTGGTGGCATGTCCATGATTGCTTTTACCTTTGCTGGGTCGACCTCAATACCTTTGCTTGAGACAATGTATCCTAGAAGCTTCCGGGAGGTCACTCCAAAGACACATTTCTTTGGGTTGAGTCGAACATGGTATTGTTCCAGTCTATCAAAGATTTTATCTAAGATGTGGAGATGCCCTTCTCTGGTGAGTGATTTTGCTAGTAAGTCATCAACATAATCTTCCATCATGGTATGCATCATGTCATGGAAGATGGTGGTCATTGCTCTTTGATAGGTGGCTCCTGCATTCTTTAGACCGAAGGGCATTACATTCCAGCAATATGTGCCCCATGGACATGTGAAGGCTGTCTTATGTTGGTCCTCTGGTGCGATCTTTATTTGATTGTATCCTGAAAAGCCATCCATGAGTGAAAGCATGGCATGTCCTACTGTCAAATCCATTATGATGTCGATATTTGGTAGGGGGAAGTCATCCTTAGAACATGCCTTATTCAGATCTCTAAAGTCAGTACAAATGCGGATGCCCCCTTTTGGTTTGCCAATAGGCACAATGTTGGAGATCCATTCTGCATAATCAATTGGCCTAATGAAACCAACATCTAGGAGTTTCTTGAGTTCTGTTTTGACTAGCACTGCAATCTGGGGATGCATCTTACGAAGCTTTTGCTTGACAGGTTTGGCTCCTTCTGCTACGGTGAGGTGATGCATGACTAAATTAGGATCAAGCCCAGGAATGTCTGCATATGACCATGCAAAGTTGATCTGATGCTTTTGGAAGAACTCTATAAATTTAGGTTGTTCCTCTAGAGTGAGAAGAGATGCCAGATGTATGAGATGAGGATTTTTAGGAGTCCCCACATTGTATTCTTTGGTTTCCTCGATGAGAATCGTTGATCGTTCCTGTTGTGTACTAGCAGGGAGAATGTCAAACCCTTCATCCTCAAGTGCCTCAGAGAGGTTTTCACCATTGGATATGCTCTTTCTTTTTACTTTTATTGGATCAAACAGTGCCACAGTGTGGTTTTCACTAGAAGATCCATGTTTTAATGTTATATTTTTGCAGCTGAAAGGTTTGGCATCTGCCCCGAAGTATGTTGCGCTATTAAGTTCAATGGCAAATCCAGCTTTGTGATCCCCGCTTGGTAGGTTATCCCTTAATTCCAAAAAGTCAATGATGGCCTCATCATTTTGGAAGAGGTCAAGACATGGGGGAGTTGGTTGGTTCCATTCGATGAGTTCAGGGTGGATAATGGGCATTACTTCATCGATTAGGTTAAGTGCGGGAGATGTATCAGTGAGGGTTAAGATGTTATGGTGAAGGTCGTTAATGGTACTCTCCCTGTCAGAATCAGGCGTAGGATGAGACATAGGGTCTGTGGAAGATGTTTCCAGCTCAGGTACCCAAGTGGTCTTTATCTGTGCTTCTCCGTAAACAGGGATGTCTTTGCGTGGCGGAGGTGGTGATGTGTCTTCCTCATCTGAAGTGTTAAGCTGTACAGAATCAAATTCCCACTCATGTGAGTCGGTCTCTGAATCACTCTCCAGCATCCGATTGCTATACCATACTGGGATGTCTTTGGAGTTAAACACGGCAAGTGTGATTGGTTTATGTATCTTTGTAGTGATCAGTGCTATAGGAACTGTGATGGGGATTAAAGGATTTGTTACTGGAAGTATCGGCAGTGTTGATTTAGTGGCTTCTGTTGGAATGGTTGGTGCCATAGATGTTGCTGTAGGTTTCCATACAGTTGTTGCTACAAATGGTGTTGCTGATGGGATTACTGGTTCGTTTGGTGGGATGAATGATATTGATGACGGTTGCGGTGGGGTTGTGAGCCTCGATGGGGCAGTGGGGATAGTGCTTGATGGTGCTTTGATTATGAAGGGTGTCCTCTTTGCAGTAGGTGGGCGAAATGGTTTGCTGGGTTTTCCTTTGAATTTGAGTTTAGGAAGGATCTCTTTTTCAAAGCCTAGGCCTGTATTACCTTTGGGCTTGAATTCTGGTAGCAGAGGTTCATGTCGTCCTTGTTTGCAGTATCCCAAAGCACTCTGACCATCATATCCCATTCTTTTCATAATGAGAAGGTCTTTGCCATACTGTTCCGTAGGAAGTGTAACTCGCGGTATATCAGTGGTGATAGGATCTTTGTAGATCCAGTCCACTAGGTCCTCATCTTGTGTCTCTTCCTCTTGACTCTTTCCAAGGATGAAAGGCATCAAGGCACATGCTGGCGTGATTAGTGGTTGCTGGAGTAACTGCTGTGGCTTACCATGTGTTCTAGGAGAAGTGGGCATTTGTCCCACACAAAAGAGCTGACTCAAGTTGTATTCTCCAGGACCTTCCTCTGCTACTTTCATCTTAAGCTTTTCTTGCTTGGGTATAGGGGTGTTCGAACTGGCAAGAGAGGTGAGACTTACATATGATGTGGAGGAAATGGCTTCCCTATTATTAGGAACAGTAATCTCTGGTTGATGGCTAATATTATGGCAAAAAGCAAAGGGATTGGCATCACCCAGGATTGTGATCTCTGTACCGTTATGTGGGAACTTGATACATTGATGGTAAGTAGATGGAACAGCTTGCATGGCGTGTATCCAAGGTCTCCCTAATAATAGATTATATGGCAGAGGAAGGTCCAGAACCTGACAGATGATGTGCTTTACCACAGGGCCCACTCGGATTGGTAGCACCACAACTCCTTTGGATGAACGCTCTGCATCATCATAGGCCTTGATGGTGATCTTCTTGCGAGAATCCACTGATTCTATTGCATATCCCAATGCTGTGACCAACTGTAGTGTACAAATGTTTAGGCCTGCTCCATTATCTATCAAGACTCGCTTGATCCTGTGTTGGTTGATAAAGCCTTCAATGTGTAGCGAAGCGTTATGAGGTTGTTGGAACGAAGAGTTGTCACTTTCAGAAAAAGTGAGACAAGGTGATGACTTTAGATTTCCAACCATGGCTTGAAACTAGTCCGTATTCAGGTTTGCAGGGACTGACACCTCTTGGAGTGCTTGATCCAAGATTGTTTTATGAGATGGCGATAGGCGCAATAGCTCTAAAATGAATATAAGCGCAGGCGTTTTATCTAAGTGTTCCACAAGATTGTACTGCTTTGGGACGGAGGTGGTGCCCTGTGGAGCTGCCTTGATGGTGACCTTGCCACGATGTGTAACAACATTGCAATTTGAGGTGGGATTTTTGAAGGTTATAGTTGCAATTTGTTCATTGGCATCATACAGGGGATTTATAGTGTAGTTATACGCAGCCTGCATATAATCAGTGGTATCAGTGCCTCGCCGGGAAGTGGAAGGACCCCTTTGATCTTGTGATGGAAGTGGATTTTTGAACATCAAATGATCATTATTTGTTGTTTTTGGGTCATGTCCTTCAATCTCAATTTCTCCTCGATCAATAAGATCCTGAATGAGATCTTTCAATCGGTGACAATTACTTGTCTTGTGTCCTCTTCCTTGATGGAACTCACAATGTTCAGTATCTCTCCACCATGCCAGTTTGACCTGAGGCTCATAGTTGGATAGTTTAGGTAGAGTGATCAAATTCTGAGAAATGAGTTGTCGCATCACTATTTCAATGGGTTCCCCTAAGGGAGTGTATGTGCGTTTTTGTTTTTGTGGACGAGGTCTTGCTTCATCATGAGATGTGATGCGACCTTGATCGGAAGGAACATTTGTGTTATTCTGTGGTGGAGGATTTTGTCCTGCAAATCGAACCACAGGTTGTGCATTTTGGATAGTCCGGGCATCCACAACCCCATCATTGACGATATTCTTGTTTTTATTCCAGAAGTTTGGTTTATCGCTATTGAAGCGTGGGCGAGGACCATCTTTTGGTTCATTAAAGATTTTGATGAGTCCTTTCTTGATGAGTGCCCTTTCACATTTTAAACCTTTGGTGATCATATCATTAAAAGAGTCTGTGTCTTTGACATCCAGGTGAAATTCCATTTCTTCGTTTAAGTTGGAAATGAAAATTTCCACTAGTTCTCGTTCAGGTAACTGAAGAGAACGTCTGCTAGACATTTGGTGCCATCGTTGCAGGAATACTGAGAATAATTCACCTGGTTTTTGTTTGGTGTTGCATAGATCAGCCATGGTGATGTCGCGTTCAATGTTATAAGAGTAATGAGATAGGAACTTCTGGATGAGTTCCTCAAATGTTCTAATGCCACCTGGTAGTCGGGAAAACCATGATGTGGTTGTTCCTCCCAAGCTTTGGGGAAAAAGGCGCATTAGGTATGTGTCCTCATAAGCCACTTCAAGACAAGCGAAATGAAATTCTCGGACATGATCACGGGGATCTCCCTTTCCTCTATATTTTTTGAATTTTGGTGTTTTGAACCCTCGTGGAAAGGGTGGCATATAAAGATTCCTATCAAAAGGATAGGGACAGATGTCATTAAGTGAGAATTTATTGGTCTTAACACCACTATGAAGTTGTTGGGCGAGATTCTTGACTTGTTGCCGCAACATCTCCATTTCATTTGGAGGAGGAGGTGGGTTACCTCGAGGAATGTTATATCTGATGTGATTTCTACCCCTTTCCTCCTCATGGCGACTTTGTCTTTTTGATGCTTGTCTTAATTGGGCAAGATCAAAGTCCGAGGGGAGTTTGGCTCCTTCTTGAGCGAGTTTTAAGAAGTGAGCATCCGCATTGCTCCTTAGTATTTCATCAAATAATCTGTTAAAATGAGGGTTATGCTGAACCCTTTCGATTGTTGAAGGAGTGGGAGTACTTGGGTTTTCGTCATTCACATTTCCTCCAAGTGCTTCTTGAAATTCATTGAGGTTGTCCTCTTCTTCCTCAATTTCTATTTCTCGTTTCCTTGATCATGATCGGGTTTGAGCCATTTTGTTTATGAGTTTTTTTTGTTGAAGTTGTGTGAAAATGATGATGAGTTTTTGTTGAAATGAGAGATTGATGGTTGGTGAATTGTGTTGCACGTGGATCTCTAGCACCTTTAAGGTGGATGTAACCGAAATTCCTTCTTTGAATTGCTTGTTTGTTTGATAAGTTTTGATGTGATAAGGTGTAGAGAAATCTGAGATGTGTTACAAATTTAACTACCTAGTAATGAGAGGATTCACTCATGAACTAGTTTTAACTTGCGTAGATGTGTCTCTTAGGATGAGCTTATCCTAGATGTAGAAACAATCTAAAAAGTGATGTGATGTGTTTGATTTCAAGCAATATCTAAAAGAGAACTTGGGACAAGAACCTCTTAATGTTTTGAGAGTTGGGATGGATTGATGATGAAGTGATGATGTATGAGTGAGATGATGGATGAAAATGTTTTCAACTTCAATAAAAAATTTGTGTTACAAATGGGACAAACTCTATCTCTTCCCTTTCAGGTGTTGTGGTATTTCTCGAGCTGTGTTGTATGTGATACAGACGTTTGGGAAGAAGTTGGGATTAATCTTTCCTCCTTGGTTTTTGTGATAACTCAGAGCTCTATATTGCATAAAAGCTTTGCGGTTCAATGATTCTGAATCAAATTTGTTTGTTTTTCCTTGAAGGTAGAGATGCATGTGACGCAGAAAGACTCTATGTGAGACAAAGATTTGTTTATTTATATAGAAGAATTTCCTCCTTTTGATCAAAGCCTTTGAGCTCAATGGTCTTCTTTTCAAGTTGATATTCTGATGACGCTTCTTCTTTCGCAAGATGTGAAGAATGGTCATAAAATTTGACTCTTTGTTGTTTGTACCTTGTTTTTTATGTTTTTGGTTGTTTTGACAGATGTTTGGTTGGATGAATACTTTGTTTTTGGGAAGTGATTTTCTGATTTTTCTTTGACAAGAAAACAAAGCACACACACAAACACAAGAATGTTGCCTCAAAGGCACAAATGAGTATGGGTCTTAGATCAACCCAATCCTTGGACTTGTATATGACCCTTCTTTTAGATATATTTTAAGGTGTATTTCCAAAGCCTGAAGTCGGCTCAATTTGCACTAGGTCTGTAAAACGAACACACTTCAAACACTTTTTATCCCTAAGGTCAAATGGCCAGTTGTGATAAATTTAGCCCACATCTTGATATTTCTTCGACTTTGGTACTACATACCTTATGAATCCCGCCGTGGTAGGTAAGGATGTGATATACTAAGTCTTGCACGAGCATAACAAATAGATGATCCCTATGATGGGGGAGTCACCACTTTTATCAAGCCACAAGTGACCTTTCAAAAAGCTATGTTTCTACTCAAGGAAATATGTATGGTGAGTATCTTGGGAGCAAAACCATCTATGCTCTTGCACTAAATTATATCTCAAATATCCTCAATCAATAGAACGGGTGGGATTCTACTTAAAGGTGTTTAGTCATGTTCGATGGCTTTGGACATAAGTTCATTCTGCAGTGACTCACTTAAGAGCCTTGTAACTGGTGATGGGGCCCATTTGTCCTTTCGGCCAGTTACACTGTAGGAACAGCTATACCCAAGGCTATAGCTTCCGCTCTCACCTGATTTCTATAGCGGCTCAAAGGATTTACCGCTCGAGGTCGTTCCCAAGAGTATCGATCCCTTGGCAGGCCTCTCTTAAAAAGATAAAATTTGAGTGTTACTAACACTTTTCTCTTGCACCTAGGACCACGAGAGCCAAGGGAGAGGATAGTGTGTGTTAGAAGTAGGTCCACTCGACTGACTTTTTGCACAAGCGTGCCAAATACGTAAAACACTTGTTCTTTTTAATCCAGCATTTGCAAAGATGATTTAACTATTTGGAGATGTTGCTCCAACAGTCATGGTGTTCGTTTTAACTTCAATGGCAAAATGTGTTGTAATCTAAAAATTTGGAAATCCTGGTCAACTTAATGAAAAACACGTTTTGCTTGAAGTAAAATTTGTTTGCAAAAAGATCAAAACAAGTGGATTGTGTATTTTATTTGCACCAAATTTTCGAAGTGTGGATTGTAAATTTTAGGTCCAAATTGATGCAATGAAATCAAATTTGTGTTGTTAATTTTAAGCACCAAAAGAAAATGAGTCCTAACTAGAAAGCAATGAATATATTTTTTTATTTTTTTTGTGTTTTTCAAGTTCTTTTTAAGCACTAAATGAAAATTTTGTGATTTTTATGTTGGGTTGTTAACCTGCATGAACAAAAAACAAGTTAGTAAAAACCAATGTTCAAGGGGGGCTTCCACAAGCCTAAGATACTCAATTTTTTGGTTACAAAGCGACTTGGACAACACTCTGTCGCAATAGCGCTAGTCTGTTTTTTAGACAGAAGCGCTAATTTATACAATAGCGCTAGTCTGCGCTTATAGAAGCGCTAATTTACACCGTAGCGCTGAAAGAATAGAAAAATCCGAGAGGTCAAAAGCACCAAAAGAGTTTTAATAGCGCCAAAATTGTGACAAAAGTGCCAGAATGTTGTCAATAGCGCTAAAACTTTTTCAATAGCACTATTTTAGGGACAATAGCGCTAAAATAAATTGTTTCGATAGCGCTAAAACGTGTTCATTAGCGCCGAAGCACGACCTGTGTGGCACTTTCAACAAGCAAAATATGTTAGTTGTCAAAAAAATAATCAGAAGGTTGCGTGTTCGATTCACGTCGGGTTCACCAAATGATGCCCTTCTAAATGGCACAAGGTTAGTCTAAGATCAAAGAACACAAAAACATACAAAACATTAGTGTTAGTCGATCTAAAACTAAACATATGAAGACATACCAAAAGAGACACAAAGAGACATGCTAATATATCTAATAAATAGAACAAAGATCATGAGACATCTCCAACTGCCTCTTAGCATGGCCTTAGCTTATTCTCCCTTGTTCCTCTCTTCTCCAAGTTCCAAAATAGTGTAGCTCTCAGCAGCTTTTTGCACTATGGATGCTTATGGAGGATTGAGATTGTAGTATAGCTCCAAATGTGAAATAAAAAGCTAATACTAATGCTAAAATGATGTATTTTAACCAAAAAGACAAGATGTTAGATTGCTTATGCTAAAATGCTCTCTAAAATGTCTATAGCTTAGATGCATACAAGTTTTCAGGATCTGGATTATGAAGGAATGGGCTCTATTTATAGGAAAAATGGAGCAATGGATGGCCAGGATTGAAAGGTTTAATCAAGGGTCAAGCTTGAAAGTTGGGGATCCATGTGCACAATTTGCACCAATGAAATGGTGACAAGTGTCAACATAAGATTGGGTTGAGAGAAGAGGTTGGAGGCATTAAATGCCTGAGGAGACCTCATGGTTATCTCAAAGGTAAGGGTCAAGCCTAAATTAGGATTACCCACTGGATTAGGAGTTAATGCAAGGATAAACCTTTGTGCAAATGATTAAGAGATAATCATGGTCAAAGCATTAAAGGCTTGATGAGACCCTTGGGTTGGGTAGAGGTTGAGTCAAAACAAATGTTTTAACCATGTAGGAGGGTTTGGGTTAACCATTAATGGTTTTTGAAGACTTTGTGGATTAAGTGGTTGAAGGTTGGAAGCTTTCAAAGGTTATCCAAGACTTTGAGACATTTAGTGGTTGAAGGTTGGAAGCCTTTAATGGTTATCAAAGACTTTTAGGCTTTGAGAAGTGACTCCATTTTTCTTAGGAATGTGACAATAATTAGGGGATGGATTAGGCTAATTAGGAAGGGGTTAGAAGAATCTAGAAGGGGATTAGATTTTGCAAGTGGATTTGGTGGGTGAGGGAAAATAGGATTTTTTTTAAAATAAAAATTCATTTATTTCAATAAATGTGTGCAAGTTGTATTTGGATAAATATTCAAATAAATATTAATTTATTTAAATAAAAAAAAGGAAGATAAAGCATTAAAATGCTTGAAGACTTTGAGGGGAACCATTAAAGGCTTGAAGACTTTAAGGGAAGACATTAAGTTTGAAGACTTCAAAGCCATCAAGTTTGAAGACTTTAAGGGAAACCATTAAAGGCTTCAAGTGGGTGAGGATAAATAGGATTTTAAATAAATAATTTATTTAAAATAGTTGTGCAACTTGTATTTGTAGGAAAATGCAAGTGGGTGGAGGATAAAGGTGATTTAAATAAATGATTTATTTAAAATAGTTGTGCAACTTGCTTTTGTAGGAAAATACAAGTGGGTGGAGGATAAAGGTGATTTAAATAAATGATTTATTTATTTAAATGTGAGAGGTGGGATTTTGGGGGATTTAAATAAATATTAATTTATTTAAATGTGAGAGGTGGGATTTTGGGGGATTTAAATAAATATTAATTTATTTAAATGTGAGAGAAGATTTAATTAAACAAATATGATTTATTTATTTAATTAATGGTATGAATTTGGTTAAGTGAATTAAATCAAATAAATTGAATAATTTATTTAATTAATAGGAGAAGAGGGTTAAGATGAATTAATTAAATATTAATTTAATTAATTATTAATTGATGGTTAAATAATCAAATAAATACTAAGTATTCATTTAATTAAGTGGACAGATTTATGTGACTACACATTCCAATATTCTCTTCACTGAGATTGCTTGACATATTCCCAATGTTGTTACAATATATTTCACTTTTCTTGATGATAGTGAAACAATTGAATTTTTGTTTGAATACATCAAGAAATTACATGTGATCAAGCCAATTTAAATGCACAACCTAATGTTCGCTTCCTACCATTGAGATATGAACCGACACGGTAACATTTAGCAAGATCCATCAATTTATATGGATCCTTGTGATGTTCCTTTATGTCTAAAAATTTAATTTACATGCATTTTTTATGATTGCTACATTCTTTTTGATACATACGTGACCATTCTAGGTTTTGCACGTACCTCAAAGTATGAGGAAAATGTAATCATGAAGTTTCTATACACCTACAGTTCAAATTTAATTTTTTGTCTATTTTGAGAAAATGCCTTAACAAATTTACATATTGAAAAATAGTGTAATCGTATATGAAGTTGGGTCTCTTACCTTTTAATTTTTTAGGTCCATCTATTTATACACATTCATTTGAACTTATCCCCATGTTTATGAGTACTACTTCTTTGATATAGACATGTGATCATTCTAGGATTCACGTGCACCTCAAAGTAGGGGGAAAATACAATCATGAAATTTCCACACCCTTTATGATTTACATTTAGTTTTGTGTCCATTTTGAGAGGATTCCTTAATATATTTACGCATTGAGAAAAATTGTAATCTTATGTCAAGTTGGATCTCTTACCTTTCAATTTTACCCATCTATTTACACACATTGCTTTGAACTTATCCTCCACCTTATCCACATAAACACATATCCTAAAATATTTGTCGACATTATACATTATTATGCCTATGCATACACATGTTACTATCATTCTATTATCCATTTGATTTGATTGTATCTATTTCCCAATTCATTTCAAAAAATATGAAATTGACCCCTTGATCATGAACTGGATCCCTAATTTTTTAAAATTTAAATTTAAAATGCCTACCCTTTTCCCACCATAATCCAAATAAACAAATGTCTGCACAATTTATTGCTAAGTGCATGTATTTAAATAAATTTAGTTGCACTTTCATTTTATGATCACCCAATAATATTGAATGTCATTGACATTTATAAAAGAGACATGCTAGGAATATTTTTATTAGAGTACCTAAATGAACCTTGTTTTACATCACATCACCTCTAGAGCATTTGCATGACTTTAGTGTCTAGTGTTATTTATGTTTTACTTTAGATTTATAGGAATTGAACCAAGAGAATATGTCTCTTGGAAATATATTGATATCCATCCAAAGGTATTTTAGATACCAAGCCAAAATATAGAATTAAAAAGGTATATTACAAAAGGTAAAGCAAGTGAGTCAAAGAGAAAATTTCTACATTTAAAAAAATCAAATTCATAAAGAGAAAATATATGGATATAATAAAGATCCAAATCCACTTATTCAACTCAAGATGGACCATAAATACCATAAATATTGCATAGAGTTTGAGGAGTTATATATACATATACATATATGTATATGTATATGTATATGTATATTTATATGTATATGTGTGTGTATAACACAAATATATGTAAATGTATACACACACACACACATATATAGTTTTCCAACATTGCTTGTGTTTCCACTACATCCTAGTTTTCTCTCTATTTCCTAAATCCTCAACCTTTCCTCCATAGGGGTTAGTCCGATTATGGCTAGTGAATGAACTTGGTAGATGAACGGGTTTTATGTGCCGCTAATGGGGGAAATTTTAAAGCATCTAACAAGCTCATTCCATCTATTTCAAATGATAGAATAGTAGGGTCATTTTATTCTCTGACCCAAGGCATATCATAGATCTTCTCATTATCATATCTCGTTTAATGGAGCTACCTTCTTATTCTTGCAGATTGATTAATAAGGAGGGAAAAGTGCTAGGGATATTTAATCAAGCTCTACAATTTAGTTGGGTAAATTAATGTGCCCCATATAATTGCACCCACCCTCGGTCTTTCAGAACTATACTATGGAACTCCCACCCCTCCTACTATTTTAGTCAAGGTCTAAGGGTTGGTGGGAGAACAATAATAATTCATCAACCCCCCACAATACTCTAGCATCTATCCTCCTCCAACCCATCCTCTAGAGGGCCTCGCCTTGTTGGAATAGATGTCATTGGATAAGTCCTCTACTATCCCTTGGTTGAAGAAGGTCCTAAGGGTTTAGTTGTTTACTGATGAAAGTGAAAGATAAAGTAGGTAGGTAAGGAATTCTAGTTTCGGGCCCCTACTATTATATGGCATTATAGGAAGATAAAGCTAGTTTGGTTCGGGTGAGAACAAAAAAACATATTAGCTTTCACCTCTCTTCTAACACATTGCATTGGATTTGGTAACATCAAAAAGAATTCTTGCTTCTTCCGACCGAAGTGTTAGGAATTGCATGTAAAATATCAATTATATGCAAATAAAGATTAAATAGAGGAATGAAAAAAGCACAGAAATAATAATAGAGAGGAAATTTTTTTAATGTGGTTCACCCAAACTTGGGCTACATCCACCAAACAGAAAGTCTAATATTATTATCCAATAAATTGAATTGATTACAACCAGCAATCCCTTGCAACTCAATACCGCTGCAAAATGCTACAAAATTCTCTATAGAAAACCCTAACCCTTATTTTATCAATATGTATGTTGGTTACAAAAATAGGGTTAGAATATGTCAGCCAATAGAAAATTAACTCCTGACACCCTTATTAAATAATAGAAATTGTTTGGAGCTCACGGGGCGCTGCCCCTTGACCTCGCCTTGTACCTCAACAAGGAGTGCGCTTTGGGGGCATTGCCCGTGGACCCCACAAGGGGCACTACCCCCAACACCCTGTTAAATAATTTGGAGGAGAAACTGCACCGATAGAAGTGAGGAAAATTTAACCTCTGAGTCTGATTAGGCTCCATATAACAACATGAAGGTAATTGAGAAGGATTCAAACCAAAGACCATTCTATTGCCTCCCACCCACCCCTTAAAATAGTAGGGCAAGAGGGAGGGAAACTATGGATGGGGCTCCATAGTTGCCTCAAGAAAGGGATGGGTAGGAATAAAGGGCCTCCCACCCTACATGCATGCAAGGGATGGGTTGGATTTGGTAGTTTCCCTATGAATGCTTATAAGATGGGAGGTTTTAAACAAATGTCGAGGGTGCATCACTCTCCAAATAGGGGCATGAGCCAATACTATATCCTCCAACATAGAATGGTAGGGACCCACCCTACATGTTATATATATATATAATTTTAGTCAAATATATAACACAAAAAATATAAATAAATTTTACCCTTTTAATAATATATTATACAAATACTTATAAAATAATATTTTCCAATTTATAACTAATAGAAAACTAAATAAACATATTAATACTAACACATTATCAAAATAATTTTATTAATTTTTTTAAAAATTTTATATCATCCTCTTTAACTAAGAAAACTTCCAACAAAATATACTTATTTTGTCATTACTAACAACCTTATTAACTTGTAAAGTCATTTCTTGTAATAAGTGGAGTCGACATTCTAGTTTGTGCTTAGCCATCTAGTATTGTATCTACTGGTTTGGGTTTGGGGTTAGTATAGTGAATATCCAAATTTGTAGGGGCACTTTCATTATGGGGGGTGATAAGAACAAAATGGAGTCGTCATCGTGCCAAAAGTGGGAACAAAACAAGGAGTTGTGGTTTGAAATTTTGGATGGTAGTCTTGTGCCATACCTAAAAAATTCGCATAGCCATGATCCCAGGATGATGCAAGAGTTTGTGAATGGCTGGCATAAAGGCATTCTCACTGCTTATTGAGTCAAATTTAGAATTGATGAGCCTTTCATAGAAGAGATCATGTGTTTACAAATGGAAGGAAAAAAGTTCTACAAAGAAAGCTCGTACGGGTAGGTGAGTTGGCTTGGGCAGTGGGTTTGCTCCCCTTCAGTCTCGGGTTCAACTTCCTCTCAGATTTAAGAGGGAGGACTGGTTGCGGGCTCTAGATTCTCTCCCTAGGGGACTAGCCTCACCTTAGTTCACCCCTTCCTGGCCCCAATTTGGCAATAAAAGTAAGCCCAAGGTAAGGTAGGTTGGGTCGCGGGGATACCCCTGGTGTACTGAAAAAAAAAAAAAAAAAAAAGTTCTACAGAGAGTGGAAGGCGACAGAGGAAGCCCTATCGGTTTTCTTTGGAAAACAGAGAGAACGTAATAGAGTGAGGAAAATGGTTGACAAGGGCTACAATAAGAAAGATCTCATGAATCTTTGGGTGGAAATGGCAGAGGTTATAATGAGGTACATCACTTTGGATGGCTGTTTTGCCAACAATTTTTCCTATCATTTCACCATTTTAAATCATTTTAGGCATGATAGGAAAATTTCTTTGTCTTTTTATTTACTTTCCTCGCTTAAGCATAGTCTTTCAAATCATGCAAAAAATAGTGAGAACCCTGTTTTACATGAGGGGTTAATCCTTCTTATAATGGAATGTGCGAAAGCACATGAAGTCAATCCCTCTCCTAATACCTCGGCTAGCTCTAATGTGCATGTGGTACCAGACACTGAGATTTATGAGGAGGAGCTGGGTGAGATAGTCATGGACTAATGTGACCTTCATGTGTCTGATGACCTAGATTATTAGCCCTCAAAGGAGGAGGGACCCCATAGAAAGATACTCCTCGTACCAATAGTAGCATAAAAAGAAAACCCCACCCTAGACATGTAGCTAATAAGTTGACCCCCCCCCCTCGAAATCCCAAGAGTTGGACCCTTAGAGCTAGAAAAAGAAAAAAGTGGGGAAAGTGGTGGAGTCAAAGGATAAAGGGGAAGAGGAAATCAAACTGGATATTCCCGTTAATGTGGACCCAGCAAAAACAAAAAGGAGGAAACGGATTTTGAAGTGCTCCTGGCTAATTCCACCAATAGGGAGGAGAAGTGTTTTTGTTGGGCAATCAACAAGATCGCCTTCATAAAATAGGGCTTTAAAGACATAATAAACACCTTTACAGAGAACCCTATGCCAGATAAAACTGACAAGCTCCTGAGAATGACTCAAAAATTAAGTGAAGATGTGAGGATTGTGAAAACCAAGCATGAGTCAAGAACTGCTAATCTGGAAAAGATTATGGAGGAATTAAAAGGCAATCTTAGGGGTCTGGTGGAAATAAGTAAAGAGGCTATGAAAAATAGTGCAAAAGGTCTTAAAAAGGTAAATGAGAAAATTGTTGTTTAGAAAGCACGGCTGCTCAGTAGTGTGCCACCTTCAGCTACCAAGTCAAAACAGAAAAATTTGGAGATAAACTCACAGGGGATGGATATGCAGGTTTCAACTGGACCTTCTACCAGGACTAAAAGTAGGAACCAGGAGAGGAGCACCACGAGATTCATCATGAAGGAGCTTGAAGAAATAAACCAGATTCTAATGCAAAAAAATTTTGAGCTCATGCAAGCTCTTGATTTGTCTTTTGTTAGTGCTCTTGGTTGTTTTGCTCAGGTTTCTTTGTTTTTTTTTGGACGCTGAGGGGTGTTTCCCCTTTTTTTGATACCGTTTGACTGTTGTTTGTTCTCTCGATCGCTACTAGTTTATTTTTCTATTGTTTGGATTTGAATCTCAGATCTCTATAAAACCCATTTTATCTTAATAAAATAAACCTTATTAACCTCCATTTAAAGATAGAAGCCTTGCAAAGCACAACTGAAATTACGATCGAAGAGGGATCATTAAAGGCACTGTAAAAAGGAAAGAAAATGTAGAAGCACCGTTAGCTGGCCTGCAGCCAAAAAGAATTTCAGATTTGAAACATGCATGTGTGGTAGAACCACTTGGAAGCTTCGTTCTCAATAATAATGATAAATTAAAAAGTGAATGTGTTCCAGCCAGATCAAAAGAAAAAGCCTGTCAAACCTAGAAAATGCCAAAATGACTCGACACCGAAAACTCTCTCAAAGTTTTAATATTGTGCATAAAGGAAGCCTTTCACGGGCCCGATGTTTCGTTTTGCTCATAATTTTAGACATGAGACAAAACGTAGACGTGTTATCACTGACGATAGCTTTCTTAATGTCTTGAATGGGTACACTCTGTAAAAGAGGGTTAAATTTCAGTCCCCAAAAAACATGGCTCCCTGACAGTCTAAAACAACTAATAAACACAATAAAATACAATTATTTTGGTCTTCTAACAGCTAAGGTAGCCCACGCATTGCTCATCTTTTCAAACAAACGCACGCAGCCTGAAGAAATTCGATTCGACCAGTTAAAATTCGAGAAGGCGGTTTCCTACTCATATTACCACTTTACTACGAATCCACCGCCGCATGCAAATTCAACGCGTTCCAACTCATCCATACAACGCACATATCACTTGCTTTCTCCTAATGGATTCCTTGGTCCCATTCTTTGGTCCCATCCTTACACAAGCCTTCCTGTATATATAAGGGACAGATTTCTCTACTGCCATTGCAAGTACGTACTTTGCTCATCTGTATTGATATTTTGATACTAGCGCTTTTTCACTTCATTTCACAATGGAACTGTTCATATCTTTCCTCCTCATGAGCCTTGCACTGTCATTCTCCCACCTTGTTTCTGCAAGTTTTCATGATCACTTTGACATCACATGGGGAAATGGTCGAGCTAATATACTCAATAATGGCAAATTGCTCAACGTTTCTCTCGACCAGACCTCAGGTATTTCTCTTATACATATTAACTTTTACTTCCTGCAGATGAGTATGCTGAGCTGGCCTTTTATATTTTCCTCTCTCTCAACATTCAGGTTCGGGGTTCCAATCGAAGAGGGAATTTCTATTTGGCAAAATTGATATGCGCATTAAGTTGGTTGCCGGTAACTCAGCAGGCACTGTTACTGCATACTATGTAAGTCTTGTCTATTGTAGCCCTCAAATTAGTAGCCTGGTAGTTTTGGTTATAAATAAGAGAAGGCTTATAAAATATTTGGTGGTGCTCTGGTGCAGCTGTCATCACAAGGGGATACGCATGACGAAATTGACTTTGAGTTCCTGGGAAATCTATCTGGAGAGCCCTATATTATGCACACCAATGTTTTCTCTCAGGGAAAAGGCAATCGCGAGCAGCAATTCTACCTCTGGTTTGATCCCACAGCAGACTTCCACAAATACTCTGTGACATGGAACCCACATCAGATTTTGTATGTAGCCACAATATTGCTCTTTCTCACCTTTACTTGACCTTTCCAATCTTATAGACATGCTCTTAATTATAATTATTAATGACTATTATATCGGTGGTAATGGGTAGGTTTTCTGTGGATGGAATTCCGGTGAGAGTGTTCAAGAACAGCGAACATTTGGGTGTGCCATATCCAAATAATCAATCGATGAGAATTTATTCTAGCCTGTGGAATGCAGACGATTGGGCTACCAGAGGTGGTGCAGTGAAGATTGATTGGAGCAAAGCTCCCTTCGTTGCCTCTTACCGAAATTTTAATGCTCGGACGTGCAGTAGGTCTATTGATTGCTCTACAAATTCTTGGCACAGTGAAGCAGCATTGGATTCGACTAAACAGCAGAAGCTTCAATGGGCTCGTAAGAATTACATGATATATGATTACTGTTCGGACACGAAAAGATTTCCACAGGGCCTTCCTGCTGAATGCACTCACTAGACTTCCATATAATTTCAAACATGAAAGGCGTCTCCATAGAACAGAGAAGATTCTGCCAATTCTTTATTTGTATCACTCCAGTTCATTTGTTCTTACAGTAATAAGCCTATATGAGCCTCTGATTATGCTGCATCATTTTCATGTCCAATCGATCGTTTTCTATTAATTTCTTTACAAAGTTACATAGAGCTGATGGTTGAAATATGGTGCTTTTTAAACAGTAAATGGTATAGAATTCGGTGGTAGTTTTCAATGTAATGGGTATCAAATTTATTTTATTTATTTATAGCAAAAATGATACAATCATATTACAGAAAGGAAATTTACATCCATTCATAACCTAATCACTTCGTGATAGGCATCGCTATTAATAAAGATTTAAAAAAAAATGAAAGAGGGTGTCAGAAAATATCACCAATTTCACATAATAAAACAATACATAATCCAGGTATATAATGAAGAGGTTAGGCCTAACCAAACCCATTATATGACATTTCACCTATCAACATTCTTAAAAGTCTATTTTGTGATACAATCAGTCATCATATTCCACTTTTTCGAAATATGAATAAAAGAGTGAACCACAATTATGAGCTAAAAACAAAATTTGGTCAACAATGGAACTTAAATACAAAAAATGATTATTAGAAATCCCTTTATTCAAATGAGTAGCCAAAATCATAGAATTGATCTCACAAATAGCTTTTCTTCGACCTAACTAGCTAGTTTACTCACTACAACAAGAACAGAAGTAGAAAAAAAGAAATGAATTGAACCTTCATTATCATTATCCACTACATCAATTTTGGTTGGCTATAGGTTGCCTCTCAAAGACGGATTAGAAATCATTTTTAAAAATATTGGAAGAGGAGGAAACCACTTACCAATCTTGTTCACCTTTTTAGAGGCCTTCAAGCAAATATTTTGAAGAAGAAAAATGGTTGAAGAAGAAAAATGGTGGAAGAAGAAAGACAAAGACTACAAAACAATTTGAGACTCATAAGGGGAAAGATCTTCAAGAGGGTGCTTAGGAGTAACAGTTGCATGACATGAAATGTTTATCTTGTAGCAAGCTTAAATGATAAGGCACTAATGATCTTAAAAATCCTATGATTTCTCTCTAAACAAATTTGCTAGAGAATAAAAATAAAACAAAAAGCTCAAGTAAAAACAAATGAGAGACTTGTGTAGGCAAGTGTCCCATACTAGACCAAAATTTAACTAATGAAAAAGTATTAATAATACGATTATTTCATATTCCCCACCACAATGTCCAATTTCGAAGGTATGAGGACATTAAGAAAAGATATAATGAGATTTTTTCATAATGCTACTAAAAGACCCATGTTGAGGTCCTAATGAATCCCCTCTTTAAAATATTATCCCAAGATCAAAATTTATTCAAACTTAAAAGCCAAATTGAAGATTACAACTAGCCAACTAAGTTTTTTTTAATTTTCTTGTACTAGGGAAAATCTTGGATCATATAATTCTATTGTCACGATACTAATAGCTAAGAGTCAATGACTAAGTTTCTTTGGAATCTTCATCGCAAGAAAGAAAATCACACTTCTTTAGATAACTACAAGATTTGTTATAAAGAATAGAGGCATGATTAGCCCAAGAAATAAAAGATTTGCCTCTAAGACAAAGGGTGGGATCATTCCAATGATATATTTGAGACCTTCCCAATTGAGTGCATGATTTTTTTTGTGATGGTGAAATCTCATTCCTTTTTGTACTTTTTTCATTCATTTGTCGTAATCCAAAGTATGGTGCTTAATATTGGATACGATTTATATTTTATGTTATTTCATAATGGTTTAATCTTATATTTTTTTGTGCATATTAGTAGTAGATAAATTCTTAAACACGACAATTATGTTTCTTTCCAGCAAAGCAATAACAATAATAGAAATATCTCAACTATACATTCAACATTTATAGAGCCAATTTGAAATCTACAAAAAAATTGTTAGATAATGATACAAGGTTCTTTAGAAATTTTGTAAATATATTTTTGTCTATGGTAGGCACAAATAGAATTAATCCAATATATTATGTCCCCAAACTAATAGATTGAAGTAGTGAAAATAATTTTAGTACATCTTATCAAGTTATACAATTGGAAGAACCATTATATTTGATTCTCTTCACTCAACACAATTATGGTAGAGTTTAGCATAGATCTACCACATATAAAAAGCATATGTATGTTTGTCTTTCCTACCTATATGACCTATCGATATAGCTAGTCATATTAAATTGTAATAGATAGTAATAGCTTTTAATCTCAAAAGGAAGGTATAAGGTTTCTTAATTTTTAAGCATATTCAATTGCAAGTTTAGGACACATTAAAGTAGGTTGTGTTAGAATAAGAAAAAGTCTTAGGAATGAATGTGAGCACCAAGATTTCAAACAATGGAAATTAGTTAATTAGCTTAAGAATAATGCACACATAAATAATGCACAAGATAGAAATTCCCAACTAGAATAGTGGCATACAAGTCTATGCATAGGAGTAAAAATATAAACTCCACCTATGAAACCATACCCCTATCTACATAAGAAAGCTTATCTAGGAAAATATTCAAGAATGGAAATTCTACACTAACACCCCCTTAACTGTAGTTGTAGGTGGATAGAAAGAAAATTATTTCCTAACAACTAAGCCTAATTAGGTATCCAATTACAAACAAAATTTCACAAGTGGAAAAAATAGAGAAAACCTAGCAAGAAAAAACCCTCCCCAAGAAATAGAGAAAAGAAGGAAAGCGTCTAATAACTATTAGATGATGAAGAAACCTACAAGTTGAATCTCGATGTCGATGTCAAACTGTTACTGAAACTATCCAAAAGAGTTAGTACCATAAAATTTAAAAACATGGACCTTAGTATGAGATTTTACTCAATGTCATATCACTAATTATAGGCACTCAACCAAGATGTGAACCATAATGAATCAAATGTGTCATATTGACTCAAGCACAAATACGTAGAGAGAAAATATAATGAGATGTAACTCATGCATCATAGGAATGGAGATTGGATCACAATGTATATCATCTAACTACAATCTAATCCCACTTATTATGCTTCTTAAAGAAAAAAACTAGATGCTAATTGTTAATGCTCCCCATAATGGAACTTTTTTAAAGTTCAATATTACAATGCCTAAAATATCCCTTGATTTTTAGAACTTTATCATGTAGTGATTTATTAGCACAAATAATTTTCAAAAAGAACTAAAAGGGATAAAATTAAAGAACATCTAAAAACAAGGGGAACATGTAAAAAAGCATGCTAGAAATTATTATTTACTTCTTTCTCTGAATGGAGACTTGTTGTATGAAAAAAAAAATATATGCATAGATGATTTTTCAACATTAAAGTCAAAACCCATAAAGTTGTTTTCTTCCCAACAAGTAGAAGATGCAAGTTGATAAAAGAAGAAGAAGTAAACTTTAACCTATAAAAAAAAAAAAAGGTAATTTCATTGAGCTCTTTAGATAGATTTTTTTGTAATATTTTCTTACTATCTGAAAAAAAAAATCTAGACACTAATATGCTTTTCATTGGTCCCAACAAAAATAAAAAATATTTTTCTTGTCTAATGTGCAAAAGACACAAATCTAATGCAAACGAAATGCCTCAACACAAAACAAGGCTACCAAAGTATGCATGCAATTGTTTTTTGAAAAAATAAATCACTAAAAATATATGAATGAACATCCAAATTCAAAAGTGTCTTCTATAGACACCCAGATCATCAATGATAAAAAATATAGAATAAGTTCAAATTCTTATAAAATATTTAGAAAAAGCTATAGCTCCAATACCCTATCTTCTATTGAGGTGAAGGTGGATGTTGCAGTTGAGACTAGGAAATGTTGTTGGGAAGCTGATGATGTGTTTTCTCTTGACTGTTTGGGAGAAAAGACTGGTCTTCATGCTGATTTCCTTCTTTATTCTCCTATTGAGGTCGAGAGGATGGAGGGTATGATTTTCTTTGTGATGTTCTTCCTCAATTTTAAGGTTAAGGGAGCCTTGTTAAAACCCCATGTCTATGTGCCCAAATTGTGCTTTCAGGAAGAGATGTTGTTGTTTGGGCCTTGATAGGTTGTGGGAGCCTTGCAAATCCCACTCTCAAGGTTGAGGGAGCTTGAAAAAACCCTACGTTTTTTATTTCTTTCAGGGATTGGCTGGATGCTAGCAGTTTTCAAGGGCCCAGTTTGGTCAGTGCTTATTTTTTGTTAAGTTTAGGCTTTGTGGATTTTTGTGGCCCAAAGTTTCTATTATAGGTTATGGGAGCCTAGGAAAGCTCTTCATGTTGGCTGAGGGTGCTTGAAAAAAACCTCTTTCTTGGTTAGTTGAGGTCTATTGTTTTCTGACTTAGACCCTCTGATTGGACCAACCTATTTTGTAATATTTAACTCTTGTAGTTTGGCTAGTGTTTGATTGGTTGTGGCTGCTCTATATTGTTGTTTATGCTTCGTGCAGACTTTGGGTTTTGGGTTCTAAATGCTCGTAAGTCCAGAAGGTTTCAGGTCCTTTCTAAAACTTGTTGTTAGCTTCTGGGTAGTCTAGTCCTTTAATCAATGATAGTTCTCTAATTGTAAGGGTTTTGGGGCCCCTTCAAAACTTGTTTTATCCTAATAAAAAACTATAGCTCTAGTACCATGTTAGAATAAGAAGAAGTATTATGAATGAATGTGAGCACCAAGATATGAGAAACAAGTATTGAGAATAGACACCTTGAGTGCAAATAGTAGGAATTAGTTAATAAACTTACGAAGAATGCACACATAAATAATGCATAGGATAGAAACTACCAACTAGAATAGTAGTATGCAAGTCTATACATAGGAGTGAAAATAGAAAGTCCACCTAAAAAACCATATCTATATCTAAAAAAAAAAGCTTATCTAGGAGAATATCTAAGAACAAAAATTATTAAATACTAGGTTGATGGAAAGTACACATAGCACCATAACAAGCATAAAGTACAATGCACCTTAAAGGGAAAGAATAACATGATTTTACCATAATCTCCATCTATTGTCTAGTACAATCCATATGACATCACCAAAAGAGTGAGAGATATTTTCTTTAAGTTTAATCTTGCTTCTTACCTTGCGTTGCATCTTATCTTCAAAACATAATTCTTGTACACCATTACTTTAATTTTTTAGTGAATAGCTCATATGTCACAAATTCCTTTTTTGTAGAAATAGATCAATTCATTGATATTAGATTCAAATAGACAAATAAATAAGAAATCCCTATCCTTTAGATAATTAATGCAAGTAAAGTTTCTTCCTATGGATAATGGTTTAGAAAGGTGTAGGTTTATTCCACATATATTGTTACAATTACATGCAATGGGACCATTTCTCTTTAGAGATGGGTAATTGACCAAGGAGGATATAGGTCACTAAATCTTACCATAAATCTCATGTATTACTCTTCAACCCTTGTAGTGTAATTAGTAGGTTTCTTTCTTACACAACACCCCTATGTCACACCATAAGTGATAACTTGACTTCTAAAATTTTATAAAAATTGTGAACCACGATCAAATAGTTATGACATAGTTTTGTTCCCATTGTCATTTTAAATTTCCTATTTCTATATTATATTTATAAATATCATCTATAGTTAGACATTGGAAACTTTAGAGATGTTCTCAAAGACATTATACAATGATATAGGCATCACACATATACATTCTCATAAATATTACATATAGAAGTAGCATAGTACAACTTTGTAATTTAGTTCTACATATGTTGTGAAATATTCTCTTTTCTTTCTCATTTATATGCATACATACACACATGTATAAATATGGATATATAGATAGATAGATGTGTGTGTATGCATAAATTACAACTAGGAGTTGGAATATTAGTTTATGACACTAAGTTGACGTATCTTGCACCAAATGAATTTGTCGCCCATTTTTTTATAAAGTGTGTTTGCAAACACGACCCATTGTGATGTTTGCAATACTTCCAATATAGTGCCTCCCTTATTTTCATGAGGACTAATTTCTTGCTAACATATTCCCATCAAGTGTGATTGATCATGCACTTACATAGTGATATTCATTATCACATGCACTTATTACTTCTTTAGAGCATTCGGCTAGTGCCTTTATGAAATATATTAATCATAATTGAGCATAACACATATGATATTGAACCCATGAAATGAAAACAATAAATATGTGAACTAATTCTAGATCACATATCCTGATTTCAAGCATTATCTACTAAAATGAGTTATACTTCAAGTACAATAATGAAATCAAGATATGTTTATAGAGGCTTTAATTATGAATCTTTATGGACCAAGTCTATAATATACCTCATCACTTATTTTCATAATCATGTACTATGATATACAATCATGATTATCATTTAATAGAAACTTCTCTTTTACATTGGATTCAATGCATGTTTATATCACTTTCCCATCGAATTTAAAAATATGGGCAATGAGCATGCAATTGATGTTATTCATGATTATCACAATGTAACTTCCAAACCAAATAAACGTTTAGAAAATTCAATAGGTATGGTATTGGAATGACTCTTAGAATATCACCTATTAATTTAACTCCAATTAAACCTATGAAAAACTCTAAGATTTTGTAATACACTTCACCAAGAACTTTTATTCCTATCAACATATATATAACTTTTCTATATAATGGAATTTTGAATTCAAACATAAATTTTGAAATACTAGATAAAATAGAGATAAAAAAATAAGATAGTAATGAGTCTAACAATCCCATCATTTGATGAAGTTAATTATATTAAAGAAAATGGAGTGCATTAAGAGATTGGTCTTGTCGAACATAATTTTTGCATCTCATTTAATTTTGCTAGTTTTATTATTGAATTATTATGTATTGATTTTGGTATTAGAGAATTTCACATGTGGTGGCCTATAGTCGGAAGAAATTGAAGCTCGTTCAATAGTAACAGTTGGATAAAATGTCTTTCTAAAATATGTAACTGATGCTCTGCAAAAAGGATGGTTAGGATATTGTCAAGACAAGCACAAACAAATAAGAAAAAAAACAAGTGTTAGTGTTAGAAATCACAAATCAAACACTATCCTAAGCAAGCATATCAAGAGAGACACAAAAAATAAAATAGAAAGCTTGATAAATCTAAGAAATGCAATAAGGCATCTCAAAATGCCCTCCACCATGCTTGTAGCTTCTCCTCCCTTGTTCCTCTCCTCTCCAAGTTCCCAAATGAGTGTAGCTCTCAGTAGCTTTTTGCATATTCTAGATGTCTTATGGAAGTTCAAGATTGTAGAATGAATGATTATGAGAATGCAAATGTGAACAAGCTAAAACAAGATATTATTTAATTATCTAATGTTAATTTTAGCTCAAAAAGACAAATGTAGATGATTATGCTAAATGCTCTCTAAATTTCACTATAAATTAGATGCATACAAGATTTCAAGATCTGAATTATGAAGAAATGAGCTCTATTTATAGGTAAAATGGAGCAATGGAGGGTTGAGATTGAGTAATCTCATCAAGGGTCAAGTTTGAAGGGTTTATAATCCATGTGAGGGCTTTCAATCCAATCCCAGGATGACAAATGTCAACAAGAGATGGGTTGAGAGGAGAGGGAATAAGCATTAAATGCTTGACATGACTTGAGGGTTAACTTGGGAGGTAAGGTTAATGTTGAGTTGAAAGAATAAAGCCATTATCCAATAAATAATGTCTTTATCCAATGCATAAACTCTTGTGCAAGAGTTAGTGAGGATAACCATGGTCAAAGCAATAAATGCTTGAAGAGACCCATGGGTTAAATGAGGGTTGAGTTAGAGGTAAAGTCTCTAACCATGGGGGCAAGTAGTTTTAACCATAAATGGTTATGTAAGAGCCATTAATGGTCATGTAAGAGTCATTAGTGGTTTGGAAGACTTTAGAGGTTAGCTTGTTGAGCACATAAAGCATTAATGTTTTTCAAAGACTTGAAAGGATTTGAGAAGTGACTTCAAGTTGCTTAGGAATGTGAAAATAATTAGGGGATGGATAAGGCTAATTAGGAATTATTAGAAACTGGTTAGAAGGGTCTAGAAGGGGATTTTAGGATTGCAAGTGATGGGTGAGGGAAAATAGAATTTTAATTAAAATAAAATTAATTTATTTCAATTATGGTTGCAACTTGCATTTGTAGGAGAATGCAAGTGGGGGGGAGTTTAATGATTTAAATAAATGTTTAAATTATTTATTTAAAAGAGGAAAGGGGATTAAATTATATAAATATGATTTATTCATTTAATTGATTGTGAATTTGGTTTAATGAATTAATTAAACTAAATTGAATAATTTATTTAATTAATAGGAGAATGATTGAAGATGAATTAATTAAAATGTTAATTTAATTAACTGTTGACTAGTGGATTTATTAATCAAATAAATAGTAAGTATTCAGTTAATTAAATGGACAAATTTATGTGACCACATTTGCCCCTCTTTGAGACGGTGTGGTTTATCGCGTCGTTTCAAAGAAAGAAAAAAATAAGCGTGAAAAAATATGCCCCATAAATGTTAATTTAGTGGGTGGCATGCCCCCTCAAGAGATAGGCCAAATTTTTTTGAAAAAATCAGGCACTGTCTCGAAAAAGAATGAGATTTGGTGGGGAGGTACAAGAGAAGAAAATAACAATAACGATGAAAGAATGGAAGAAACTGAAATTAAAATGGAGAAATGAGAGGCGTTGGAAGTTCACAGGGAGCACGGCAGTGAGCGGGGTGAAATTGGTTTAGGGCTAGAAGGGTATATGTGGAGGGGAAGGGGTAAAAACAAGGTCATTTGCATTCATCTCCACAGCGATTTAGAGCTCTGATAGTGACTTTTGTGAAAGAATGAGCAGAAGTCAGCATGCGGGTACCTATAGCAGATCATCGGCTAGAGTGGATCCGTCGATTCCAGCAACCAAATGACTACAGGCCAGCCAGTACACAAATTTCAATTTTTAAGTTGTGTGCATTTTTTATGTCTTTTTGCAAGCGTCCAAGTCAAACCAAGACAATAGCACTAAAACTGTGTTTTAGCGCTCTTGTCATCTAAAATAGCGCTTTTGTGCCTCTAGAGAGCTATTGTATAGTGGTTTTAGCACTATCAGCTATTGTAGCGTAGTCGTGAAGTAGTATTAGTACTTTTGCATTTTTAGCACTATTGAGTCAATGTTGTAGTGCTATCGCCATGTTATAGCATTGTTGTATACATCTTGTAGCACTTTTGTTGTTTTAGCACTATTGTGTAGTGTTTTTAGCGCGATTGTTAGCAGAATAGCACTATTGTCCCAAAAAATAGATGCCACGGTGTTAGGAAAAAAAATGATCTCTTGATGTCGATGTTGGGTGGATGGATGGATGGGTTGTTTTGAATCATAGTAGCCCTATTGAGACTAGGTCATTATGATAAATGCGTATTGTAGTCTAGGTTTGCCATAATCGCTTACTTGTGGAGACCTGAAGATACTTGATCAAAGTATCTGTTGATAGTCTAGGTTTAAACTTAAGAAAGTTTGAATCAAAAAAACTGATGATGATGTTGATGTGTGTGTAGGAGGATCTTCCCATTCTTCAGATGTGGGAGCGACATCTGCCCATGCAACAGCTACGAGATCAGTTGACTAAGGCGGAGATTGATTGTGTCACGATAACTGGACTATATGACATGTACATGCCCGTGATTCAGACGAATCATAGACTAGTGACTACATTAGCAGAGCGGTGGCACAGTGAGACCTACACATTCCATTTATCGATGCGATAGATGATTGTTATACTAGAGGATGTGTGTCGGATTTTGCATATCTCTATCTGAGGGGATCTGGTGATGTATGTCCGAGGATTGGGTACAGCAGTGGTACAACAAATTTTTGATGAGGATGTCTTCATTTAGGATGACTCGATCGCATGGGAGGAGATAGCATCTTTATATGAGCCATTACCAATGGTTTTATCAGGTATTGGTAGGGGTTTTCTATGTCCCGATCAACGATCGCCAGGTGATTAAGCGCATGGTGATAGATGGGACCCACTATGCATGGGGACCATGCGTGTTGTCACACTTATACAGGGAGTTGCATGAGATGGTATACCGGGAGATGAGTGTGCTAGCAGTTGGCATTACTTTGCTACACATCTAAGCATGGGAGCACCTTCCAGTTACACGGTTGGTATGCCTAAGATTTAGTGCGGCAGATCAGCCCTATGTGTATATATATGAAGGTACAATGAGTCAGCCCCACCTAGGGAAGTTGGAGTGGTGGCAGTGGGTATTGGATGATTTGGATACGATGATATGGAGGTGATATATTGAGTGTGAGCCTCGGGAGGATGATGTCAAGGCCTTCTCGTATGTTTTTGTGACACGGTTTTTATTGGTAGGACATCCTACAATATGGAGAGACAGGTACCAGGTAGAGTGATGAGACAGTTCGGGCAAAGGCAGGATGTGTCGGGGGGATCATGGGAGTATGCACGAGCAGTACAGGAGAGATTCTAGTGGGGGCCAGTGTTACCGTATGATCAAGCTTTAGCCGAGTTCTGAACCTTATAGGCGAGACCATGGCATATGAGGTCAAGGATTGTGGATGCAGGCGTGATAGAGGAGTACATGCAATATCGTATCGTGCATCCTATTCCACGTATTTCAGATCTAGCTGAGCTGGTACCTTCATTTGAGGATGATAGGAGACAACGACGGAGGAGAGGAGGCAGAGGACGAGGAGGACGAGGAGGTAGAGGTGATGGAGGAGGAGGTGGTGGTGGAGGTGGGGGAGGTGGTGGTGGATGTTTTGGAGGAGGAGGAGGTGGAAGGGGTAGGGTGGTGGATTTGGAGGTGGAGGTGGTGGAGGAGGATGATTATAGTGGAGAGGGAGAGGCAGGCAGCCATTGCGACTGCCACAGGGTCCTTTGATTCAGGGAGGAGTCAAATTAGGTTGCAGGGATATTGGGGAGGGAGAGGCACCTATGGATATGGGAGAAGGAGCGACTAGTGGAGGAGAGGGAGCTACTGCTGGAGGAGAGGATCCTATGGGGATGGGAGGAGGATATTTGTGGGAGCATATGCTAGTATATATGCAGACTCGACTTACAACAGTCGAGGCACGGGAGGAGGATTGTGAGGTAGAGATTGCAGCTAGAGATGTTCACCTATTTGCATGGGAGTCAGAGTTGACAGTAGTGATGCGAGAGCGGGATGATGTTGTGGATAGGGTGATGCAACTGCAGGAGAGAGTTCGTATCTTGGAGGGAGCACAGGGATTGGATGCATTATTGCATGCACTCGAGCGGGCAGGGGGAGAGATTGACTACTGGCAGGGTTTATATGAGTAGGCGGTGGCATCCAATCAATGAGCACTGAGTTATTCGCAGATGTGTCAACCGAGATCAAAGCATCTCAGAGGATGCAGAGCAGTGGTGGTGTTCTGGGTCCTCCATGATGAGGTAGTGCAAGTGGTGCAGGGGGTAGTGGTGGAGCAGGTGGTGATGGTGGTGCAGCATCTGGCTAGTGTACCATTTGAGATAGAGATTTATGTATTTTATTACATGGTCATTTTTCGACTGTGACTTGGATGGTTCTTGGTAGCTGATATTTTTGACATCACTGTACTCTGATACATGTATTCTTTTGTGAGATGATATATGATGTGATATATGAGGAGATACCATATTTTGTGATGATATGCCTGTGGATGATATGTATGGGTTTATGCAGGATGATGGTTATGATTTATGCTTAGATGGATGTTATAGATGATTTTACTTTCTATATGTGTATGATGATGAGATGATTTCTATATGCATGTTTATGAATGTGATGCTAACATGTGAATGCTAGTTAATAAATGTATGATTCTTTGTTGTAATGCTTTATGTATGTAATGCCATGATGACTAAGTATGCAAAATGATGAATGAATAATGCTTCTTATGAGTTAGATAGTACTTGTGTTTATGTTGATGAGATGTAGCTTTGTGTTTTGTAAGATGAAAATGTACTGAACCGAATGGTTTATGTAAATGTTCATAGATGGTTAAAAATGCATGACAAATGTAAATATAAATGTGTTTGTGATGATTTCTAAATGAATGCACTTTTAAAATGAATGAACAAATGTTGAGACAAGTGTTTATGTTTATGATTCTAAATGACTTAAAATATGACTAAGTGATAAATTAAAGTGAAATGATAATGCAAATAAATGCAACTAAGGGATAATGAATCACTGCACCTTAATGCAGTTTAAAAGGATAATGAATGCATCTTAATGAATCCTATATGAAATTTTTAAGATGAGAATAAAATGAATGAGTAGACAAGTATACTGGAAGGATAGATGAATGTTCTTGACTAATAGATAAATAAATGCAAATGAATGCAACTAAATGAATCTAAATGAATGTACATTAAACAAACTTTAAATGATGATGAATGATTTTGAATGATTTAAGATACAAATAATTGTACCTAGATGACTAAATGAATGTACGTTAATGTCTAATGATGGAAGCAAATGAGATGGTTGGAAATTTATCCAAATAAATCTAAATGCCCTTATTGCAATGATGAAATGATGCAATGATGATAATTTAAGTAAATGATAATGAACTAGATGCATTTAAATGCAACTAAATGTAATGGAGTTATGATGCCATGTGTTTAGGATAGATGAATACAAGTTGGTGAGAATTTGCATTATGCACTGATGATGTATCTGAGAACTCCATCATGATTGTATCCAAGACCAATTCATATTAAATAATTTTTCATATTTTAACTTTTTCACATTTGCATATAGAATATGAATAATGAATGATCAAATCAATGGGTGATATGCAACGAAATGCAATATATACAGATGAGATGAAATGACGATCCATAGTGCTTTTATTTTTTCATCATTGAGCATGGTAGTATCAATCTTGGACGAGGCAGTAGGAACCAAGTTTTGAGCATTGTACCTGTAAGCAAGCAGTATAGATAAAACATGATGGACCCTCCATTCTGGTTCATGTGCAGACGGTCGAGGTGTACGCTTTAATCAATAAGCCATAGTGATCCATGACTAGATTTTTGCATATGATCATGTAGCTTAGTGAACTTCCCACGTAGACACCATTAGTACATGTCCCAAAACTTCATTGGAACAATTCACAGACAATAAAACAAAATGATACTTAGGAACCATCTTGGCTACTCTAATCACTTGTGGATATCTTGGAGTAGCGTAGGAACCTAATACAAATGAATAAATAACTTATCAAACCGACCAAGTACTTGATAGCTTAAACATAATTTTCTTGTCAAAGAAAATGTTATCATATCTTTGTTCTAGTAAGTAAGGATTCATCCTTGGTTTAAGATAGTTGTGTGTACCTGCATTGATTGTGTGGTTGATTTGATAAATGATCATCATTTGAGTAACTCAAAATGTTTGTTTGGTGTTTTTTTGTGATGTGTATGTACAAAGGTTTTTATGCGTTGCCATGTTTTGGATTGATTTTTGATTTTATCATTTTTTGGGTTTTTGTGTGAGTGTTTTGTAATGTTTTTGGATTTTGTGAGTTGTTTGAATGAAGAACTCAATGAAACAAAAGTAATGTAGAATCCACTTCCATCAATAGATTAAGAGCGTTGCCCCCAATTTAGACATTACTATGAAAAGCGGGATGCAGGACACATGAAGTACTAACCCTGATTGCATATCAATTACAAGCCATGGTTTGAATGATGGATGAATGGAAGCAATGAATATGATCGTAACATGTCTGAAAGACAATGGAGCCATATCCTTTATGAGTGGCACCTGTTTACCAAGTTTTCACCATCGCACTTACCCAAGGTGCCACCGAAATGGTTGTTCACCGTTTGGATGCATGATTTTTCTTTACTATTTTGATTTTTTTTTTTTTTTCTTCAGGACTTTTATTTGAATGTTTTTGGTGTTCTTTCTGGTATGTATTAGAGCTTGAAGCTCTGTATATCTTATGAATGAAACCATTTGAGGTGCATGTTGTTGATCAGATCTGCTAGCGGTTCTCCTTCTGAAGTAGCCAACTGATATGCCTCGGACCAAAATACCCTAGTGATAACATATGGACCCAGCCAGTTTGATTCACACTTTCCCTGATGTTCTCTGTTTGGTTGGTTATGAGGATTCTCTCTAAGAAAAAGATCACCTACCTCAAATGTATGAGGTCTAACCCAGTGATTATATCTTCTACTCATTTGCTGCTCATAGGCCTTGAGGAGGTTATATGCAGCTTGTCACCTTTCATCAAGTAATTCCAAGTCTTGAAGACAAGAGACTCGGTATGCTTCATCATCTATCAGATTATGCAAAGAAACCCGTAGAGATGGTATTTCAACCTCAATAGGAAGGTTGGCTTTTGTGCCATAGACCAGTGAGTAGGAAGTTGCTCCTATAGGGGTTCAAATGCTAGTTCGATATGCCCATAGTTCTGGATTTAATTAAATGTGCCAATCATGACTGGCATCATTAACTGTCTTCTTGAGGATTCTCAATATGGTGTTGTTCGATGCTTTGGCCTGACCATTGCCTTGTGGGTAATAGGGTGTGGAAAAGCGATGTTGGATGTGAAACTTCTCACAGAGCTCACGGACATCCTAATTTTTGAAAGGAAGCCCATTATCTATGATGATGGACATGGGTACACCATATTGGCAGATGATGTAATTAAGGATGAATGAGGCAATCTGCTTGCCGGTGACTTGCGTAAGTGGAACAGCTTCGATCCACTTTGTGAAGTATTTGGTGGCGGTAATAATGAATTTGTGGTCGTTGGATGAAGATGAAGATGGATGGATTTTACCCACAAGTTCAAGTCCCCATGGTGTTGTGATTGGTTGCAATTCCTATGTTGGTGCATGTATCAGGTCTCCATGAACTTGGCATTTCTTGCATTTTCTGACAAAACAGTAGGAGTCTTTTTCCATGGACGGCCAATAGTATCTAGCACGCATGATCTTCTTTGCTAAGGAAGGACCACTTGAGTGAGTCCCACAAATTCCTTCATGTACCTCTTCCAAGGCCTTTGTTGTCTCATCCTGTTCTACACATCAAAAGGAGAGTACCATCAAGACTGCGTCGGTATAGGGTTTCAGCATTGATGGTGTATCAAGCGGTTTGGTGAATGAAAGTTTTGTGTTGGTTATTCGATTGGTTTGGATGGAGTGTGTGATCACGAAGGTAGGTGTATAACTCACCGTATGATGGGGATTCAGAACCAACAAGGTGACATATCATCTCGGACTCAGGGATATCATAAGTGGGAATCCAAAGTTGTTCTACCAAGAACTCGTAGCATGTTGAATTATGTGGAAGATCTAGGAGAGATGCAATGGTAGCCATGGAATTAGCAGCTCGATTCTGATCTCTAGGTATCTGCTCAAAGGTGATAGTCGTAAATGATGCTTTTAAATTGTCCACCATTTTCTAGTACAACATGAGTTTATCATCCTTGGTTTGATACTCATCTGTGACTTGTCAAATGACTATTTGGGAGTCACCATATATCTGTAGCTCTTTCAGTTTCCATTGTATGGCTAGTCTGAGTCATGTGATCAAGGCCTCATATTCTACTATGTTGTTTATACATGGAAAAGTTAGCCTGTAAGACTTTGGGATGCTGTCACCTTGAGGTGTTATAAACAAAATGCCTACCCCCGAGCAATGCCTAGTATATGAAGCATCAAAGTATAGTTTCCATGGTTGTGTTACTGTGATCATGAAGATCTCTTCATCTAGAAAATTAGAAATAAGAGGATGATCACCTATGAATGGTGCATCGGCCAACTGATCAACAATAACTTGGCCCTTGATAGCCTTATGATCCACATACTCAATGTCAAATTCACTCAGAATAATCACCCATTTGGCCAAGCGGCCTGTCAATGTTGCTTTGCTGAGTAAGTACTTTAGTGGATCAATCTTGGCAATGAGTTGTACTTTATGTGTTAACAGGTAGTGCCTCAGTTTAGTGGCTGCCAAGATTACTGCTAGGCAAGCTCGCTTGATAGGTGTGTAATTGAGTTCATAGCCTACCAGTGTGCGAGAGATGTAGTAAACAACACACTCTTTCCCTTATGTATTATGTTGAGCTAGTAGCACTCCCAATGTTGTATTTGTTGCTGAAATATAGAGCAGTAGAGGTCTACTTGGATCTGGTGGAATTAGCAATGGTGTATTCATGAGATAGTCCTTAAGCATCTGGAATGCTTTCTAGCATCTAACATCCCATTGAAAGCAGATGTTTTTGTGTAACAGATGTGTAAAGGGGTGACACTTATCTTCTAGTTGTGCAATGAATCTTTGGATGGATTGTAGTCACCCTTGTAATGTCCTTAACTGACTGATGTTCTTGGGAGGTGGCATGTCCATGATTTCTTTGACCTTTATCGGGTCGACCTCAATACCTTTTCTTGAGATAATGTATCCTAGAAAATTCCCTGAGGTTACTCCAAAGACACATTTCTTTGAATTCAGTCGAACATGATATTGTTCTAGTTTGTCAAAGATTTTATCTAATATTACAAGATGACTTTCTCTTGTTAATGATTTTGCCAGTAAGTCATCAACATAATCCTCCATTATGGTATGCATCATATCATGAAAGATGGTGGTCATTGCTCTTTGATAGGTTGCCCCTGCATTCTTTAGACCAAAAGGCATTACGTTCCAACAACATGTTCCCCATGGACATGTGAAGGCAGTCCTATGTTGATCTTCTGGAGCGATCTTTATCTGGTTGTAACTTGAAAAGCCATCCATAAGAGAAACCATGGCATGCCTTATCGTTAGGTCCATGATCATGTCATTGTTTGGTAGGATGAAGTCATCCTTAGGACAAGCCTTGTTTAGGTCACTGAAATCAGTACAGATACGACTGCCCCCATTTGGTTTGCCGATAGGTACAATGTTGGAGATCCAATCTGCATAATCGATTGTTCAAATGAAACCAACATCCAAGAGTTTCTTAAGTTCTTCTTTGACTAGTACTACAATCTAGAGGTGCATCTTGTGAAGCTTTTGTTTGATAGGCTTATCTCCTTCTTCCACGGTGAGGTGATGCATGATCAAATTGGAATCAAGACTAGGCATGTCTGCATATGACCATGTGAAGTTAATCTGATGCTTCTAGAAGAATTCTACAAACTTAGGTTGCTCCTCTGGAGTTAAAAGAGATGCCATATGTATTTGGTGAGGAGTCTCAGAGGTCCCCACATTGAATTATTTTGTTTCCTCGATGAGGATCGTTGATCATTCCTAATTTGTACGAGAGGGGAGGATGCCAAACCTATCATCCATAGGTGCCTTAGAGAGGTTTTGACCGTTGGATACGCGCATTCTTTTTTCTATTTTGGGATCAAACAGTGCCACAGTGTGGTTTTCACAAGAAGATCCATGTTTTATTGTGATATTTTTGCAGCTGAAAGATTTGGCATCCGCCCCAAAGTATGTTGCACTATTAGATCAATGGCAAATCTAGCTTTGTGATCCCTGCTTGGTATGTTATCCCATAGTTCCAAAAGGTCAATGATCGCCTCATCATTTTGGAATTGGTCAACGCATGGGGGATTAGGTTGGTTCCATTCGATGAGTTCAGGATGGATAATGGGCATTACCTCATTGGTTAATTTATTCCAAGGAGGTATCAGTGAGGGTTAAGATAGATGAGTGAAGTCCATCGATGGTACTATCCTTGTCAGATTTGGGTGTCGGATTTGACGTAGGATTCGTGGAAGGTGCTTCTGGCTCAGGAGCCCAAAAGGTTTTAATCCATACCTCCCCATAAACTGGGATATCCTTATGGGGTGGGGGAGGCGATGTGTTTTCCTCATCTGAAGTATTCAAGTTCACTAAATCAAATTCCCACTCATGGGAGTCGGTCTGTGAATCACTTTCTAACATCCAATTACTGTACCATGCTGGGATGTCTTTTGTATTGAATAGGGCATTGGTCATGGGTTTGTGCACTTTTATGGATGAGATTGATGGTGCTACATATAGGATTATAGGTGTTGGGGATGCCGTTACTATGAGTATCGGTATTGTTGGTGTTAATGTTGTTTCTGATGGTGATGCTGCTAATGGTACTGATGTTGTTGATGGAGCTATGGGGTTTCTTGATGTTGTTGGTGTGACTGTTGTTGCTACTGATGGGAGTGTTGTTTTGATTGGTGGGATGATTGGTGTTGCAGGTAGTATTATTAATGCTTCTAGTGGAATAATGGGTCTTGCAAGTATTTTTAGCGGTGTGAGTAGTGTTGTGGATGATATTGATGGGATTCTCAGCCTTGATGAGGCAGTTGGTGTGGTTCTTGGTGTTGCTAATATAATCAAGGGTGGCCTCTTTAGAGTATTAGGCTGATATAGAGGTTTTCTAGGTTTCCCCTTGTATCTAAGCTTAGGAAGAGCCTCCTTTTGAAAACCTATGCCAATGTTATCTTTGGGTTTTAATTATGTCTGCAACGGATCCTATTGTCCTTGCTTGCAAGGTCCTAAAGCACTCTGACCATCATAGCCCATTCTTTGCTTAATGGTAAGACCTTTTCCATATTGATCTATAGGAAGCTTAGCCTATGGGATTTTCATGGTGATAGGGTCTTTATAGATCCATTCTGCTAAGTCCTCATCTCTACTTTCCTCTTCCTGACTTTTTCCAAGGATAAAAGGCGCCAAAGTGCATGTTGGCTTGACCAGTGGTGTTTGAAGTAACCTTTGAGGCTTACCATGGGTTCTAGGGAAAGTGGGTAGTTTCCCAACACAAAAGAGTTGGCTTAGATTGTATTCCCCCGGACCTTCCTCTACCATTTTCATTTTCAACTTCTCTTGCTTTGGTATAGTGGTGTTTGAACTAGAAAGATAGGTTGGACTAATATATGATGTGGATGGGATAGCTTCTCTGTTGTTAGGAATGGTAATCTCTGGCTGATGTTTGAAATTGTTACAATATGCAAATGGATTTGCATCACCAAGGATTGTAATTTTTACACCATTATGAGGAAACTTGATACACTAGTGATAGGTGGATGGAACAACTTTCATGGCATGTATCCAAGGTCTTCCTAACAACAAATTATATAGAAAAGGAAGGTCCAGAACTTGACAAATGATGTGCTTCACCACTGTGCCCACTTGGATTGGTAACACAACTACTCCTTTTGAAGAACGCTCTGCATCATCATAGGCTTTTATGGTTATCTTTTTGTGAGGGTCCGCTAATTCTACTGCTTATCCCATTTCTATGACCAACTATAATGTACATATTTTCAGACCGATGCCATTGTCAATCAAGACTCGCTTGATCCTGTGTTGGTTGATAAATCCTTCAATATGGAGTGAGGCATTATGAGGTTGCTGGAAGGATGTATTGTCTCTTTCAGAGAAAGTTGGATATGGTGATGACCTCGGATTACCAACCATAGCTTGAAATTGATCTGTATTTAGATTGGCAGGGACTGACACCTCTTGGAGAGCTTGATCCAAGATTGTTTTATGAGATGGAGATAGGCGCAAAATCTCTAAGATGGATATAAGTGCAGGCATCTTATCTAACTGCTCCAGAAGATTATACTACTTTGGGATGGAGTTTGTGCCTTGTGGAGCTTCTTTAATGGTGATTTTATTACGTCGCATGACAACATTGCAGGTAGGGTTCGGATCTTTGATGGTGATGGTTGCAATTTGTTCATTGGCATAATATAGGTGATTCACAGTATAATTATAGGCTGGTCACATATAATTAGTTGTATCTGTGTTTCACCCTGAAGTGGAAGGACCCCTTTGATCTTGTGATGGAAGTGGATTCTTAAACATGAGATTATCATTATTTGAGGTTTTTGGGTCATGTCCATCGATTTCAATCTCTCCTCAGTCAATAAGATCTTGAACAAGATCTTTCAGTCTATGACAGTTACTTGTTTTATGCCATTTCCCTTGGTGGAATTCGCAATGTTCATTATCTCTCCACCATGGAGGTTTGACCTAAGTTTCATAGTTAGATGTCTTTGGTAAGGTCACTAGATTTGAAGAGACCAATTGACGCAACATTGTTTTGATAGGTTCCCCTAGGGGTGTGTATGTACGTTTTGGTTTATAATTTTGTTGTCATTGTCTCGGTTCCTCTTGCGGTGCATTGCGACTTTGATTTTGGGGAGAAGCAACCAAGTTGTTTTTAGGAGAGGGATTTTTCCCTACAAATCGGACCATAAGTTATGCACTATTGATGGTCCTTGCATCTACAACCCCGTCATTGACGATGTTCTTGTTCTTATTCCAGAAGTTAGGTATATCACTATTAAAACATGGGTGAGGGCTACCTTTTGGTTCATTGTATATCTTGATAAGTCCCTTTTTGATAAGGGCCCGTTCACATTTTAATCCCTGGGTGATCATGTCATCAAAGGACTCTGTGCCCTTCATGTCTAGGTAGAATTCCATTTCATCGTTTAAGTTGGAAATAAATATTTCCACTAGCTCTTGTTCGGGTAGCTGAAGAGAACGTCTGCTAGATAGTTGCCTCCACCATTGCAGGAAAGCTGAAAATAGCTCCCCTGGCCTTTGTTTGGTATTGCACAGATCCCCCATGGTAACATCACGTTCTATGTTGTGTGAATAATGTGCGATGAACTTTTGGACTAGTTCTTCGAATGTCATAATGCTGCCTAGCAATCGAGAAAACCATTGTGTGGTTGTCCCTCCCAAACTCTAAGGAAAGAGGCGCATTAGATATGTGTCTTCATATGCCACTTCTAGGCAAGCTGAGTGAAATTCCCTGACATGATCTCTAGGGTCTCCTTTTCCTCGATACTTTTCAAACTTAGGTGTTTCAAACCCTCATGGAAAATGTGGCATATGTAGATTCCTATCAAAGGGATAGGGACAAATATCATTAAGTGAAAACTAGGTATTTTTCACACCACTATGGAGTTGTTGGGCTAGATTCTCGACTTGTTGCCTCAACATGTCAATGTCATTAGGAGGAGGAGGAGGAGGAGGAGGAGGGGGATTTCCTTGATTAAGGTCATATCTGAAGTTATCTTGACCTCTTCCACCCTCATTACGGCTATGGTGTTCTGATGTTTGCCATAATTGCGCGGTATCAAAATCAAAGGGTAGTTTGGCTCCCTCTTGAGCAAGTCTCAAAAAATGAGCATCGATGTTTTTTTTGAGAATTTCATCGAAAAGTTAATTGAAGAGGGGGTTGTGTTGTGCCCTTTCTATTGCTTGAAATTTGAGATTTTCATCCTCTTCTTCTTCGATCTCTAGTTGTCTAGTTCTCGATCTGGTTTGAGCCATTTCGTTTGAAAGTTGTTTTTGAAGTTTGGTGAAAGTGATTATGAGTTGGTAATGGAATGCAAGATGAATGTTTTGTGAAGCGTTTAGAATATGGATCTCTAACACTGAAGGTTTGATGTTACCAAAGTTCTTTTATGAATTGCTTGTTGTGTTTTTTTAACAAGGTTGATATGATAAGGTATAGCAAGGTCTGAGATGTGTTACAAACCAAGCTACCTAGTAATGAGAGAATGCACTCATAGACTAGTTTTAACCTGCGTAGAAATGCCTCTTAGGATGAGTTTATCCTAGATGTAGAGACACTCTAAAAAGTGATGTGTTGTTTTGATTCAAGCAATATCTAAAAAGAACTGAGGACAAGACCTTTTTATGTTTTGAGAGTTGAAATGGATTGATGATGTATGAATGTGAGAGTGGATGGGAACTTCAATAAAAACTTTGTGTTACATATGGGACAAATTCTTCTTCTTCTCTCTTAGGGGTTGGTGGTTCTTCCTGAGCTATGTTATATGCAATGCAAATATCTGGAAAGAAGGTAGGGTTGATTTTGCCTCCTTTGTTTTATGATAACTCAAAGCTCTATATTGAGTAAAATCTTTGTTGTTCAAAGGCTCTTTATCGAACTCATTGGATTTTCCTTGAAGATATAGACGTATATGACACAAGAAGGCTCTGTGTGAGACAAAAATTTATCTATTGAGATAGACAAATTTCCTTCTTTTGATGAAAGCCTTTAAACTCAATGGTCTTTTCTTCAAATTGATATGTTGATGAAGATTCCTTTTTCTCAAAATGTGAAGGATGGTCATGTAATTTGATATCTTGTTTTCACTTTGTTTTGATGTTTGTCAAATGTTGGATTGAAAAATTTGTGTTGGATGAATACTTGCTTTTGAATTGGTTTTGATTTTCTTTGACAAGAAAATAGAGCAAGCACACAAACACAATAATGCTGCCTGAAAAGGCACAAATAAGTCTAGGTCTAAATCAACCCAATCTTTGAAATTTTTTACCCCTTTTCAAATGTCTTTGTATGTTTTTCCAAAAGCCTAAAGTCAGCTCAATTTATCACAAGTCTAACACAAAATGAAGACAATTCAAACACACTTTATCCCTAAGGTCAAATGGCCAGTTGCGATAATTTCAGCCCACATCTTGATATTTCTTCAACTTTGGTACTACATACCTTATGAATCCCATCGTAGAAGGTAAGGATGTGATATAATAAGTCTTGCATGAGCATAACAAATAGATGATCCTTATGATGGGGGAGTCACCACTTTTATCAAGCTACAAGTAGCCTTTCCAAAACCATGTTTCTACTCAAGGAAATATGTATGGTGAGTATCTTGGGAGAAAAACAATCTATGTTGTTGCATTGAATTTATCACAAATATCCTCAATCAATAGAACGGGTGGGTTTCTATATAAAAAGGTGTCTAGTAATGTTCTATTTTTTTGGACATAAGTTCATTCTACAGTGACTCACTTAAGAGCCTTGTAACTTGTGGTGGGGCCCATATGTCCTTTCGGCAAGTTACACTGTAGGAACAACTATACCCAAGGCTACAACTTTTGCTCACACCTGATTTCTATAATGGCTCGAAGGATTTACCGTGCAAGATCGTTCCCAAGAGTGATGTGTCTCTTGGTAGGCCTCTCTTAAAAAGATTAAATTTTGAGTGTTACTAACACTTTTCTCTTGCACCTAGGACCATGAAAGCCAAGGGAGAGGATAGTGTGTGTTATAAGTAGGACCACTCGACAAACTTTGCACAAGTGTGCCAATCACCAAAAACACTTGTTCTTTTTAACCAAGTTTATAGCAATGTGATCTAACTATTTGGAGATGTTGCTCTAACAAAAAATGGTGTTCCTTTTAACTTCAAGGCAAAAAGTTTCTTGTAATCTAGGAACTTGAAATCCTGGTCAACTGAATTGAGAACACGTATAGCTTGAAGTAAATCGATTGAATTTGAAGGGAAAAATGGCTTGTTCTTTTTAATCTTGCCCAAGACGAAGTGCTGATTGTGATTTTTAATTGGATGCAAGAAATAAAAATTGTCATGTTGATTTTAAGCACCAAATAAAAATTGTCCCTAACTTGCAAAAATAATTTTTGTTTGGGTTTGGAGTTTGTGGTTCTTTTTAACTTGACAAATGAGGTTCTTTTTTATAAGCCCAAACAAAATGTGTGATTCCTTTTAAAAGCCCAAATGGAAGTGAAGTTGATTTTAACCAAGAAAAGAAAGTGAATTCATTTTATCCTAACTTTAAAGACAAAGTTAGTAACACAAATAAATTTACTTCCTAAGCTTAAATTTTGAAAATCCTACAAAAATGGGGTTAGTCCAAACCTGCACAAAAAGAAAATTAATAAGTAAAATCCGAATGTTTGGTGGGCTTCTACAAGCCTAATATTTTTTGGTTTTTTGGTTACAAGGAAATTTTTTTACAGCTCTCTATTACAATAGTGCTACTCTGTGTGGAAACATAAGCGCTATTTAACATGAAAGCGCTAAATAACAAATACAAGCACTAAAAGAAGTGCAAACACGCTATAAAAAGAGACATAAGCGCTAAAAGAACTCTAACAAACAAAATTAACTATGTCAAACAGTGAGCTGAAAGCACTAAAACTAGACACGATAGCACTAAAAGAATGACAATAGCGCCAGTTGAGAGACAATATAGCTATTATTAGGAACAATAGTGCTAAACTACCAACTTTGGAAGGAACTAGAGCGTGATCAATGGTGCTAAAGTGTGACATGTGTGTCAATTAAAACATGAAAAAGTTAGTAGTTCTCAAAAAAAGATAAGCAGAAGGTTGCATGTTCGATTCACGTTAGGTTCACCAAATGATGCTCTGCAAAAAGAATGGTTAGGATATTGTCAAGAAAAACACAAACACAAACAAACAAACAAGAAACAAAACAAGTGTTAGTGTTAGAAATCACAAATCAAACACTATCCTAAGCAAGCATATCAGGAGAGACACAAAACATAAAATAAAAAGCTTGATAAATCTAAGAAATGCAATAAGGCATCTCAAAATTCCCTCCACCATGCTTGTAGATTCTTCTCCATTACTCCTCTCCTCTCCAAGTTCCCAAATAAGTGTAACTCTTAGTAGCTTTTTGCACTGTTATAGATGTCTTATGGAGGTTCAAGATTGTAGAATGGATGATTATGAGAATGCAAATGTGAACAAGCTAAAACAAGATATTATTTAATTATCTAATGTTAATTTTAGTTCAAAAAGACAAATGTAGATGATTATGCTAAATGCTCTCTAAATTTCACTATAAATTAGATGGATACAAGATTTCAAGATCTGGGTTATGAAGAAATGAGCTCTATTTATAGGTAAAATGGAGCAATGGAGGGTTGAGATTGAGTAATCTCATCAAGGGTTAGGATTGAGGGGTTTATAATCCATGTGAGGGCTTTCAATCCAATCCCAGGATGACAAATATCAACAAGAGATGGGTTGAGAGGAGAGGGAATAAGCATTAAATGCTTGACATGACTTGAGGGTTAACTTGGGAGGTAAGGTTAATGTTGAGTTGAAAGAATAAAGCCATTATCCAATAAATAATGTCTTTATCCAATGCATAAACTCTTGTGCAAGAGTTAGTGAGGATAACCATGGTCAAAGCAATAAATGCTTGAAGAGACCCATGGGTTAAATGAGGGTTGAGTTAGAGGTAAAGTCTCTAACCATGGGGGCAAGTGATTTTAACCATAAATGGTTATGTAAGAGCCATTAATGGTCATGTAAGAGTCATTAGTGGTTTGGAAGACTTTAGAGGTTAGCTTGTTGAGCACATAAAGCATTAATGTTTTTCAAAGACTTGAAAGGATTTGAGAAGTGACTTCAAGTTGCTTAGGAATGTGAAAATAATTAGGGGATGGATAAGGCTAATTAGGAATTATTAGAAACTAGTTAGAAGGGTCTAGAAGGGGATTTTAGGATTGCAAGTGATGGGTGAGGGAAAATAGAATTTTAATTAAAATAAAATTAATTTATTTCAATTATGGTTGCAACTTGCATTTGTAGGAGAATGCAAGTGGGGGGGAGTTTAATGATTTAAATAAATTTTTAAATTATTTATTTAAAAGAGGAAAGGGTATTAAATTAAATAAATATGATTTATTTATTTAATTGATTGTGAATTTGGTTTAATGAATTAATTAAAATAAATTAAACAATTTATTTAATTAATAGGAGAATGATTGAAGATGAATTAATTAAAATGTTAATTTAATTAACTGTTGACTAGTGGATTTTTTAGGGCGTGTACACAAAGATGGTGGTCAGAAAAGTGGACACCACCCCAAAAAAACTTGGAAAAATAGGCAGCACGTATGCGGTTTTAAAATTTCAAATTCCTGCATACGCGCTTAGGTTTGTTCTTCCTGAGCCTAGAAAAGGTAGCGCATATGCCCTAAGCTTAGGAAACTGAGCGCGTACGCGCTACACCTAGGAAAATTAGCGCGTACGTGCTGCTTATAGGAAAATGAGTGCGTACGTGCTAATAATCCCAGTAAAACCGTGTATGCGGTGCCTGATGAAAAAAGTTTTTAAGAAAAACTGGGTCCTCATTTACCTGAAAAGCGCATTTTTTACTTTCTTTTTTTCCCATTTTTTAAGCTAAACCGCGAACGGGGTGAGAAATTTGTCCTCAAGCTATGGATCAAGGTTAGTTTTTGTTTTTTTTTGTCTTTCTTTCTGGTTTATACAATTTGTTTTACATTTTGAATTTAATTTCATTAATTTTGATTAGGTTTTTTCATTTTTTGTTTCAAAACTAGATTCTTCTAATCTAGAACAAGAACAACCAAATGCATCTCCTGAAAACCTACAAGAAGAACCAAATGCACCTCCTGAAAACACACAAGAACAACCCCCAATTCCTCCTTTTGACCGCACAGCCGAAACACAGGAAGAATTAATTAATCAGTTAGGGCAAAATACATCCAAAATCAATAGACTAATTGTAAAATTGAAAACTTCTAAACTTGACCATCATTAATCTCTCGCCACTAGCCTAGAAACATTAGCTAGTGGTGCCAGAGATGTTTCCACTAAAATTACCAAATGGGGAAGCTTTAGGGATAGGTGTCATCAATTCTATGCCAATGGGCTATCATACGATGGAGTTAAAAACAAAAATATTTCTAAACAACAAATATGTGCCCTTTTTGTTGACCTCAAAACTAGTCAATCATTACCTCCTAATGCAAAGAGGTTTCCCATACATTGGTGTACCAATGTGCAGATGAAGAATCTTTTTTGGAAAAGGTGGTGGATGGTCTTTGACGATCCACCTTGTAATAATTATGAGGTGCCATTATATTTTTTGAGAAAAATATATTGTGAGTTTGTGCTCAATGTGCGCCCAAATTATTTTGACATGAGAGAGTTTCATGGTAGAGGTGTTGGCTCTGCCCAAGATAGACCTGGAGCCCATAGGCGATTAGCCGCGAAGAGTCGCTGCCCCCTAGCACCCAAACCCAAGGTGCATCAGGCTATCCCATTAGAGCTAAAAGAGTCGATGGAGCTACAGACTCTTCAGGCGGCCACAACATTGACTGGTGCCATCATCCAGCATGGAACATCATTAGCACACCCTATTGTATTGGATGATGAGCCGTTAGAGGGTGACAGAGAGCCCATCAAGCATATGTGTGTCAGTTGCTCGGGGATAGATGATGTAGCCGGTGCAGATGTATACTCATATCATCTATGCACAATTTGCGGTTGTAGATGTCAAGCTCACACGGTTGAGGATGTCACACTGACAGATGAATTGATGGACATGGTGTTTGCCCATGAGCCATAGACACAGGTGTGTTGATTTGAATTCATAACATTTTATTTATCAGTCACTTTAATTTTGTAATTACATAAATGAATTTTTATTTCTACATCGGCTTAAATTGAGACAAATAATATGCATTTCAGGATGCAGCAGCGGTATCCCATACACCTCCCCCAGTTACCACAGCTGCAACTTCAACGCTTGAGGTATAAATTTTGTAACATGTTAAAATAGAATAGTACACTTTGAATTCAAAAAAATACAATATATACTAACTATCTTTAATGCTTGGTCCAATTTCTGGTTTGTAGGTGTTGACAGGGGACGAAATGTCCCAGATTGATGACACCACGCTGTCAGCGATCGATTTTGGCCTACAAGTCTATACGGTATCATATTTTGTACAACTCTTTTTATGTATTGTTTTGATGGAATATGCAAGTCATTTCATTTTAGATTTTTAAAATTATGTTTAATTTATTATTTGTACTAATATCTCATGTTAATTTTCTATTTTTAGGGCACCCCCTCCACGTCTAGGGCTCATCCAAAGAAAAAGAATATCTTGAAGATGCCAAAACATGTGAAGAAGGTAATTGAACACATTTTTAGTTGTACAATTGTTTGAAAATGTTGAAATCAAGTATTAGTTGGGGTTTGTAAATTGATTAGTGTTTTTTGTCTATTTTACATGTATAGCGGCCATTGAGATTTGTGGATATGTTGAATGCACCTGATTCGCCCGCGAATCAAGAGAGGGCGGAGGTATGTATCTCTACTTTATTTTCTTGATTTCATGATTATATGCACACGTACATGTGAACTTGTGATATATTATAATCTTATATTTTTTCATATAGAAAATATCCATACCTATTTCGTCAATGGCGAACCCTCCTCCTTGCACTGGAGAAGCATATCAGGATCCGGTACACTTTTGTTTGATATGTAAAATTAATTGTTTTCAACCTTCAATACTTATCATTATATTAATTGTATTTAATCTTTGTACATTTTTTGTATAGGTAATAGCGATCGTTTCTACATCGATGGTGAGCCATCCTCAATCCATTGGAGAAGCATCTGAGGCACAGGTATGTCATTGTTCTCTATATTATAGCTTTTAAGTGTTTTTGATATATTTATGTTAGTACATTGTATTAATTGTACATTTAATCTATAATAGACTCCTTCGCGGTATGACCATAACGTGGATCCATTTAAGTATGTCTTCAAGAAAACTCCTAAGAGTGACAAGGAGAGGAGAGCAAAGACATTAGCTCTTGCATCAGCTGATGAGGTAATCTACATTTCAATTGCAAAGGAATTAAAGTTAAATGCATAGTTATGATGTCAATTGTGAACTATTTTCTACAAAAGAATTCTAACTTGGCTTTTGAATTGTGGTTTTGCAGCCATCTACAGAGCCGCATACTGCACCGAAGAGGCTTGATTTTGATGATCCACCAGAAGTTTAGGATCATATAGTGTTAGTTTTGGTCATAGAATGACCAATACATGTAGATATATTCTACATTTTTATTGTATATCGATTTGGACATGGCATATGCCACATTTTTGTAATACTTGTATTGACTTGGCAGACATGCCTTTTTTTATATATATAAATATCGATATTTGATCCAATAAATGTGTAATGAGTTCATTATTTTGTATTCATTGTATTTTGTGGTTGTCCTTTTATAAATTTAAATGAATATTTGTATATGTAATCAACAATATGAATATAAACAACAAAAATATATGATATAAAGCATTGCAATCGTGGAATATGATTTGATAAAATTTCTAAAATGTTGAATTAACCATACAAAACTACTTGTATTGAGTTCATCATTGTGTATTCATTGTATTTGGTGGCTTCCCTTTTGTAAATTTAAATGAATATTTGCATATGTAATTAACAATATGAATATAAACAACAAAAATCAACAATATGAATTTAAACAACAATGTGTTTGGTGTGAGAGCACCCTCACGCTCGCAATGGTCAGATTTTGTTCCTCGTGTGCACAAACCGACATCACAAGCACGTCCGGGTGGGCATGTTTATGCTAGGCATGCCCCTGTCATGCATCCCAAAGCACCAGAACGTCGAGAGTCATACCCTACCAATGAGATCTCTCAAGTGCCCTGAGTCCAAAAAATTGTCAAAATTTGACGGACTGTTTCTTCCAATCCATGACTCATATGGTTGATCTGTTTGATCCTATGGGGTTGCGTGAGGCTCCTCTACAATGGCCTATCTCGGTTTTCGATGACTCGAAGCCATTTTCAATTAGTAGCATTTTTTCACAAGCTCAAAAAATCGTCAGTTGCTTGCAAGGAAAAGTTGCAAGATTGGCTAGAATTGATTATTTTCCTCATGTGCACAAACCGACATCGCGAGCGCGTTCGGGTGGGCATGTTTACGCTAGGCATGCCCCTTTAATGCATCCCAAAGCACCAGAACGTCGAGAGTCATACCCTAGCAACGCAATGTAGAAGTTGCTTGACAACTTTTTTGACAATTTTTGCTCAAATTGTATCTAGTCTCAATCTATCACCCCTATGACCCGATAATGACTCAAATAATTATCCATGATTATACAAGAATAAAGAATGCTCATGATTGACTAGGGACACATCACATATACTCAAAACATTGTCACATATTATTCAAATCAGCTCTTGGCTATTTGATTATACAAAAAATTATCTTACAAATAATCTCATGCGATTTAGCTCATCGCCATTTTAATATACAAATCATCTCATGGGCTTTTATAAAAAAATTGGCATTACAATATGTGCGATTCAGCTCATCGCCATTTTAATATACAAAATTTGGCATGTACATATGTACAAATCAGCTCATTGCCACTAAATATACAAAATTATGCCCCTAAACATGTAAAAATCAGCTCATGGGCATTTATATATAAAAAAAATGAATATAGAACAATTCGTCGATGATTTATACAAAATTCTCAAAATCATTCTACTCTGAACCGTAGAATCAATCAAGTGAGCCTTCAGGATCAGCTCTAACCCGTATTGTGTCAAGTATTGCCTCGTGGTCAGATTCATGAACTTTCCATAAAATCTTGTTATGAGGTCTACCATGATACTTCATCAAATGAATATTTGTTGCAACAACAAGGTTAGAGAAATGAAGAATATGTCTGTGTGTTTCAAAGTCCTCGAACAACCAAACATCAGAATTCTTGATAGGGTATCTCCGAAGCCATGTTCCTGTCATGACAACAGACCCTATTGGGTACTCAATACCCTCTCCATCAATGATTGTGGTTGTCATTTTCTTTTAGGCTCAACACAACGACACAAATAGTAATTTGTTCCTTCTTCATTGTTCTCTTCTGCAACAACTACATACACATGACCTGCATTTTATAAAGTGTTAATTAATACCAAAAATAAAGTCTGATGTACAACAAAATGAACCAAAAAGAATACTTGCAAAAAAATTAACTCAAAAAATCACCTAAATCCACTAGGTCGGATACATGGTCAAAATCCACTGATGTCTCCATCTGGCTCAATTGTAGTGCTTTGAGAATTTGATATGAATCAATGGGAACCAACGGTCTACAAGACCATTTGTCAACCCACTCTTCTGATTCACATTCTTCCCACAAACAATACATGCATGAAGAGCAAAAACATACCATCTGTCTCGTATAAATTACCAGTGAACTTGAATTTGAACTCATAAATGAGTGCATGTCACTCGATCCTACAACTGTACAACAATCTAGATAGTTTTCAATGTTAGATTTAGTAATCAACCAAAAATATCTATGAACCAATGACGTACCTGGATTACCTAGACCCATCGTAGACTTACACCATCGCACAATTTTTTTGCATCTACCAACTCAGCACCACCTTCGTACTTCAATTCTTCCCTGGCTAGGGCTCTTTTCACACATGCTCCTGCACCATCATGCTCTCCCTTACCATGTCCAGCCTCAATGAAATTCCAAAAATGTTGTACACCGCTTGTCACATGCATCCTTGTCAGCCAATAAAACATCCTTGCATTCTTGAATTGTGCGGTGCAATTATCTGACCATATTAAGTGTTGGTTGTATCGTATGTTCCTTTCCCTTAAACTATCATAGAAAACTTTAAAGCATCCTTGTACAAACTCTGATGAATGAGTACGATCATCACTTATGTAGAAGTGATACTCTCTTACAACCTTTCTATCCTCCTTTGTGCTATCATCTGCATGCATGAATGCTATGTGTACAAAAATAGAAAGTTGTGTAGAGTGATAATACATGGATTGCACTTCATTTTGAGGTTGTACAATATAATTTTCAGCGAAATCAATGATAGAGACAATGGTGCCAAGAGGAAATGTGTCCTTACACAACTTGAATCGCTCATCTAACCATCGAGCTCTATGTGTATGCATTATGTACTCATAAACTAGTTTCTCTTGAAACATTTTCATAAATTGAGCTACACATATATCATTTTTCACTAGCTCACATCTCTTCAAATCTTTTCCATCTTTAACTCCATATGTGACTGTCTTGTATTTTCCAAAAGAAACTAGTTTCGTACTAGTTTCATGTGTGCTCTCCAAATGTATGCATATTGGTAAACATTGCAAACCACAAAATATAGCACAAGAACTTTCCAAACAAGGCATCCTATAATAAATGCAACCATCATGTCTATTACATAACACACTTGAAATAAATTCTCTTGCCGACTTAGGAGGTGCTTGTATATTACATTCCTGCAAAACATCGTTAGTGTGCAAAGTAGAACAAATATGACGAAAAATATCATAATGCATGGAAAATTCAATATGCATCCTACAACGACACGTGGTGCATACATGATTAATCTTAATATAAAAATGTTTTGCCATTTCAAAAAATCTTTGAGAAATTTTTATTTGAGGAAACTTTTGAAGGAATCTTTCATAAAATTTAGTTTGAATCATATCCAAATAGTGTTTCGCATGTGGCTCAAAATTTTTAGACCCAATTCGCCTTCTAACAACATCTCTTTGGTTGGGTGATACTTTTGTGTTGTCATGCCAAAATTTTTCAATTAATGTTTTTAGTGTATCAACAACAACCTTGTCTTTGCGTGGTAGTCTACCCAAGAATGCCCAAAGAGAATTATTGTTAGGTTCCTCTATTTGTTCTCGCCTCTTTAATGCTTTACTTAATGTTGTTCTACTAACATTCAATGACTTACTTTTTTTACTTATCAAACTATCTTTTTTTATTTTCTTGCTCATTATGGTTGATGTAATGACACGTCGAGTAGCATTAGAATCTTTACTACGTGATTTTGAACCAATAGATTGATATGCATCAAATAGATTTTTGACAATAGTTCTTTCACTATTACTTTCAGATGATCTTAGGCCTAGAATTTTCATTGTCTCTCTAAAATTCAAATTTTTAATCATTTGAACAATTAATTGACATCTTGCGGTTTGATTTAAGTTTTTAAAATTGTTTTGCAATATTATTTTAACCATTCTCCTACAAGTTCGTTCATTCATTTTATTGGGCATTGACTTCAATATAATCTCATCAATGTCAATTAGATACTTTGGTTTCCTACGAATGATTCTAGGAGGTGTTAACATCGGTGCATTATGTACATTCAATTCATCAAGTAGAGAAGGTGTAATATGTTCATCATTTAATTGATTATTCAATGCGGTATCTTTTTCAATTGCATTAGGTTCAAATGGTAAATTATCAAATATTTCTTCTTCAATTGCATTAGGTTCAAACGGTAAATTATCAAATGTTTCTTC